>NW_028277030.1:33060108-33366739 GCF_059951505.1 Python bivittatus
GTGTAATATTAAGAGTGTGTGTATGTATAAAATTATTGTATTTAGCTGTTTTATGATTCTACTTAAATGTCTACTAGATGTTGATGCAATTGAGTGCTATATAAATATTTTTTTTCAATTATCTTGTCCAATCCTAAACCAAGGAATGGTACAAATTATGCCTCATTGTCACCTGCATGAAAATTATAGTTATTTTCAAAAATTGTAAGAAAGAGAAATGGAATGCAAGTACATTCCCTACCCAGTAGCTACAATGAAAGCAATGATAATAGTTACATACTTATACTGGTCACATTAATTTATAGTACTATAGTGTGTACTTGCCAGATTACACCAATGTCAGACTCTCTTGAGAAAAGAACATAAAGTCTCAATTATTTTGTCCTCTGCTTTTTCTGTCCCCCCGAATGACTTCCTATTGGTGAAGCATAGCTGTAGTATAACTGTGAAGATTACTAGTACTACTAAGTTGATTATTGTTATTATTAAAAGAGTCTGTAAAATCCTTCGTTTCATGGCAACCATACCAAAGTGGTTTGCCCCTACCACCTTCTGAGATGATGGAAAATTCACTTGTAGCAATGGTGGAAGCTGAATGCTGGAAAATACTGGAGTTGTTTGTGGGTAACTAAAACTGGCTCAAGCCAAATATATATATCTTGGGCTTCAAAAAATCAGATTTTAATATACTCAGAAAATAGAAGAGCAGGATCCCACAGAAAGAGAAGCCCAAGGAAAGGAACTCAATAAGGATAGGAATTTCTAAAAAAGATGATATACTATAAACATAATTACAAATAATTCCAGTGGGGGGGGGGGAACAAGAAGTCACAAGAAGCTTAATGAGGATCTGAAAACCAAGTAGGACACAGGGAATGGAAAGAGGATCAGGTCACAAAGAAAGAACACAGACATATAGTTTGGAGCTGGTATCAGGGAAGCAGAAGCTCAGAATTAGCTGAGGTTAGCAAAGGATGCAATATAAGGCTTCTTAAGCATATTCGAAATAAAAAGAAAAGACCCTGAACTATTTTATTTCAGTCTCTTCCTATGTTTTCGTAGGAAGTTGTGAAGGGCAGGATGAAGGTTCAGAGCTGAATCCTGAGAATGATAGAAATATGGTCAAGGAATATGTTTCAGTGAGTTTAAAACTGCAGAACCAGATGGAGTGCATCCTTCAGTAATGAAGAAGTGAGTGAGTGAGTGAGTGAGTTAGTTAGTTAGTTGCTTGGTTAGTCTGGCCAAACCGCTTTGTATTATCTGAAAAATCTTATAGAACTGATGGCAAATTACCGGACAAGTGCAAATGTTGTCCATATCTTCCAAAATGAGGGGGAAGAGGATCTGATGCCAGTACCTGGGAAGGTCCAAGAACAGTTAATAAAGGGATGGACCTTTTAGCTCCTTAAAATGAATATAGTACAAGAAGTTAACATGAATTTGCCAAGAACAAATCTTGTCAGATTTTCTTGTGTTTTGATTGGACAACTTCCTTAATGGACTGTTGTAAACATAATGTATCTTGATTGCAGTGAATCATTTTACAAAGTACTTCATGACATGCTGATCAGAAAACTAATTAAGTATGGGAAGGATGGCATGATAATTAAATGAATATATGTAAGCCAGCAGTATAATGTGGCTGCAAAAAAGGCAAATGAAGCATTTGGCTGCATTAATAGCAGTTAATTTCAAATTATGGGAAATAATCTTTCCATTTATTCTTCTTTGGTCAGAGAAGAGTAATGAGGAAAACTGGGAGAGTAGAAACTAAATATTTCAAAGAAAGATTGAAAAGGCTAAGTATGTTTAACCTTGTGGAGGAAGGAATATGATTGCACTCTTCAACCGATTTGAAAGAATGTCATACAGAAGAAGGTGAAGGCCTGTTCTTTCTCATTCCTTTGGAATAATGGCTTTAAGTTATGAGAAGACAAACTTCTTAAGTTTTTAGGAGCAGTTTGATGTTGGAACCAATTGCCCAGTGAGATTGTAATTGGATTGTATATGGTGCTTTGTAAAATCAGGTAATTGTATCTCACTTGACATAACAGACATACTCTAAAAAGGATTCTGTTGGTAGCTTTGGAGATGATAACTGTGAGACAAATAGGTTGAAATGACTTCCTTTTTTCTAGTCAAGAAAAATAATCTGAATTAGCTAGGGTCAGAGCATGACAATGGTCTTTTCGAAAACTTTTTTGTTGTTGTTGTCCAGGACATGTTGAAGAACACTACTAAGGGCCACCCAGACAGGCTGCCTCTACAGATGGCTCTCACAGAGCTTGAAACATTGGCAGAGAAATTAAATGAAAGGAAAAGGGATGCAGATCAGCGCTGTGAAATAAAACAAATAGCCAAAGCCATGAATGAGCGTTATCTGAACAAGGTTTGGAATAGTACTGCTTGTTTCCCCCTATTTCTCTTATAAAGGATGTTTGTTTGTTTGTTTGTTTGTAAATTTTGCATACCCACCTATCTCATAAAGGTGACTCTGGACAATTGTATAGAGATTGAAACCAAAAAACAACATGGTTCATAAAATCAATATACAAACCATATTATGACACATGCTGGGGTTGAACATCCATTCCCCTTCAGTCACTAAAAAAAACAAAAAAAGGGACTGGCCCCATGTCTGGGCCCAAATGCCTGTGGGAGCATCCAGATCTCTAATGCCTTGGGAAAGACCAACAGGATCAGAGCCATCCAGATCTCTGAGGGAATGTTATTTTATGGGGCAGGTGTGGTACAGAGAAGGCATGACTCTTAGGTCCCACCAGATGACACTGTTTAATAGACAGACCTGGAGCATGCCAACTTTGCCAGTTCTAGGGATTCTAAGGTTTTCTTAAACAACTATTCCCAAAATATATTTTATACAAATATATCCCATTTGTTTCATGGACACTAACTGCCACCATGTTGATAGTACTGAACTTTGTTTTCTATACCAAGTGGGAAATAGAAAAAAAAGAAAAAAGCCAAAATAGGAGCATGTGCGATGAAGGTGCAAAAGTAATGGATGGCTGTACTCATTTGATAGGTTTGCAGTGCTCTGAGCATCCTTCTTATGTTATCTCCATTGACATTCTGAAGGCTAACCAGTTCAGGTTTTCATGAATCATGACCATTTTATTAAATGAAGAGAGTAAATTCTTATGCCACTTTTTCCCATTAGGGCTCATCCCATTAGTCCTGACTGACCAATTTCAATTTTCAGGGCAGCAAGCAATTCTGGGGAAACTTATGGCTTGCCATTTGAGATATTGTTTCTTTTGGAGTACACTCAAGCCAAAACAGTTATTCAAGAAAGGGTCCTAGATATAAAATTCCAGAATGAGGTCAGCCCTATTCCAGCCCACATTAGAGCTCACATAATTTATTCTAGTTGGGAACTGGGCAGATATTTAAATACTTTAATGTCCCCTGCCCAGCAGAGAAGCCAGGCTTTATGTTTTATCCTCCTTAGTTCTTAATGGGAGGTTTACCAAAGTCCCCATGTGTACGAGAACCTGTCCATGTAGCACAAATGCTATTGAGACCATCACATATGTACTTTTGCACTGTCCCTATTACCTATGTAGTTAAGAAACTTTTTAATTGTTTCTTTATTGACACGTGTTTAGGTCATGATGAAAGTTTTCTTCCTGATTTTCTCTTCTTAGATAAGGAATCATTGATTACACACAACATGGCTAGATTTTGCCTGACAGCAATTAAAATCTGCAAACAGATAATTAAGAGTACGGGGCATGGGTAAACTTACTGAGAATTCCTCTTTTATTTTTACTTTTTTAATCTTCATATGTTTTTACATCTTTTTTGTGGGTTTTCCGAGTCCCCCCGCCTTTAGTCCATAGTCTTACTCTTAATATTAAGAATTTATCTAGACCAATATTATTGTTTTAATATTGTAGTATTGTGTTAGCAATCCTAGCTTTTACTTATCTTTTATTGCTTATAAGTGTCAGCGTTATTATTGAAATGGGTATAATTTTTCCTGATTGTATTGTATGCTGATCTATGACTGAAATAAAGATTTGATTGATTGATTGATTTGATACCTGATGATCATGGCACTATAAATTCAAAATTGTAAAGGGAGAATTTTATTACATAGCAAAATTAACAAAATACTATGGACTTGTGAAACTGGTTCATATAATTTTTAAAGCAATACAGTACATGTGCAGGTGTAAAAGTGTTATGTTATGAAATCTTTTTTTTATTATTATTATTCAGTTACTCAGCAGTGGGAACAGGTACCTCATCCGAAGTGATGATATGCTAGAAACCGTTTATACAGACAAAGGAGAAATCATGAAAACCAAAGAACGACGTCTGTTTATGTTAAATGATGTACTGATGTGTGCTACTGTGAATATTCGGTAAGATTCTAATCACATTCTATAAAATAATTACTAAAAGCATAAGAGATAAGACACATGAACTGGAAACTTTGATTTTTGTTGTAATGACTCCATTCTGCATGGGTTTTGGTTATATGTATAAAGTGAATATAGTTCAGCATTCTAGCTCAGTGGCAGAGCACATTCATTTTATGCAGGAAATCCCATGTTCATCTCTGAGGGCTTTGGGCAAAGCTGCAGTGTAGGATACATTGAGATCAAAGGTTGAAAAGTTGTAACTGGATGATTATCTCCCTTCCCCCCTTTCCCCAAAGAAAGGTTTGAAATTCAGAGAACAAAAACACTATATAAAGGGGTGTATGGACCTGATGGAAGCAGGGATGTTTTTCAAGGTTAGAAAGGAATGAAGAGATATAGCAATTGGTATTAGGATAATCTAGATGGAGTTAGATTTCCTTTTCTTTTCTCAGTTATATTGTTATTACAACCAATTTCTCTCCTCCCCTCCATTTCGTTTTCCTAATGAACAAACAAGCACTCAGTGTATTAGGAAATTGAATAACAATGCTAAAGTAGATGGTATAAGGGCTGGAATGGGATGGGATGGGATGGGTATTTATTAAATATAACTGATGTAGAGACAGTGAGATGTACTACGTTGCCTGTTTTAATACCATCAAGCCTCAGAATACTCTAGTAGGTTTGAAAGTGCTCTCCCTATGGCCAGGATCCAATAACGATCCTACATATCTGCTGCATTTTGCATCCCTGCTGTGAAATTTGTTGTTCTGAATTTCGTAGTCTCATGTAATGATGTGGGTGGCATATATCTGCAAATGTAGGCTGGGTGGATCTCTAGCTACACAGAAGTTCTTTTTCAGCAGCATTCCTATGGCAACTGAAGTATGTGCTTTGGCTCCACTGTCTTCAAGTAAACAGGCCATGCTGGTGTAAAATTTCTCCTGGAATAAAAATGTGCCCTCGAGCAAGCAAAGGTGGACTTGCTAAAACAGCTTTATGTATGTAACAATTCCCCAACCTATCAGTCTAAAATCAAAAGTCCTGTTATGATGAACATACTGAGTTCTTAGGATTCCAGTTCTCCTTTTGCTATTTGCCCCCTCTTGGATTTTTGGAAGATTTTTCTGCTTCTGTTTTTAGCCTATTCAATTAATACCTTCCTCTCACTTCCTTGCCCGTTGGTGTGATCTGGAAATATTATACATGCATATTTTGATGTTTTTATGGTTTGCATAGCCTGTCTGTGTTCAAGATCTTGGAACAGTTACACAAGGTGTTTCCTCAAAATGCAGTGCCCTGTGGAGCAACAGGAATTAAATATGGCTTTTTCCTTTTGGATGATAACATTTTGTACTTCATTTAGAAATAAATAAATCCCCCCATTTTTTTTTTCTGGAAGCTTCTTCTCATTAACAACAAGATAACGTAGTGGAACATTTACAGGAAGTTTGTTTTTGTTTTAAAAATGAGAAAGGTTTTCATGACGTCTATAATTTGCGTTGTAGATTTTGTTAATGCCAAACACAAAATAAGGTAACAGCAGTGAAAATCTCTGTGCATTGGATAGCAAATCTAATTTTGCTCTGTGGGGCTTTTTCTTTGGGCAATACGGGTAGAATTAGAGCAAAAAGACATCAATATACTGGGGAGATTTATGTATGAGAAGAAAAAAATGTCTGAAACAACGTAAGAAATAAAAAATGACCTGTTGTCAAATATTTTTGTGGCCTTCTTTCAGTTCTTCCCATGAAAATAGTGGTGTCGTGAGTGGCCAAAGGTACTTACTGAAATGGAGTGTGCCCCTTGGGCATGTAGACGTCATAGAGTATGGGAGTAATGATGGTCAGGGCGAGAACTGCAGATTCCCTGTGCAGACATCTTCTGAGATTCTTGTTACCAATGCCAAGCCAAGTAAGTAGCAGCCGGTTATTATTTATGGATGTCCTTCATTACTGTAGATGGCTTTGACATGCTTAATATGACCTTTACGTTAAGGTGGTTTTTTTTATGTTAATATTCAGAAAGCATCTTAAGACTTTTTCATGAGGATGGCATACACATATTTTATATTGGGAGTACGTATTGTGCTGGGGACCTTGTTCAGACTAGTAATTTCTCTTTCTGCGGTTGAGCTACATGGGCTTTTATTCACACAAGTAGCTTACAAACTAGAGCAGGCCTCTTAAGCTTCCACTTTCAGTAGCAGTTGTGTATTAATCTGGATTAACAGATGGAATTTGCAGAATTTCCCATATTGGAATGGCTCCACTAAATGTGAATCCTTGTACTGTATCTTATATACATTGCTGTGCTTTTCCACTCAACATAGGTTAGAAAAGGCTTTTAAAGTTGTCTTGTTAGGAGTAAAATATACATTGTTGGAAAGCAACAACAAAAAAACCCTGTTCACTCTGAATAAACACTCTAAACAGAGGTATTATTAAATTACTAGCTGCTGCGAACAGCTTCAGGTTTTCAAATTGATGCCAGGTCTGAGTGTGTATTTTTTTTTTATTTAAAAGAGGCAAGAGGGAATACTAATTTTAATGGAGGGAGAAGGTTTGAACTCCCCTTGGCTCATACATAGTTTTCATGATATAAAATGTACCTCCTCTCCTCAAGCTGCAGGGGTAATTGATAAAAAGCAGATTTCAGGAAGCTCTTTGGATAGCAGAATAATGTGAAGGGAAAGGATTACAACATCCTTCCCCTCCCTCTATTTTCTCTTGTTTGATCAAATTAGCAGTTGTCACCTTCATCTACATCCATGGACTGCTGTATATTTTTTTTAATCAAAGAAATGGAAAAGTCTAATCTCATGTTGTGCTTTTTCATGCTTCTGAGAGAAGTAGTTCATGTGTTCACTCTTTGGAAATAAATAAATTGCTTAGTGATCAGGCATCTACTTGTACACTGAGATTTTCCCTTATCTTTCTGATTTCTGGTGTTCATCCATGCCACCAAGTCTCCTCAAAGTGTTCCTAACCAGTGGGCTGGTGGAAAACTGCTTTTAATTTTATTGTAAGAGGAAGTGTATTATTTGCCAAATGTATGCATGTGATAGAGAAGGTTAATAGAACATACTTAGAGATTACATTTTTGCAATGTCTTAATATACTCTGAAAAACTATCTGAGATAGTTGCAAAACTGCCTATCCCTGATGATTTCTCCTCACTCCGCCAGATCTGGCAGAGTGAGCATGCTCCAGATCCTCTCAGTGAAACAGTGTCACTTGTTGGGGCCTCAGAAACCTTATTAATGTCATGTCACCTACCTTATGGATCATCCTCCCCCTGGAGATATAGGTGGCCTTGAGCCTGTTGGCCTTCAGGAAAGCAGTGAGGACCTAGCTTTTCCCCCAGGCACTGGAGCCAGGATGTTGATGGAGTGGGCATGGTGTGGCTGATTTATAGATGTGAGTTTTATCAGGACTTCTAAGTTGTTTTTCATTTTGAATTTTTTAAAAGAAAAATAATTGTATTGTGTTTTTATTCTTGTTCACTACTCAGAGTTCCTTCTGCTAGATGGGCGGCCATAGAAATTTGTTAAATAAAAAAAATTTATATCATGCTGAAGTTCTAAAGTTTTCATCAGCCAATCTTCTGTTCAATCCAAATGTGTTCCATTCCTCTCCATCTTCAGATACTAAAGAGAGTTCTAGCTTTGCAGGAAAAAATGAGGTATTCGGAGTCTGTTGGTTTCTTCTGCATATCAAATAATGGCACAATCATTTTCCCTCTCCAAAACCCCTGTAGCAGTTTTCCAATTTTTTTAAAAAAATGTTTATAAATAATCTATAAATAAGACAGATGGGGGAAGATAGGCAATCTTCTGGTAGTCCCAATATGTTTTCCACAATAAAAAGAAAATTCTACTTTTGTTGCAAAATTGGTTTTACTGTATGGCTGGAGAATGACCCATCTTCATCCTTGTTAGAAAGTTGCCCGAATCAAAGACAAACATTGCAAGAACATTACTCTGGGTTGGCTTTTGGTAATGTGTTAGTGAAATCATTCTTTATTTACATATTAAGCTTAATTTGGTACTTACATTAAGGTGGCAGCAGGTGGCAGCACGTGGCCTACATAGTCTTGACTCAGAACCTAATCAGGGTTGCTCCCAGTTAGTACTTAGATGGGAAATCTCCAGGACTGTAAATTAGACTGGAAAGTAAACAATCTCAGAAGAAGCCAGTAACTAACCACTTCCGTATTGCTGGCAAGAAAACTACATGCGTGTAGTATTTTTCAAGAGTAGATCTCAACTTGAAGGAGAAATTTCTTTTTGCTTTGTATATATTTATCAGGACTATCCTCCAAATAGCTTAAATAACATAAAAAGCATGCAGTTTTTTTTAAAAAAACCTAGAAACAGTAGAGTCCTATCTGTATTTTCAATTTCAGTTTTGAATTGAGGACAGCCACTGTCTGCATTGTGTATTCTAGCTTTTCCATCCTGGTGGTTTCTGAATATACTGAGACTAGAAAAATTCCCAGCTATTGTAACCAAACTGGCTGAGAATGGTTAAAATTGTACTACTAATACAACTGGAGGGCACTATTTTCTATAAACGTATTGTTCAAGTTCTTGTTGATTATGTCTTCTTTGTGTAGCTTTTCTTTCTTTTATTTCGTACTGGTGACAAGAATAGATGCCTTTTAGACACAAAATGGAGTTGTGGACTATAGAGAGAGGAGAGAAAGAGAAAACACAAAGCACTTTGATTAAATAAGACAATACCCCCCTCTTTCTCTGGTCTGATCGGTATCTAAATTGAATGAAAGATGGCAGTCAAGGCATACTGGACAATTTAGCTACTGTGGAAATTATGCAACTGGATAGGTTGCAGTTTTATTTGATATATGACATTACAATGAAGGAAGAAGTATGAGAATTGCCTTAGCAATTTGCTAATATCTTTACGAGGCTATTTGGACTACCCTTGAAGTACATTTCTCTGCAAAGCCATTTAAAATAGCAACACTAAATTCTTCTTTAGAATCTATCAAGGTGAAATGTTGGAGCAGCGTTTCTCACACTTGGCAACTCTAAGATGTTTGGACTTCAACTCCCAGAATGCCCCAGCCAGAGTCATTGCTTTACTTTGCCCTGCCTTACAAATGAAGTCTTGCAGGAGAAAAAGTTCATGTTCCAAAAGGCAAAAGAGGAAGTTCTGGGTGCTGAAGCAACAGCAAGTAGCCACAAAGTACAGTTGCCATGGAACCCACGTGACTCAGAAATCCTGACCTGCAAGAACAACAGTAAAAAGAAATCCTGTCAGCACTCTGAGATTTAAATGAGCTCCCCTTGCACAGTGTAAGAGTTAAGTGCACACAGTAGCTGGGTTCACACATTGCACTAAACCTGGACATGATTTGTTTGTAAATGATGGATTCCAGCTTATCACACTGAGTTGAAGCCAGCTAGTTTTGATCTATTCTCTAAGCCACTGTTAAGCAAACAGTAGCTTACTGTGATGTATGAACCAAATCAGTAAATATCTATGTTAGTTTTTTTCATATAGCATTTCAGTTCCTTGGAGAAAAGGCAGCTGTTTTCTGCTTCATTTACAGAGATTATGAGATTTGCTAAGAAATGTGAAGGGTTGGGCACTTAATTTATTGTTATGAAGTAAAAAAAGTACGTATACGTGTATGTATATCCTCTTTATTTTACAACCCATGTTAAATTCTGTGGCGCTTTCAAGGCTCCCAGGCTGTTTGTGCTTCCTTTAACTGATCCTTCCACCCCATTGGATTTAATATCATCACTTCCTCCCTTGAGACTGTCCTGTGCTGCTGCTCTTCAGCTTGTGAAAACTCAGCAAGATTTTGTTGTTGTTAAAGTAAAGAGTGTTCTGGAGATTGTACATTTAGAGCAGTATGATGAGCTTTAATAAAGACAAAGAGTCCTTTTAAAAACAACAAAAGGTCCCACATCATTCTCCTAACCATCTGTAGTATGATGTTAGGTTCACTGAGAAGGGTCTTCAAAATGTCTCAACATGAAGGAGGGTTTCTCTTGAGATCAGAGGCCCTGTACTGATTGAAATATATACAGTATCCAGGTATCTGATTTTTTAAAAATTATACATTATATGTAAATATGGTTTGTTTGTAAATGATGGGTTCCAGCTTATCACACTGATCTATTCAGTAAGCAGGTAGGCAGGTAAGCTTCAGTAAACTGAGAGAGCCAGTTTGGTGTAGTGGTTAGAAACCGGGAGACCGTGAGTTCTGGTCCCACCTCAGGCACGAAGCCAGATAAGTGACCTTGGGCCAGTCACTATCCCTCAGCCCTAGGCAAGGACAAACCACTTCCAAAAAACCTTACCAAGAAAACTGCAGGGACTTGTCCAGGCAGTCGCCAGAAGTCAAGACTGACTCAAAGGCATACACATACAATAAGCAGGTACCCAGTAGAAAAAGTGTATCTTATTTACAAGTTTCTTTGGCAGATCTTTGTTCCTTCAACTTGGATCATCCTTTCTACAATTGTGACTGGTTTTATGTAATGCTTTAGTAACTTTGTAGGAAGCTCACTGAAAGGCTCAGTTTATAGCTGGGGTTGATTTCAGTTAATGCTGGGCAGAATTGAGAACACTTAGCCCACTGAAAGAGACATATTTTTTTCTGCCTTTTGGTGGGGAGTAAATGAATTCTGCCGAGGTATGAAGGAAGGGGGGAGAAAGGTGATTGACTTCTTTGTGTCTATAGTTGTCTTTTAAAAAAAAAGCCCTTGGAAGCAGTAGGGAGTGTTATGAGGCATCTTCTTTGAGAAAGGAATTGTCTTGCACTGTGCATTTTTAAAACATAATGAAGATAAAAGTAGCTTCAATACCCCACCCCCATGATTTTGATCCAAATTCTGACCTGACCTTTCCCATTTGCTCCATTTTAAATGTGCCCCTTCCCTTCAGAAATGAGATAAATTCAAAATGGATCAAATGTGCAAACCACCTCTAATTAGAGGGCACCTTAAAACTGTCCTGCGGAATTAAACTGAAATCTAACAATGTCGATCTACATTCTACTGATAAACAAAAGACATTATTGTGACAACATTGGCTTGATCTCTGAAAAGAACATTGAGAGGCAGTGCCAATCCTTCAAAATACGTATTTTGCAATGTGGAGGAATGCATACAAAGCAAGCTTGCTTGAATCATTAAAAGCAGATACATCTTTTTCCTGGCTCATGTGGTTGCTTTGTAAGCTGCTCCTGACTGTCTTTGCCCAGTGAAGCAAAATGGCTACACGTGCACACATATCTGGAGATAGCTGAAAGCTGCAGGAGACTCGCAAAAGATGTGGCTGCTTTAATGTTTCTCATGCATTGCAAAGCACCTCTTTTGAAAGATTACATAGCCCAAATTCATACTGTTCTGACTAATGGGAATAGGATTTATACTCTTATATCCTCTTTCTCGTAACATGAAAAATCAGGTTTTAGTTTTAACATATTTATCATTTCATTTTTCATTTCATTTCATTTCATTTCATTTCATTATTTCATTTTTTTTCTGCCTGACTATTGTTCTTTTGATTTTCGTAGGGAATAATATGCATTATGCTTGCCACATCTTCAAGCTCACTGCTTCCAAGGGCATTTGTAGCTTTGACATACTGTAGATGTTGTGGTAAAGTTTTAATTCAGCTTGGCTTCCCATTGTGCATGTGTTGGTTTCAGTACATAAGAATGTAAAAAGAGCTAAACTGGATCAGACCAAAGGCCTGTCTAGTGTAGTATCATTGTGTTAATAGCCTCCAGATGCTTATGAGAAACCAGTAACACAACATTAGTACAATAAGAGCCTACTGCTTATATTTTCTAGCAACTGTATTAAGAGGCAGACTGATTTGGGAGTGGAAGTAATATATAACTGTCAAGAGACTTGTCCTGGGTCCTTTAATATTGTTCAACTAATGTCTGATTTCCCCATCACTAGAAAGAGCTGCAGTGAGCTCTGGAAGAGGAGGATCATCTGGATTGGTGTCAGGCAAAATATGGGACTGAAGCTACATTGGTTACCCTCATGAATGACATGGTGGGACTAGAATGGAAGGAGTGCAAGGAGATTCATTCTCCTAGATTTCTCAATGGGTTTTGATATTGCTAGTCTTAATATTCTCCTGGACTGCCTTCAAGGATTGGAAGTACTATATCGTGATGGTTTCCAATCAATGATTGCAGGGGAGAGTGGGCACTCTATTATGGCCTCCTGCAGGCTTTGTCCTTTTCCCTATACATATACTGCTGGAAGAGGTTATCCCCCAGTTTAGAGAGAGGTATCATAAATGATACTCAGTTATATAATTCCACCCCATGCTGAATGAAGGATGTGGTAGAAGTTCTAAGCCAGTGATCTGAAGCTATCAGGATCTGAGTGGGCAGAAGCAGGCGGAGACTCAACCCAAGCAAGCAGGAGTGGCTATTTATTCAGAGGCCTGATGATTCTGGAATTAACCAATTTTGCCTTCTCTACTGGTACGCTCCAAAACTGAAGAGCAGGCCTACTAGAATAACAGTGGAAGACTTGGCCAGGAGGGCATTTGTCCCACTCCAGTTGGTGTGCCAGTTGTTGCAGCCTTACCTAGGAGGGACTGAAGAAGACCATGCACATTCTTGTGATCTCACAATTGGATTATATAACTCACTTTACAGGGGATTGCCCTTGAAGACCACCCATACACCCATGGGCAGTTTTGTTACTCTGATGTAGCACCTCTGCTATGAGAACTGCATCAGCTGCTGGTGTGTTTCTACATGCAATTCCTGCAGAGCTCTGTATGATATAGGGCTTGGGTAATTGAAAGACTCCCTTTCCCAGATGGATTCTGCTTACCCAATCAGAGTGAAGAAGAAATATCTGCTGAAGATCTGCACCTATTATGGGGTGTAACAGGAGAGGTCAGGGAAGTGGGCATTTTCTGGGGGAGCTCCCCTCTTTGGAACAGCTTGCCCCCTAAGAAAGGCAGTGTCCTACTATCATGGCATTCTGAAGGCTCATAAAGACCTGGCTTATTCAAAAGGCCTATTGATGATGTTGTTGGCACCAAATGTAGATAGTTGTTCAGTTAGTATGAATGTTTAATAATTGCAATATTTATTATAGATCTATACTATTTTGGTTCTGTTATTGTTGCTTGTACGTACTCAGAGTCTTTTGAGATTGAAGCTGCATACAAATTTATACATAAGTGATTAAAAACCATTGATAGTTGTATGCTCTGTATCTTGATTGCTTGTAAAGCGCTCCGTGCTGATAGTAATTACTAAATCTTCTGGTAGCAATCACCACAGTTTGTTTATATATTGCATAAATAATACTTTTTTCTGTGTGGAATCTATCATTCAGTGTCATTGGTTGACTTTATATTATCAAAGAGGGCCAAATAACGTTTCCTTGTCCCTTTTCCCACATATCATAAATCCTTTTTTCTAAGTTCAAAAGTTTGAAATTCATTCACAAAATATTCATAAATATTTCAGACAAATATCTCTTCTTTATGATTACAGGTAGTCCTTGTTTAGTGAATGCCTTGTTTAGCAACTGTTCGCAATTATGGTGATGAAAATACTTTACAACCAATCCTTGCATTTATGACCTTCGCATGTCTGTAAAGCAAAGGAAAGCTGAAATAAGATCATAAGCACAGTTGCAACTTCACTTAGCGACCGCTTGGCTTAATGACTGAGTTGCCAGCCCCAATTATGGTTGCTAAACAAGGACTACCTGTATAGACATTACTTCATGCATCTCTGACTTGCACAGTAGATATTTGTACTTGTATCTTCATGATTGATTGATTATGTGATATCAAGTCAGTACCAGTTCTTAGCAACCACATAGATAGAATTTCTACAGGATGTTCCTGTCCCCAACCTGGCCCTTCACGTTTTCCAATGGTTCACCCATTGTTGCTGTAATCATCCACCTATCTTGCTGTTGGTTGCCTCTTCTTTAATTTCCTTCCACCTTTCCTAACATTATAGACTTCTCAAGAGAGCTAGGTCTTTGCATAGTATGTCCAAAATGTAATAGTGAATAGGGCAAGTTGTTTCTGTTGACTCATTATCCTTAGCAAAGCATTAACCAAAGTCTCCCATGATACCCTCGTTAATAAAATGGTGAAATATAGGGTCATTAATACAGCTATTAGATGGATTTATAACTAGCAGAATGACTGTACCCAGAGAATACTCATAAATGGCTTCACATTTGATTGGACAATAGTATTGAATGAAGTGACGCAGGTCTCCACTCAAGGGCCTTACCTGAATTATACATTCCTTCCTGTTACTTCTAACAATCTCAATCTTTAGTCTCTTCAAATAATGTCCTAGAACTTGATTTCTTTTCATTTTTTCTTTGTCCCTTCTCACAAAAATCCTTCAAAGCTTTAACAAGCCTCTTTTGTAAATCCATTATAGGAAAATTATCCAGGTCACTCTCTTGGTTTATTGTTTGTATTTCCCTTTTATTTATTAAGATATCGGCCGGTTTCTTTTGTATGTCCAGTGTAATATCTTTTTCTGTGTCATTCTTGTAGCCTGTCATTGGTAAATCCACTTTCAACTTCACTTTTAGCTCCTGCATTCAGGTAATTACTATGTTTTCTTGTCACCCTTACAGCCTGCCCTTGCCCGCCAGAATGGGGCTGTGCTGTTTTGCTGTGTCTACAGCTATATCATGTGACTCTGTTAGGGCAGTAATTAGTGATCTAATAGTTCTTGGTTCTTTTTCCTGTGCTGCTGCTTCTATACTGCTTCTATAAATGCTGTATAGCTGTGCATTAATTATAACTGTGTTTGGACAACATGATTAGCATAGGTTATGATTAGTTGTAAACATATCCAAATGCAGCTGGCTTTTTCCTGTATTTTTGGAGCATGTAGAACTTATCTGTAGCTCCTTAAAGCAGCTTTGTCTTTTCCCAGGAATACATGGCCAGTGCCAGTAGCACCACGGGAAAGGTGCACAATAGACAAGATCCAGCTGACATGATAAAGCATATTCACAAGTAGTCATCAATTATGCTTGTGATTTCACCTGAACATTGTTATATACATACATGCAGAAATTAAAAATAGCACCATCCTCTTTAAAAAAAAAAAGTTCAGTTTATGCTGAATCCCAAAAGATAAAAGAAGTATTGGTAAATTTGCATTTATTTCTATTTGAAAAGTTACAAATTTGGAAAGAATGGCAATAATTTAATTTTTTTAAAGGGCCTTATATGCCTGCTCAGGTCTTAATTTGCTTTCCCTTTTTCATTTTCTTTATTCTTAAGCTTAAGTACTTAAAATTGTATTTTAGACAACCTTCCAAGGACTGTTGTCAATAAATGGTAATCAAAATAATGTTTTGTCTGAGCTTCTGTTAACTATTTTAGTCATGTAATCCAGCACAAGAAGGGTAAGATGGCACATGGAAGCTCTATTCCTTCCCTCCTGAACCAATTTTCAATCATTAATGATAATGGTGTTACTGTATTTATTACAGATTTTGCCTATGGAATGGTCTTTCCAAATCTTGTGCCTTTCAAGTCCTGGCTGGGGAATTATGGGGTGGGAACTGAAATCCTGCACATTTAAAGGGCACCACATTAAGAAAGGATGTTATAAAACATACATAGTTACAGAAAATAGTGGTAGAATTGCTCAGGGATAAATATCTACTAACATGGGTGTAAATTGTATACTTCTCCTAGAATTAATAAGTAATAATTCTCTATTTATAATGAAAAAAATCAGAGTAGGTTATTATTATTATTATCACTCAGGGTTCTTACATTCTTAAATATGTATACTCAAGCACGTTTATTAAGCATGTATTAAAACAAATAGTAAGGATTGCCTTCTATTCTTAAAGCCTGCATACAGATTTATTTAAAGTTTATACAGTACTAGATATTTAATCAGTTCATTTGATCAGTTAAAAACACAAAAGTCTTAATAGCTGTAGATTGTCATGATTAATTGGATAGTAGACCTTTAAAAAAGGAATTATATTTATAAATATTTAGTAAGTACAGGTGGTAAGCACAGCCTTAAAAATATTCTATTACATGAGGTAGTATCATTCTGCAGTGATGTTCTGCAGTCATGCATGAGAACGAAAGGATGCTTGGGTTTAAACCATTTCTTTTTATTGAATAATATATACAAATAAACTAATCTACTCCAATTTATATGCAAAATCATTGAATTATGTTTAATTGGGAGACTGCCCTACTAATTAAGCACTTCTTGTTCAGAAAACCTAACCAGAATGTGCAGATTCTCTTTCTAACTGCTGAAATTTAACTCATGTTTCTGCTGATTCTGGCACTTGTTTTTATTTAATGCATTCCCACTGATGCTGCCATTTGTCAGCTTGATATCAGATGCGGACTCTTTATTGTTCTGATTCTGGTAGAGAAAAACAAATGCCGATATCTGGCATACTTAAAAGACTGATTGAGCAGAACAGTTTTTCATGGTTTTTCTCTGAAAAACAGGTCTATCAGTTAAATTCCAAAATATGAAAAGATCACATTATTTCCTGTTTGTGATAAAGAAATAGCTTATATTTAATCATTTAATAATTAAATTGTATTTAACTGTTGCAGCATAACACTTCTTGCTGTAAGGATTGGGTTAGCTATGATGTTTGGATGGATTTTTGTATGTTTTTGAAAGAAGTAATAGGTGTATCGAAAATAGAGTCTGTATTTTATAAAATGGAATGGAAAGCACTTTTTTTTTTTTACAATATCTATTACAGCATCTGTAGTATAGGTACTGTTGTTATACCTTTGGTTGCAAAGTTGTATGACTAATAACTGTCTTACATTATGCACACATTTAGTTGTATATTTTTAATGTGTTTCAGACAAACTTTATATGGGACCAGGGCAACTGTACCATGATTTGCAGAATCTCTTACATGACCTGAATGTAGTTGGCCAAATCAGCCAACTAATATGCAGCCTGAAAGGAAACTATCAGGTAACAAATAATGGGTAGAGAATTATGTTTCCAGATCAAGCAAACACCTATACTTTTTTTGTATGCTAATGAGATTATTGTTAAGTGGTAAACCGTAGAGCTGTAAGTAGATTATAGATGCCTTGCTGCGTTTGTTGTACTCACCTATTTGCGTATGTGCAATCTAAGCACAGAGTATTTAATAGGGTATTTTTATTCATCGGTATTAAGAAAAATCTATCACGCACTTATACCATGAGTTAATAGCAATGTTTCTTTAGCGGCGAGCGTTATGCCACGTGGTCTGTTTAAACATTATTTAATTCTACTGATGCGTTTTTTTCTCTTGTTTTAATCCATGCTGCACTGTATGTGTGTGCATGTGTTCCTTTCAAGTAAACACTACATAGAATGGCAGTAGGCTTGTATTATTTAATTACCTCTCCAGATTGCAACTGCAGTGGAAATTTCAACTTAAATTCTAATGGTGTGTCTTAAATGGATTGTTGCCCAGCTTAGCAGGTTTTTGATACAACCGAAAAAATAAACTTAATGTAAAGTTATATGAACTCCAACATCTTTTTGTTGTTGTTCCATCAGAATTTAAATCAATCCGTGGCTCATGATTGGACCTCAGGTTTACAGAAACTCATTCTGAAAAAAGAAGATGAAATCAGAGCTGCAGACCGCTGTCGAATTCAGCTTCAGCTTCCAGGAAAGCAGGACAAGTTAGTAGCAACCTTGAATTGGAGAGAACATATATTTTCTTGAAAACACTTGAGAGGTATAGGGGAAGAAGTTATCCTGAAAGCCAACACAGCAGAATGTAGCTTCTGGTTTGGATGAAGAAGGATCATGATTAGTGAATAATAATAATAATAATAATAATAATAATAATAATAATAATACATCTGCCTATCCCAGTCCTTGGGAAGGAGTAGCTAGGTAGATAAAAATGCCAAATGCAATCTAGACATCTGGCTGACTGTGTGACCAACCATAATAATAATAATAGCCAGGTGTTTAGAAGCAGGTCTTGATAGGATCTAAATGTATGAGACATTTTTTGGCAGCAGTTTACCAGTACTCCATTGCTGCTTAATAAGCTCCTGGCAAACAGTATATCATAATTTCTGCTGTGTTCAAGATGTGAGTAGGAGGTATATACCTCATAACTACAGAAGAAGTAGGAAATGTTTTAGGTGGTCAAGGGAACTGAAAATCCCTCTAGTGACTGATGCTGTGTTTGTTTACTTAACCAGTGTTGTTTCTGTATATACGTATAGAACATCAATCACTTATGCTGTGAATGAAGTCAGAATGATGGGATACAATGGCTGTGTATGTCAGCCTCTTGTCCTAAACCACAAGAACAGGAATCTTTTCATCCCTCTCCCATCTGGGAAGTTGATAGGTCTTTATTAGTATTAAATAAAGCGTACTTTCAAGTTACAGGTGTGTTCTTCTCAATGTTAAATATGAATTCTGTTGCATAGAATGTCTAGTAATTTATTTTGTGCTACAGTTGCAGCTAGTGAACCTTTCTTTTCTTCTTGCCAAAAGAGGATATGGAATAATTTTATTTTATGCGTAACGTGAGTATGTACTATGACTTATTTTCCTTTACTCATAATAGATCAGGACGGCCTACTTTCTTTACAGCAGTGTTCAATACATTTACACCTGCCATCAAACAGTCTTGGATCAGAAATTTACAAATGGCTAAGCTTGCTTTAGGTAAGATTTTCTTTTGCTATGCTTAAAACATTTATAAATTAAACTGAAGGAGTGTTAGCTTTGCCTTATGAATAATTGTGGTGAAGGAGAGAAACAGAGAATCAGCTATGAAAGAGTTAAATTGCTTATTCTAGATAGCGACCAGAACCCAGCAAAGCTTAGAAAGCTTAAAGTCTAAGCAGCCAATTGAGAGAAAGGAGATGTTTCTTTTTACCTGAGCAATGGAGGGCAGCTCTGTGTGCAGGGAATCTCCTTGGCTGGCTTCTGCTGCTAAGGACCAACCATTTTAATCCTGGAACAGGACAGGCGACTCTGAAGAAATTAGTCATCAAAGAGAAACATGGAGCTAGATGTAGTCAGGCTTCTTTCGCTAATTTATATTTTGCATTGATTTGAGCATCTTTGTGTAATCTTCTGCTATTTTATTCTATGTGTATGCATGGTGGTGATGGTAGGGTTCCTCCTGCTGGCAAAAATCCTGATTTCCTTTCCCCCGCCTTCTCTCTCTCCCTCTCCCCATTATCCTTTTAATGCTAAATGCGTTCCTTGACTGCTAATATACATAATAAACAATACATCTTCTCATTATATTAGTGCATTCATCCTGCCTGGGAAATAGCCTAACAACCCTTGCAGTTAAGATCTGTAGAGGGACCAACCCATCATATCCTTGTGTATGCATGTCAACACTCCTTTACAATAATATTTAGTTTAATATATTTGTTAGAAGATAATCTTTTAAATAGGTATCTATTCTTTTAAAAAGATAACTATCAGAGATTTTCTGATGCTTTTTAAAGGTAACCTCTTTATAGTTAGTGTCACATTTTACACTAGCAATCATTGTAGCTAAGGAACCATACATTCAAGAGGGCTTTGGGTTTGTGAATTTTGGACAGGAACTTTGCATACGTTTTTTATCTAAATTGGGCATGATGCATGGGCTTAAGTGCTAAAAAATGCACTTACTCCATAGATTTCATCTAAGATAACTACCAAACTAGCAAATAAAAGAAATTGGGCTTATTATTTTGTAGTAAAATTAAATTGTCACATATTTCAGACTATTAAAACTTAGGCAATTTTGGATTTTAGTCAAGTCACTGATGTTTTTATTCTTTGTTATTTTTATATTACACAATTGTCAGAGTTAAAGTTGATTTGGAAAGTGGCAATTGTGCTTTTATTTTTTAATTCTTCTACATTGGTCATTGTTGCAATTCAAATATTCTAAAAAACTATCTGACCCTTTTCATTTTCCATGATTAATTGATGTTTAGCATCCCCCAACATAAATCCTTACTCTTCTAACAGAATATGACACAGTTTGTTAAGCATATCTTTCTTTCTTTCTAGTGTCTATAGATTTCTGCTAATCAAAGTTCCTAATCAAACTTTTACATTGCAAAAAAAAAAAAATCTCTAGAGATTTTATAAATATTGGTTATCTTTTAAATTGTGATTTACGAATGCATGAATGTTGCCTTCTGGATATGAGCAGGATAAGGCTGCAGAGTTTTTCTAGAACTTCCAATTATTAACCTTAACCTCTATGCCCTTATGTATTAAACACCTTTGTGGGTATTTAAAAGAAAACATTTGACTACTTGCTTATTCTACAGAGACAGCTATTAGAAAATATGTGTCTATTTATATTTAAATGGTAGTACGAAACATAAATATGCTGTGATAGCTTATCAACGAGAAAGACATTACTTTTTTTCCCTTTTGCCATTATAGTTGATGAAAATCTGCTGGGTTGGTTCTGTATAGATGATGATGGGAATCAGATTAAAAAAGAGAAACACCCGCTCCTTGTGAAGCACATGCCTGTGATGATGGCCAAACAACAGGAATTTAAGGTAATTAGCATTAATTTTATTTGCTAAGTAAGGAATGTACTGATTGAAACACGCATGGGCTGATTTACTTTACCTAAAGTTAAGTTCATTTTCTCCTTATTAATTATTCTCTTACTTTGCTTACCAATTATTTATTCACTTCAGACTCCTTGGACTGAATTGTCATGCAAATACATGCAGCAACATTTTAACCATTGCTGTTTTGAAGAGATAGCAGCTTTGAAAATGGCAGTTTGGAATGACAAATAACCAGTTTTCCTTCTGGGGCAACCACACTTTTGAATTCTTACCAAGTGACCAATGACTTTGCAGAGAAGAGAGAACTGGTGATCCTCTACTCAGTCATCCCTCCTCCTAATATTGAATTTTTTAGCTGCTTTATCAACAGAAATGGTTGAAAATTCAATGATATACTTTAATGTTGAACATACCCAGGAAACTTTATATTTCCTGGGTATACGTGGTGTGATAATTTAACACGTTTATGACTTATACCTTGTCAACCACTGCTGTATACAGATAGTCTTTGACTTATGGCCATTCATTTAGTGACCATTCAAAGTTATGATGGTGCCAAAAGTGATTTACGAGCAGTCCTCATACTTAACAACCATTGCAACATCCCCGTGGTCACATGATCAAAATTCAGGTGCTTGGCAACCAGCATGTATTTGTGATGGTTGCAGCATCCCAAAAACAAAATGTCCGGTCCCTATTGCTGTTGTAAGTTGAGGACTACCTGTACATAGATGTGATTAAAACCTTGCCTAGGAACTTTCTCTGAAAAGGGAAGTAAAACATATTGTTACCTTTTAGTAAAGGTAAAACATAATGAGTCTGTACTATGAGGTTTTTTTTTTTACTACACTTAATGGAGTAAAACTGAATTATTTAATAATTTTTGCTAGTTGGCTCACCAGTTGTTACACTCTTTGGATGGAAATAGGCTTACTTCATTAATTCAATACCTAACTACCACTACCCTATACTACTACACTGCATTAAACATTGGACTGCCCTTGAAAATAGTCCAGAAGCAACAGTTAATAGCAAGATTCCAGTTTTGATTATACTAAACACATAGTCTGGCACCTTCGCTGACTTTTTCAATCCCAGTTCATATTCCAATTCAGTCCCAATTCAAAATGCCCTTCAGATAGTGGAATGCCAAGATCTGAAGGAACAAGTCTCGCTGTATATTTAGATCACCTTCTGAGTCCCCATTCCTGGTGCTTTTATTTGCTGAGATTTAAGTCTGATCCACACTCCCTGGTTGTGGCATCAACTATTTCTAGAGAGCACCGCCCTCTATTAATTTCCAGTTCACCATGAAAGAAACATCAGGACTTGTTTTTCTGCTCTGTTTTCAAAGTACACTTTTTCCATGTTGTGAAACCTTGAGTGCTTCTGTTTGTTTGGGACTGCTCAATTCAGTTTATTGCAGACAACGTTCCTTCAAATGAGTCAAGGTTTACTAGCTCTCTAATACCTGTTAAAGCTGTCTTTTATCATGAGTGCTGTTGTAGCACAATAGCTATAATTCTTGCTTTATGGATAGAAGGTTTCTAGAAGGTGTCAGAAACTTAAAAAAACACTTTTCTTTCCCTGATCTGCCTGGTTTTCCCTGTGCTGCTGCTGCTTCTTGTTTCTTAAATAATCCTTAGATGACTGGAAAAATAGTAAAACAGTTCACTACTGTAAATTTTAAAAATGCTGATGGATATTTCTAAAAGATATTAGGAAGGAACAGGGCAGAGAGAAGGGATTTTTTAAAGTGCTTGTCTGACTGCATGCATGTTCATTTTAACTTTAACTTTGAATATATAATTTCAATTTAACTTTGCACGTGTGTATACATATACATGCACATTTAAAAGTTTATAAATCAGGAAGATCCATCCACAGGAAGAAGGTTATTGGCCATTACTTTCCTGGATCAGAAAAGTGGGAGAGCAGAGCAGCAGAGGAATTGTCCAAAGGGATGACATAGCAGCCGGTAGTCTGGACTACATACCTTGCATGTTGTTGCCAAAGTGTCTCAGATTGCTCTGGATTTTCTAAAGCTGGTTAAGAGTCAAGCCATCACGAGAATAGAATAGTTTGGAGAGTAAGTACAGATGTGCTCTTAGTAAGGCAGCCTGGGGATAAGGCCTTCCAGCTCCAATGAAGTACGTCTACTTTATTACTTTTCTGATTCAGGATTTTTTTTTTAACTTTCCAGGGACTTTTGAATATGCTAATACTTAAATGTTCTAACATTTAATCTGCAATAGAGCTTTTTAGAATGTATTTTCTGTTTTTGAATGCTGTTTTTTTGGCTACTGAGTTTGTTTTTAGAAAGTTGTATGCCACTTGGAAAAAATACTTTGGTTTTAGAGACTTATAATTTGTAAAATAAATAAAGTGATCTTGAGTAGGTCAATTAAGATAATTATTGGAACTACTTTGATTTTTTGGCATTGTTACCACCAAATTCTAGTCCTGAGCTGTATCCAATATTATACAAGCTGACTTTTACTTACGTACCATTCCTTTTCCTTGTTCTTCTTCCATCTGAATTATCTCATGTAATTTCAGTTTTCTGAAGGCTCCACGAATCTGTGAATGAGATTTGAGTGTGTGACATGAGGCTGCAAAATAGGAAACATTTTTCTTTTTCCTATTGGCTTCAGTTTTATTGGCAGAGGGCCAGAAAGGGATTATTATTTATTTTTTGCTCAAGCTTAACTGAAAATATAAGATTTTTATTAACCATCTTTATTTTGTGTGTTAAGGTTGAATGTGCTGCTTATAATCCTGAACCTTATTTATCTGAAGAAAGTGATCCAGATTCTCTTTCTACAGAATATGGTTTTCTGTGGGTAAGAATTTAATTTTTTTCAAAGTTCAAATAATAGAGTTTATAGAGAATAGAATGATATTCTAGAAATTAATCCCATTCTGCAAATTCATTTTCACAATTATAGTTGGGACCAAGCTAGATGACTTACCGGTGACTGTGCTCTTAAAAAAAGTCTGCTCATTTTGTTTTTTTAAGATGAAAATTGAATGGAATAAAGGATTGGTGATATTTAGTGCAGGGAAGCAGTAATGCAACTTTCCCAATATAAACCTTTCTTGAGGCTTCTTTTCTTGGAAGTGTTGTTAGAATGGTAGGCATAGCCAGGTTAGGAAAGATTTAAGCATCTATTCTACCTGATTTGCAATTATGCGTATCAAAACTGCTTTAAACCTTTAAAAAATTAATTCTGGGCAGGCAATGATTTCCCAGTATCTTGTCTATTTTGGCCCTTGACCTTTAGTATTAAGAAAAAAGTTACTGATATGGCTGGATCCTTTGAAGTTACGCAACAGTGTGTCTTGTGACCTGAAGTTGAGATAGATTTCTGTGCCCCATATCCAGCCATGTGAATTTTTCCAAATCATCACTTGTTCTCAAAGTGTTATCCCCGTAACACTTTAAAATGTTTGGGACATTGGTGATGAGGAAGAATGGGGAATGTTCAGGGAATAACTTGACAAATCAGAAACAGTTGTGGGCATATGACTCTTTTTTTGTATGGTTTTTTGTACAGGTGGACTGAGATGTTTTTAAACTTAGCAGAGGTATGAAATATATTTAACAACAGAAATCATGCAAGTTAATAATCTCCTAAAAGCTGGTCATCTAAACCATTGCTTGCAGAGAATCACTTCTAGTGAACCTGATTGGCAATGTGATCCATTATAGAATTACATCTTTACTGTAGGATTAACAAATAAAAGCTAGAAGTGTCACTATTTGTTCTACATTCTACATTTATATATGTGTGTTTATGTATTTGTAGCACATGATGCCGTTAAAGAAAAAGAGTATGTTTCTTTTAGGGAGTAAAACTCTGACTATGGTTAACAAGTGAATTTTTTTTCCTATTTTTTTCACTCAATAAGATAGACATGTAGTATCATTATTTTCTTTTAATGTCCAGTTTCCAGAAAGACCTTAATTTAACTGCTTAGAGCTTCTTTTTTTTTTGTAATGAACGTTGCCATGTATGTTATTGATCACAGAGATCTTGCTTATGAAATAAATTAAAACTTTTCTCTATAATACAGGTCGGCAGTTGTACTAATCAAATGGGCCAAATCGCCATTGTATCATTTCAAAACTCCAGTCCAAAACTTATTGAATGCTTCAATGTGGAATCAAGAATTCTCTGTATGGTCTACATTCCAGAAGATGAGAAATCCAAAGAAACAAATAATATGTTTCCTGAGCCTGGGGAGATGTCTACAAAACCCCTCAGCGTGCCTACTATTTGTCTAGGCATGGAAGAAGGAAGGTGTTTTTCATATTTGTGCCTCACTTCTTTAGATTATTTACTCTATATGAGACAGAGAGAGAGAGAGCTAAAAATCTCTCAGCAGATACTTGATACTTTTTAAAAAGCATCAAGTATCTGCTGCACCAAATCGCATATTTCTGGTGAATGGCTAAATCTAAACATAGTTATTTTGAAAGGTCTAATTTATTAGAACTTGGCATATCCCTGTATGAAATGTTATGTTGTATTTAAACATTCTTTGCAAGCAATGGGATGTACTCAGAATTAAAATAAATAGTATTTTTGTTGTAATTTGTTGCTATTAAATTAAGGCTAATTCATTGACTATTATATAGTAATGCAGCCTTAAACTTGATAAAAACTTTTAGGTGTTGATGGTCAATCTTTCACTCTCTCGTTCTCATTCTCTCACTAATTCCATGCACCATGGTTCCAGCTGTTCTATAAGCCAACAAAAAAGAAGTAATCTTTATTCAAAAGCCTAAGATATATGAGAAGCAGGTTTAGGTACTGAAATTTTTTTGCTGGATGAAGAAAAAATTATATTCCAAGTTGAAAGCATTATTTTACCTGGGTTAGAAGAAATGTATGCTTCCCTCTGTTCTTTCCCAGTCTCTCTATGTAAGTGTTTCAGCAAGTATGCATTGTGCTTTTGGAGCTGATAAATTCTCTCCCTGTAAATTTATAGAAATTGAGTTTGTAGTTTGACTTAAGCTTTACTAGACTTTGGTTTAGATTCTAGAGGAGGTATAATGTTATTTTGAGACTGCAGAATTGTGAGTGTCCCAGATACTCACATATAATTTTCCTTTCTTGTTACATCTAAGACAGACAGACAGACAGACTGCCCTGCATTAGGTGTTACAAAAAAAAGAGTAAAAAGCATAGAGAGGAAGAAATTCTTGAATGTAATGCTGAATCCATTTTCCTTTTTGTTTTTATATCATGATTTTTTAAAACATTTCCTGTTCTTTTTAAATAGCATCTCTGTTTACAAAAGTAGTCAAGGCTCCAAGAAAGTTCGTCTTCAACACTTTTTCACTCCTGAGAAGTCAACTGTGATGAGTTTAGCATACAAGACTCACCATTTATTTGCTGGCCTAGTCAATGGAAACATTGCAGTCTATACCAAATCAGAAGGTACAGAAATGTTATGGGCTATCCAGAAGGGTTTCTTAGTTGGAGAATTTAGAAACACAGATTTCATTACTCTGTTTCTTTCTTTTTCCCCTAAATTCATATTCACATTGCTAAAATTCTTCTTTTTCACCATGGCTTTAGATTGCACCACTGGCCATTCAGAAATTACATACATGTTTGAAAATTTGTGTAGGCTGTAATGCATGTCTCAATTTTTCCATGCATATTGAGAATAGGAACTCTTACATTAGAAGCAGGTTCCTGGGCTGTGTACATACATTGTCATTCCTGATGGCAGTTTTTCCAGGAGTTTAACAGTTCAGATAGTCTTCTCCAACCTAGAGCATTTAAATGTGCTGGCCCATTTCTGATAAGTGTTTTGCTCATCTGGGCTGGAAATTAGGGGAATGGTAGCCTTTTCACAGCTAGAGAGCAGTAGGATGGGAAAGTCTGCTGTAGATTCTGCATTTTTAGTTCATAAAGAATTAATTCCAAATCTTTCTATGAGGTGGCATGAATATATCTATTTTAAGGTATAACAAAAATGGCTTTCAGGTTATGTCTTGAGCATGCATGCACAAATTCTCTTTAAAGTATATATTGTAGTATTAATTGAAAAATAATGTATATTTAAACGTTTAAGCCAGTTGTGTGCCCTGTTTCATATGTTGATCTCCTCAAAATGGTCTTGTATATTCCTGTTAAAAATGAGGCTTCTTAGTTACTCCTCTTCATTAACTTTTAATACATTTAAATCAAGATAGTGATCAGTGGAGTTCTTGGTGCTTTCTAAGCATGGTGCGAGTCCTAGTTGGGTAACTAATTCATTTCATCAGTGCGAGTCCTAGTTGGGTAATGAAATGTCTGCAAGCAACCACCGCACTCAGAGAGCACCAAGAACTCCACAGTTCAACCCTGAGCTACAGATGTTCTCTTCTATTGAAATAATGATCAGGCCTGTTAAGTATAGTGTGTAGTTTAATATTATGGAATATCTTGGATGCTTATGGAGAATGGGTTAGAGGAGAAATTTAGACTCCCCCAACCTCTGTGTAACTTACAAACATATGTACAATTCTTGTTTCTTTATATAGCAGGATACTGCCAATAGTAAAGCACGTACCTTGTATGTTGTCATCTTAGGCAAGACATAGATTTCCCAAGTACCTTCCTTAAATCTGTTAATTTTATCACAGTCATGAATATTGAATTTCTCAAGTTCTTAATAGTATGACGGTATATTTTTGCTAAATGGTGCAGAGTCAGTTATCTGTTTTAAAAAAAACAATATTTTTAAAAGTTCTTTTTTATATCACAAATTCATTATTTTGGCCTGTTATATTTGTCTGTGTGTGTATAATTTTCCTACATTTTCTTTTCAATTTATTTCTTGTCAATTTCATTCAACGTTTTATTTATTCATGTCCTTTTGAATTCTCTACTGATTTCTTTTTAAAAAGATTCCCAGCACAATGAATGTCTTTGAGCGTTGCTTTTAATGCATCTGATTGATCCATCTCATCCTCCTCTTGGGGAACAAATCAACCCTGCAGCCAACTGCAGGAGAAAGGAGAGCTTCTTTTCCAGTTGCAGGAGAAAGTGGACGCAGCCCAGGAGTAAGGAAGCACCTGAGCAGCGTGAATTCCTTTCCTGTTTCCTTTGCAGTTTCCGCTCCTGGCGTCACCACCATCACATCTTTCTCCTGCTGCTGCTAAGGAAACCCCAGCACCCAATCTCTTAAGATAAAAGTACTCCAGACTTGCTTATCTTCATTTCAAAATGATTCTTTCTCCAGGAGGAGGAAGAGGTGGAAACCATAGGATAGTTAATCCTAGTTTCATTTCTGAATAGGCCATGGCTCAGTATATGTTAACAAGAGAGCTCAAAGCGCATCCATTGTATAGATTCTCTTTAATGCAGCTCTGTTCAGCAGAGCTTGGGTGTGCTTTATTTAAAAATTGCGGTGATTGCGGCTGCCTTTATGTCTAAAGAAAGCACATACAGTTGTCTTCAGGCTGCCTTCTTCCCAGATAAGCATTTGCTTTCTCCCAGTTTGTAACTATAATCTTTGTAAGGCTCAGGCTGCTTTTCGAATCATGCCTGAAGGGGCAGCTTAATGAAATGCTGACCTATTTTGTCTGATGTATAAATAAAAGCTGGGACAGAGAATTTGACCCAATAATAATTGGTGCAAGTTGTTACTGGAGAATCCAAGTTGCACTACTTAGTTCTGCAGTTCAAAATATTTTTCATCTGAGTTTGCCAACTATTCCTAGTGTTGCCACAGTTTGGTGTAAATATCAGCAGAAGAAAAAAAGTGAAATGCAGATATATTTCTGTCAGCCTCTAATGCTGTGTAACATTCAAATTCAGTCAGAGAGTCCATGTGTTGTATTTCAGCTGCTCCCACGCTGCACGGATAAATAATCTGGCCAGCCTTTAATGTTCTGCCCAGAAAGCACTTATATTTGATTCAGAGGTATCTAGATTCTATGAACCTTGTTCTGGTGATATCTCCAGTTCATTTATTGATCTGACATATTTATAAATCATCCTCCCAGTGGCATTCAGGGCAATGTACAAAATTCAGGTATTTTGTACCAGTTAAAAAAAAAAGCAATATAAACTTAACTACACCATAAAAATAAAAGCAGGAGAGCATTTGTCATCATGAAACCAGAAAAGAACTTTAAAAACCATTAGCATTTCAACTTGACAATGCAGTCTTGGTTATCTGGAGCATAAAGCTGAGGTAGGCTAGTCTGGTCTCTGTTGGAAGAGTTCTGTACTCAGGCCACTTCTGTGAAAAAGTCTGCCACTTTTAGAGTTCATCAGTCTAATTTGTCCAGGTAGAGCTAATTATTTTAGAAGTCATTTTGTACATTTGGGGCCGGTTCGTGTAATTCAAGTTCTTTAGAGCTTTAGATTAGAATTGGCATCTTGGATAGTTTTCAGGGAAGAATTCAGTAAAATTATCTGGTTTAAAGGACCTTATTTTTCAGAGAGAACTGTAGTGGTGAAAGGGGCAAATATAACTCAATTGTTCTTTGTTATTCTCACCCAACTAGCTATGTCAGTTGAAGAATTAAAACACTGAATAGGGTCTTCTCTCTTCAATAGGAAGAATTGCTATGGTGGTAATATCATAGAAAGTTCTTGTTTTGCACTTGGTATATATTGATTCTTCCAATTGTTGATGATAGTTGCAATTCTGAATAATCACTGATTAATTTCAAGATTTCAAAGGTGTTAAATTAAGTTCCTTTTAACTATTGCTATATATTTTTAATCTTGCTCTTCTGAAATTAAAAACAAAACAGTATATAATCATTATTTATGATATTGTTTATGCACTACTCAATTAGCCATCTCTGTTCACAGGGTCAATTTAGAAGTTCTGTTGAAATTCCAGTGGTGCTACAGAATAGGGAAAAAGAAGGAAGCCACTGAAGAAGATGAATACTAGCTAAATCAAATGGAAGAGAACTCTATTCCAGACATTGGTGGGGGGGGGGGAGTGGGATATTATATTTAATTAAAAGGAGTACATGACAAATCATGAGTTACTGTCCAGAATTAGCTTTATATTACTTCAAACTCCCTTTTTCTCTTTGTGTTGTGAGTGTTGTGCAAAGAGAGCTGTCACATGTTTACAGGAAAGTTGGCAATTAGTGGAGCAGTTCCAGTTTAGAAAATGAAACATTGAGATTAAAATGCTAATGCGTGACAACTTAGATTTCGTTTCTAACAATATAAATCACCTCCTCCTATAATGTTTGGGAAATGTGCTTGAACAGCTTCCTCCTGACATGAGAGGGTGGCCAATACCTCTATAGGGTTTCAAAAACAATATGATAGAATTGTTACTTTTAAATACCCACCCCGTGGCTATAGACTTTGGTCAAAATTGGTTTTGGAATAGCACAAAAGCTAGAAAAGTCCAGCATGCATTTTAGGCAAGAAGATTTTATCATTAATAAGTATGGCAAGGTAATTATTACATAAATTAAATGATTTTTTAAAATTTAAATGTCTTTCATTTCTTTTTAGATGGAACCTGGAACTCAGAACCTCAGAAAATAGTGAAATTGGGAGTTCTTCCTGTCAGAGGTCTTCTTGTCATGGAAGAAACCATCTGGGCAGCTTCTGGTGGACAGATATTTATAATTAATACTAAAAATCATACTGTAGAGGTAAAAATAAATACATTTCCAAATATAAGCACTTTGTTTTGTGGCTTTTAATATCATTTTCTATATGAGATGTATGTTGTTCTTGAATCAAACTTGCATATAAAAATAGGGAATATTCTGGTTTGATCATGTGACACATACATATGGATTCCTATAAAAGACTAGTACTTTCTATGCTGAATGCAGATGTTTTGTTTACATTTACAGCCCTTCTTTAAACATCAGTCTAAATAATAAGTGAACTCACGTGTTGGATGCTAATATGAATCAGCCATCCCTGAAACTCTGCTTTCAAGTCTATGCCGCTCTTTTCCGTCTTGTTGTATTCTATCTTCACTTTTTAAGTTGTCTGTAGTAGACTTGCCACCATCCAGTCAAGTTGTGCTGGGACTGCAGCTCCCAGAATTCCTTGGGTATCAACTTGGAGAAAGCTGGCATATCAATTTAGAGATGAGGAATGGAGTAGCCTAATTATATTTGTATCTCCCATCTACTGAGTGTGGATGAATAATCTGAAATCCAAGCTTTTGCTTTTAGTGAACAGGTTTTTTTATGATTTTGAATCTTTGTCTCTGATCTCTCTGTTGCCTTTCCAACTCTGTAGACCTTCTTTTGGGGGATTGTACCTTCTTGCCCCCTGTATCAGATTGTCACGGGATGTCAGAAGTACTAGGGACCTGAGAGATCTATTTTTCAAAGACATTAAATTCAGTAGAAATTCCTCCTTGTACATGTTTTTCTGACTGCATTACGACTTTTGTTTTACGAAACAAAAGTGTCTTCCTGTATGATTGTTGCAGTTTCCATCATAAATAAAAAAGGAAGTGTTTCTTTAGTGAGCTTCTGACATACTAGTAAAGTGTAGAAATTAGTCTATAATGGATGACTTTAATTTCAGTGAATATTAATTAGAGCATTTAATCATTCAGAAGGGATGAAATATACCTTGCAATATATTAGTTCATTTTATTTTTGTAGAATGATCTTGGCCATTCCATCCCATGTTCTTGCCTTTAGGAGTCCCATTAATCTCTCTTTGCCCTGCAGTAAGACAGAAAATGAAATTCCATGCATAACATACAAATGTCACCATTTTGTTGCAAAATATATACTCACTGGTATTCTTCCTTTCCTAGTTATCAGTACTCCAATCTTGGATAGTCATAATCCTGGAGTATGTCACAACAGAACTGGTCTCTTCCATAGCTCTGTAGTAGTGGGAGCTAACATGCAAGGAAAAATATGGTACAGGGGTGCTTTTATTATTCTAGCAAGCACAGATTCTACTATAGGCAGATTTGTTACTTATAGTGTAATTTGATCTCCATTTGGATGTGCAGAGGATGTAGAAGACAATAAGCTGAACAATCTGAAACCCAGCTTTTTTTACAGGCATGTATGTATGTATATGTGAGTATGGATGAGTGTCACTGGGGCATGGTGGTTAAGGGACTGGAGTAGGACCAAGAAGACCAGGTTCTAGTCCTCCCCTAGACATGAAAACTGGCTGGGTTTGGGCTAGTCACTCTCTCTCACCCCTGAACTGGGAAATGAAAAAACATCTACCAACCTGCAATGGGCCATAATGGTCCATAACCTTCAATGACTGCAATTTCATTTGGGTTGATATTTGTATGTAAATAAATAAAATGTATAAGATAGGAATGCAGGTGTATTGCCATTCAGCCTTCCTGGGTGAGAATGGGGTAAGGCACAAGCTAACACAGGCTGACAAACACTGTCCTCAGCTGATCTTTTTCCTGTGAGCTGCTCCTTGTTCCCTATTGCCTGGCTAATTTGAGTCCCTGAGGATCCCTACCTTAGATAAAAGCACCTATTCCAAGAAACGTTAACTGTCCAGAAGACTAGTTCTCTTTTCTCACAGCATCACTGGGGAAAACAATACCCATCCAAATGTGCATTCTCTCTCTCTCTCTCTCTCTCTCTCTCTCTCTCTCTCTCTCTCACACACACACACACACAGAATTAGCAATCTTGGTAAGACTTCCTTCCTTGTGCTGCTAGCCAGCAAGTGGGAGAGTCAGGAATTCAAGGTAGATGAACAGGGTCCATGTGCTATAGCTTTGCTTTTGATTTGATCAAGCTTCCTTATTAATACAGCCTTAAAGTAGAGCCAAGATACAGCTTCTCCTTGCTTTATTCCTCTTAAATCCTGTCCATAGTGGCGCCTTCCCAATTCTGTGATGCAGCCAGCTGGGATCCCCGCATGTATCATATCTGTCCTGCCCTTTTATTTATTTATTGCAATATTCATAGACTGCCCTCAGTCACCAGACTCTGGTGACTTATAATCAATAAGAACAAATAGTCCCATAAAACCCTAGCTTCCATTCTAATAATCTTCATAGAAGGTAAAATAAATAGGATATAAAATGAAAAAGAAATCAGGAAAAAAGGCAGCCCAACGAACATCTGCTTATGCCCCAAATGACCAGCAAAATGAAGCTATCTGCCATCTTCCCAAAAACAGACAGTGACTTCTGAAGTTAAGCTGTTCCGTACTGGTGGGGCAGCCTACCAAGAAGGCCTGCCGGTAGATCTCTGCTCACACCAACTTCTCCCCTATCATTGTTTTCCCCCCTTTTCTAACACAATTGCAGCCATGTTGCTGCTTAAATTTGGCAATAATTTGTGCTAATAAACAACCACAAAACAAAGCCTTTAGACACAGTCGAGCCTTACTCACATATTCAACATCTTCAAGGCAAAAAAACAAATGAGTTGGCACATGGCTTTGCATTGCTGTTGCTTCCTACCCGCTGTTCCTCCCTTGTTGTGGGTTTGATGCTTGGACTCTTCCTGGAATCCCAGATTTAAGCTGAGGTCAGCTACACTTGAAAATATTTTTGGTCTAAGCTTCACGCCAACCACAGTGATGTCACTCATTTCAGTGGTTACAGGGTGTATGTTTCACTAGAAATGATGTTATATTTTAGGAATGATTGAAATATATTGCAGCTTTCACAAGCACTGCTTTTGGTTAGAAGGGGAGTTTTCTGAAGCCTTTACCCCAAACAGAGGCTAGCAGAGACATGTCCCAGTGTCTAGTTCTGCTGGAGCTGAAACACTGTTCATGAGAAAGCCAAGATAATATATGTGTTGGCAAGAGAGGGGAGGGACAAGGCTGTGCCCTGTGTGGTATCCCATCACTATTTATTTAGCAGGAGAAACTTCCTTCTCTGCAACTGCAGGGACAAGGTCCAGGGTAAATCCAGAAGGCTTGGTGATGCTTGGCATCAGTTTCGCAGTGCTTATTCCTAAGAGGGTCTATGCAAACACAACAGTATATAGGAGTTGGTGTGGTGGGGAAAGTGCTGGCCTAGAAAGCAGGAGATGGTGAGTTCTAGGCCTCACTTAGGCATGAAAGCCAGCTGGGTGACTTTGGGCCAGTCACTCTCTGTGAGCCCAACACACTTTACAGGGTTATTGTTGTGGGGACAATAGGAGGCAGGAGTATTGGGTATATTCGCTGCTTTGAATTGGGGAGAGAGAGAATGAGAGAATCTTCACAATTTGTTATAACGTTTCTCTCCAAAGTAAAGTTGTTCAAATGAGATTTTATGACAGTCACGGACTCAAGGTATCTGTTCCACTATCTGTGAATTCCTGCCTATCATTCATGTTTTAGCCTTTATATTGGCATGCTAGCTTTCCCTCTTAATAATTATATATTCTCTGTCCTGTAATTATATGTAATTATAACAATGAAAGATTATAATTTATAATTTAAATTTTCCTAAAGCAAAGCCTGAAATGTGCCACATAAATAAAAATATCCCATTTTCCTTAATAGTATACATAAACACCACTGTTTCTTAAAAATAGTAGAAGCCCTTCGCTTTTCGTGAACAATGAGGCCCATTATACAGAACTTGCTACGCTTGAGAAAGCATTCTGCAGTCCTTGGCAGAGCTCTTCAGGCTGAGAATCACAAAGGATTTTGTACTGTGTATAAATAGGGGGGAAGCAAAAGATGCAAACTATGCAACGTCTTGTTGTAACAAAAAAAGTGGCTTGTTCTCTCAGGCGCCACTGCGATAAAAGAGTTGGCCGTAGCAGTGAAAATGAGTGCTGAAACTCTTAACGTTGCCATAGTGTTTGAGGAAAAGAGCCTGAAAGAGAAATACCGGGCTCTTTGGTCTGAAGGAAAGGGAAGATGGCTTGGGATTATGGACAAAACTAGTTTAATGCTGGGGCTGCTTCGTATTGCAGAGAGACCTCCTGGAAGCACAGCAACAACTAAAATGGTTTATCATGGTCCATGTAAAAGACAGTGAAACAAGTGGAGGGGTATGGCTGTTCATGTGCATGCACTGTTGTTGTTTTTTCCTGCAAGAGGAGAAAGAGACCCCCACCCAAACATCAGCAAGCAAGATTATTATGTTTCCCTTGCATAGGAAACAGAATGGTTCTAGATGTTCTCTCTCTGACAGAGAATGAGAGAGATTGCATGTACAAAAGTGATAAATAGGAGGATGAATGAAAAGACTTCACATGAATCTACTAATTTGTAAGAATGAAACTGAAAATATATTAATTATTATGCATAATGCTTTGCATTTTTAAAATTTTGCTCTATGCTTATTCAGCACTATGATATAATTTCTGTCAGTTTCAATTCAATTAGGGAGCTAGTTCTTGCAGGACAGAAGTGTAGGACACACCATGAGATAACTGCACTAGAAAGAGCTATGTTAGAATATAGTAGGTCACCATGCTCTGGGTAAGGAGAGGTCACAGATTCCTGATACTTGCTTTATAGCATTGTGTGGATGTATGTACTAATGCCTGAGGTCCATTTCCATGTGTATGCACGTGTACAGGTATGACGAGGAGCCAGACCTAAAGATCTTTTAGCTGAAGAGTGATGTGCATAAAGTGTTGATTTTACTATTTGGATAAATAATTTACCCATGCTTTCAGAGGAGCATGAAAAAGGACACTAGGGATTGTAGAGACAAAGAAAAATTGGAGTGATTTGCAGAAGTTAAGTGAGAAACTAGTCTCTTAGAATTCTCACAAAATTTGAAAAAGTAGTCCCCTTCATAAAAATTCAAGTGCATTTGTGTAGATGACATTACCACTGTAAGTTCAACCTTACAATGAACATTGTGGAGTTGTTCATAAAGATGACTTCAAAGCCTCTAGTTAAGGAGAATATTATACTGTTGGTTGCCTTCTAGAGATAAAGTAGTTCAGCTTTTGAACTGGTCTTTATATTCCATCCTATTTCTCACCATGGGAAGAAGAATGTTGAAGAAAAAGACCTAATTGTGGCAAGATAATGGAGAAATATAAACATTTCTTCATCTGTACTTCTGTTACGCTGATTTGCAAAAAGCATAGCCTTGGGCATGTAAGAACATTCTCTTGATAGAATGGTATCACTGTGCCATATTTTGTATTTCTGCCATCTTGTAAATATTCTTCCTAACAGATATATTGTTTGTGTATTGTATGAATCTGTAGGCAAGTTCAGATGACTTTATCACTATTTCTAGGATAAATTGTAGATCTATTTAATTTCTGCCTGCACAATTACTATAGTTGGGGAAGTATTATGCCTTGTACAGATCATCAGGGATAAATTCACAGGACATTTTTATGAAGTGATTAGGGAATATTTGTGTGGATACATCTGTCCTCACTCAGCTTGAGGTTTTTCAGTTCAAATGTGGGTACATGGACCGTAATGTATAAAATCATCTGACTGAAAATGCTTTATGGTTTGTATGATGCAGAATTTAAGATAGTTATCTTAAATTTTAAGTTATAAGTTCCTTGATGTTTAAAGCAGAAATGAAAATTGTAAGCATTTTAAACTAAAGGTTATTGTTTTTGGTGTTATTTATGCTCAGGTTCTCCCAGCTTTTTGTTTTTCTTTCCACATTTTTTTTATTTTATTTTAAAGAGGCTTCTACCTCCTACCTATCATTTTCTGCTTCCAACCACTTTTTGACTACTGCTGATGCTTTGGTTAGCTTTCCTCTTTAGAGCTTCAGCAATTCCACAGATGTTGTTTGCTGTAAAAAAAAAAACAGTTGTCACAATTGCAATAAGAAAGCAGTGAACAAGATATTGCATTCGTTACGTAACTAATATCTGATAGGGCATGCCAGCAGGAACAGAAGCAGATGAAAGGGCTGTGCTTGTAAGCAAAGGAAAAGGAAAGTGACTGAATGGATGTAGGACCAGAAGGAAGGTGGTTGCTGCAGAAGTAAACTGAACAGAGCTGACCCCTAGGGAAATATAATGACCCACTTGTCTATTTCTTTATCTTGCTAAAAAATATATATGTTTCACTCTAGCTGAAATCAATGTGATGTTGGCACATAGCTTCTTTTGATGAACAGGTATTTGTCCCCAGATATGAGAAAACTATCTTTAAAATTATCATTGCTTATGTAAGGGGTAGAGTCAGGAATGCTATGTATCTTTCAAAAAGGGATGAGTTTCCTGGCTGCTGATACTAACTATATTGATAGATGAAAATTAATTGCCTCCATAGATTGGTTTATAAGTCAGATAGAGGATTCTGCCTTTTTCTCCAAACAAACAAACAGACAGACCTAGATAAGCAGACAAATCATCAAACTTTTTAATCAGTTCTTTAACCTGCTGCTTTAATCCTTTTTTAGCATTTTAACTTGGAATAAACATAATCTTTTCAGGGTCCCAAGAAACTTTTGTCTCCTTGAAGGACAAGCTTTGAAATGTTTTAATATTAATGTTCTCTAACCTGTAATACTGTTGTCATGAAGAACATAGTAACGTTGCACACTGACACATGATATGTCTCACAGCAACCACTGATCCAAAAATAACCCACTTTTAAGGATTTATCAGCAATCTTTTTTCCCCTATACACTTTATTTTTTATTTACCTTAAGTAGTTTTAACATATGGAGTTCAGTAAAGAAACTGAGGTTAATTAATTACCTTTTATTGTTTAGGTTTTTAAAAATAGTTTAATAATTAATGTTAATGATTTGACAAAATTAATGTAGCTTTTCTTGGCGGCCGCCCAACTTGTCTTGTTAGTTGGGTGGTACCATCTGTTTCCATAGATTTGAAGAAGAGGAATCACAACTGTTTTGTTTTTATTTTTTCCCCAGAAAATTATTGGAACCTTTATAGTTTATATTTTATCATTCATTGGACTATTCAATTATTCCCTTTAATAATAAGTTCACTATTTTTTCAGATAAGCATAAGCCACATAGATAAATCATGGGATTTGTTCTGTGATTATTCCAGGATTTTATTGGTTGCATTCTTGTAAAACGTTGGAGAAATCCAGATTTCTGTCTGTTAGAATAACAGAATTTGTGAATGACTTGTTCTCAGTATTACCATCATCACCGCAAATGGAGATATTTAAAGAGGCTTTGAATTTTTATGTCTTGGAGGCAGATAGCTATCTCTGAAGAACTTTGGGGCAAAAAAAGTTTTGGGAGCTGGAACTGCTTTAAATCCTTCAACTGCTTTAAATACATATCTTAATTGTAAAGACTCTGGAAAAAGTATGTAAAGTATTTTTGTAAGATCTGGACTCCCAAATATATTCTGCCTGCCAATTTGCAATCTGAATATCATGCTGGGAATATGGAACAGGAAAATCTGGTTTGCAGTTCAGTTAAGATGAGAATTAGGAATATCCCACAAGTATCCTTTTTTGGATGCAAGTTTTGGAGTTTAATTGCTCTTTATTACATTATTTTTTGTTATTATTGGACTGTTGAAAACATATATTAAATGATTCATTGTTAATAATGCATATACAGTTACAGCACTCTGGGTACAATAGTGAGTTAGTAATTGAGAAAAGACTATATTTCACCTATATCGAGAAAAGTTAGCCACTTCATTTACTATATTTTATGTCTATTTTTGCCAATTATTTTCATTCTGCCCTATTCTGCCCAATCCATTTTATCCTTCCAATCTGATGGTGAAGTAGTTAGGTTTAAATTGATGTTGTATTACCACCCACTTTGCTTCATGGATAATATACAGTTACTAACTACCTCCTCCCCTCTCTCTTCATTTTTTTTAGCTGCTTGATACCCTCCAAATGTTTTAATTATACCTTCCGTTGATGCTCACCATCATGGCCATTGGTTATTGTTTATGAGAACTGTAGGGAACCATATGCCTAATCCTGCTGCATTTGATTTGAGCTGGTGTCTGAGCACAAAAGCCTGTAGGAAAGAAGTTATGGGTTGAATCAAAACTTGTAATGAGGAAAGTTCACTGTATGCCATGAGAAGAGAATGGGAAATCAACTTTTGCCAATTTCTGTCCTCTCAACTTCCTTCTCTGGAAGATTGGGGTATTCTTTGGAATACCATGGGTATGAGATACTAGGGGTCACGAGTCTCCATGGGGGGACAGGGAGAAGGGTCAGCATTTAAAGAAAGACAGATGGACTCTTGTTGATACACATGCTGAAAGGGTGGGGCTTGGATTGCAGTGCTGCTGTCCCTGTCATTTTGCAGATTTTGATGCATACACACAGACAGCCCCCCAGACACTACTGCAAGGGACTATGTAGGCCATCAGCGAGAATTTTTTTCCCTCCTTTCTTCAGCAGGGAGCAACTATTGTATAGTATTCTTTCTTTTACAGAGAGGTAAGTTTGGATCTAACAGGAATATCTGAATACCTGCATCATTGTTCTTTTGTACTAAGTACTGCATGATAAGCATTTGGATGTCCTTGTGGCCATCTCTCTTTTCAATCCATCCTTGTTACAAGGCAAGATAATGTTTAATTGAGGGTACACTTTACCATAGGCACACAGTTATTTGTGAGAAAACAAATAAATATGGGTTATTGGTATTGCTGTTCCTACTGAATGTTTTTAATGGCCTCTATCTATTATCCAGTGCCATTTTGAAGCTCATCAAGAGGAAGGGATGGTGATCTCTCATATGGCTGTTGCAGGAGTTGGGATCTGGATTGCCTTCACATCGGGATCTACTCTTCGTCTTTTCCACACTGAAACCCTTAAACATCTCCAAGATGTTAATGTGGCTACTCTTGTTCACAACATGTTATCAGGTACCAATATTATTTATTAATTACAAGGTTGTTGGTTGAACAACTCTTGCTTTTGGGCCTGACATTAAATCTGAAGTGTTTAAACCTGGGATGGTCAACCTGCTGCCCTCCAGATGTTCTCTACTACAGTCCCTTGCCATTTACAGTTAATATCAAAAACATCTGGAAGGCACCAAACAGTCTAGTTTTGCTCTCATTCACAAATGTGACTTGTCTTGTACTCATAACATTGGCTTGAATGGAGACTTTAAATACCTGACTTCTGGAAGACAAGTGTTAACATAATTCTAAAAAAGTGCTGAATGAAGATTATAATAAGATAGAAAATCAGAGACAACCAGTTTGGCATAGTGGTGAAGGCACCAGGCTAGAAATTGGGAGACTGATTTCTAGTCCCACCTTAGGCACAAAGCTAGCTGGGTGACCTTGGGCCAGTCATTCTTTCTCAGCCCTCAGAAGAAGGCAAAGGCAGACCATTTTTGAAAATCTTTCCAAGAAAACTGCAGGGACTTGTCCAGGCAGTTGCCAAAGTCAACACTGACTCAAAGTCAGTGCTTATAAAAGGTTTTTGAAGTCAGGCTGATGACCACTTGTGGCCCTAATGGCAACTTTCTACTCTCATGGGAGAATATCCATATCTATTGCCAGTTCTTTGAAATGTAGTGATTTTATTAAATTTAATAAAACTTTAAAACTTTGTCCTCCCCTCTTCTGGTACTTTTAAAAGCCCTTAACTCTGGGGCTGCCTGATAACACACAAATCAGTGCCTGTCTTTCTCCTGAGAATCATGAGAATATTTCTTCAGTCTGTTGTCACCGTGTTAGACGATTAAATATTTTGCCTGTAAGAGGTAAACTGTTTCTGTGTGTGGTTTAGAAATAGGTATTCCTGTGTGTTTAAAAAAAGAAAAAAAGGCTATTTGGAAAATATCTAATCTTAGCTGTCACTGCCACGGAAAGAAAAGAAGGGAAATGTAAACGATGTTTTCCTGCTGAAGAACTTGAGATAAACATACACACACCATTACAATTACACTTCAGCTGCTTCTATTTTATCTGAAAAGTACCCCCCACCCACAATTTGGGTTGTTCATGTAACAGTTTCAATAGAGTTTTTTGTTTAGAGTAACAAAGATTATGGTGTAGCTGAAATTCATTTGAAGTAGAAAAAGAAAAAGGGGGATCTGTTTAAATTTACTTGTGACATAGTAAAAGTTGAAGAAAGTTGAAAACGAAACAGCAAACACATTGATCTGTTGCTAATAGACTTCTGAAAAGGAGAAAATAAGCAACAGAAAATAAGCAACAGAATAAAAGGAATATACTTTTTAATTCATTAACGCTCATAGCTCTATTGCTACATATTTTACTTGCACATTTCTTCTGATTCAACCTATTTTAGTATGGAAATGTTTCCTTCATAAAGAATAGAATGTAGTATACGTATACACACAAATACCTGTGTTTCCAAAATTAAAATGCAAGTCTACACTCTGTCGCTGTATTGAACATGCAGGAGAAGACAAGCTGTTGCTAGGTAGCACAGGTAGGCATTGCTAGATGTAGATATATTCCATGGACCATTATTTAAAAATCACTAGGCTAGAGGAAGGCATAAAAGCAATTGTGAATCACTGCTCAGTATTTAAATGTTATGCCCTGCTCAGGATTGCTATTTTAGTCAGGACAATACCCATCAGTAGTCCATTTTTATATGTGAACAGGCAGGCATGAAGTTAGGGTTCATGAGTTCCTCATCGGTGTAGTTTGGCCTTCAGCAAAAGTCATTTTAAGAACTTTCTCACTAACAGGATATCCAGAACTACAGACTTAATTAATCTCTAGTTAAGTCTTAATTCTAGAATTAAGGCTCGTAATTCTGTAACTGTCACTAACTACAGGTAGTCCTTGATTTACGATGGCAATTGGGATCGGCATTTCTGTCACTAAGTAAATGCAGTCGTAAAATGTGACCGCATAGCTTAGCGATGGTAATCCCTGCAGTCCCGGTTGCTGCTGTTAACCAAATCCCACGGTTGTAAGATGAGGCAACTTCCTGACAGCTTCCCACAACCAAGTCAGTGGGGAAGCCAGCAGGAAGTTGCAAGTCCCAAGCAGGCCAGCAGGCAGGTAAGTAGCTGCTGCCGGGTGGGGGAGGGCATGAGGGCGTGTGCAAGGGAGGTGTGGTGAGGGTCAATGTGTGAGGATGTGAGGGGATGCGAGGTGGGTGCAGCGAGGGTCGGGGAGGGTGCACGAGGCTGCAAGGGATGTGTGTCAAGGCTCAGGAAGGGCACATGGAGGTGCACAAGTGGCCAGCACAACACAAGCGCAGAGGGGCTGGGGAGGATGCATGGTGGGGGAGACTTACCCCAGCAGCTTGTGATCTTCCCTGCCCACTTCCCATTGACTTTCTGGGGAAGCTGGAAGGTAAGGTCACAAATGGCAATCACATGATTGTGGGGCACTGCAACTGGTCATAAGTGCGAGCCAGTTGCCAAGTGCCCAGGTTGTGATCACATGACCATGGGGTTGCTAGGACAGCTGGAACTCCCAAGGAGCAGTCATAACCACCATTCATTCAGCACTTTCATAACTTTGGTCACTGAACAAATGGTCTTAATTTGAGGACTACCTGTATATCAGTGAGCTTTGTTTTCATCACCCTAATATCAGTTATACCACAAGGAAAAATAAAGACAGTTTCGATGATTGATTATGACTGATTATGTGCCATCAAGTCATTGTCAACTCTTAGTGACCACATAGATAGATTTTCTCCATGACAATTTGTCCCTAACCTGGTCTTTCAGGACTTCCAACGGTGCATTCATTGCTACTGTAACTGAATCCATCTACCTTATTACTGGTCATCCTCTTATGTTTAAAAAAATAGGAACATGTAAATATAACCCAAATTATTTAATTTATCCAGGCACAGCAGGATGGGAGTAAAACATCTGTTTAATCTCATCTAAAGGTATGGTAAGGAAAGAGGTCCTTAAATGATAGCAGATTCGTATTATTTTTTATAGAAAACATGAAAGAAGGGAACATGCTATACATTCATCTAAAACATACACTTCAGTTTGTGTATCATACCCACAACTTGTTCATCTTGTAAATAATTACATGTCTATTTAGTGAGGGATCTGAAATGATTTCTCATCCAGGAAATTTACAGAAGTGCCAATGGCAGCATCTTTTAAATGGTGTGTGCTCTCTGTGCTTATGTATGTCAGTGTGAGTCAGTGGTGATATTTTAACTTTCAATTTTTAAATGGTACAATTATTTGTTCTGTATTTTAACTGGTTATGCATTGCTTTGAGATGGTATTCTCAGTACTTCAGAGTTTGTCAGCACAGGTAATATAATATCCAGATACTTACGTGTTCCCTAAATAATGTCTGCAGACATCCAAAATATGTAGCTATTATCTCATGAGACATGGATACGGAGTCTGCCTAAATCTTATGCAAGAATGCTTTTATGTTGAGAGATTTGATAATCTTGATGTTTCAGATAAAATCCTTTTTAATTTGGAGTGGAGTTGCTGACATCATTGCATGAAGCCATGAGATGGTGACTCACATCTGAGAATATTGCCTGTCATGCAATATGAGCACCATTTAATAAAATATGCTTTCAGATCATTCCTACTCCTAAGATGAAAACATTTTAAGTATAACTTGTCAACATTTTAGCAAGTGGCCCAGCTTGTTCAACTTGTAAATATTTATAGCCACTGAAAAAAGCTTAAAGCCCAATAATAACTAGAACAGTGGGAGCTCTTCTGGTTTGTAAACATTCTATGTCCCGTCCTACGAGAAAGAGATAACTCTGCAATAAACTTGTGCAGAGCATCTTAGGTTTGCTTCAGTAAAAAAGATGTGTCATGGAGGATTCTTTTCTTCAAAACAAAGAAACAGTGTAATTCCTTGTGACAAAGCAATTCACAGCTCCTTGTACCACTTCAGGCCAGTGTTATAAGACAAGGCTCCTCTCAACCTTGTCCTCTAGGGTTGGCCAAAGTGCTTCCATGTTGGTAGGTATCAGTACAAGATATAGGGTACAGAGTACATTGAAGTTGTCCAGCCTGGAAAACTTTGGGCATGTGCTAAGAGTGCTACAGGATGGGCAGCTTCAGCATGCACCATGGTATTTCCTGGAATGTTTGTTGAAGACACAAGTTTTGCTTTGCTCTTAGACTCAAGGAGGTCATGTTGTGTGGGGAGCAGCTTCAAGAGTCTGCATTGCTTGAGCCTTCATCAAAGTGAAGCACCCCTTTGAAGATTTCCATAGCATTATGCTATGATACATACTCTGACCATGACAAACTTATTAGTTTGATATATCCTCCTCAAATTTAGTAGTATAAAAATGATGAATGTCCATATTGATACAGATATTACAACTTGAATTAAACTGTCTTGAATTCTATTCTAAAGCCAATAATTTTCCTTTTTTATGTGTGAAATTCATTAGAAACAAAATTTGCTCAGAAGAATTCTGCTGAATCTAAATTTGTTCCACTAGTAACTGATATCAGCTCACCTATGTAATTTCATTTTCTAGTCTAGTAGTATGACACATGTTTTTCCTGATGGCGGATAGAAAAATATAACATTTCCTTGCCAAGTGGAAAAAAATAATGCACAATATTATTTCTAAGTATCCTTTCCTTATCTAAATATAAACATAACTCAATTTAAAAAAATCTAAAGAAGATGGTGGACTAGGAGAAAAGTCACAAAGACATATATGCTGAGAGTTTTCTTTTACAAGGAAAATCAAAGAGGGCTTTTTTTCAGAAATGCCATTTCTGATTAAACAGAAATAGCATTTCCATTTGCACCCAATATTGTCTCCCACGTTCCTTTTAGAAACACTTTTTTTCTCTCTGATAAGCCTTATATTAATGGTTTGCCTCAAATGCTAGATTATAATAAGTATAGTATAGGGAATTATGAATCAGGAAATCTCTGCTCAAATTTCAGGTCTGCCACAGTTTCATTGGATCATCTTACAGAAGTCCTGTTCTTGTTTTATGTTGTAATGATTGCGAAGATAATATATTTGTGATACCTTAAATATTTGAATTATGTTGTTGAAGGTGTGGTAGCAAAGGTCAGTTTGGAATTCATTTTATATAGTTGTTCAGTATCACTATTACTTATTTTTCTTCTCAAAGATGTGAAAAATTCAACTGGATTTTTGTGCCAAAACCATCTTTATATTAACAGACCTATTGTCAGGTTCAGCCCAAGTACAGCAACAAGGCAATCCAGTACAGTTCAGTTCCTTTATTAGCTCGCACCTAATAGACAAAATCTCGCCAGACTAAACCTATGCTAAAGCAACTAGTGGCTATGCCCTGTGAGACCCTAGGGAGGGGCCAGCCTCATCCTCTTCGTCTTCCCACACTCTTGGTGCGGGCTGAGGAGGCGCTTGCCCCGGAATGTCTCCCCCCTCTTCTGACAACCTTGAACTTCCATTCCAGAATCTTCCCCACTTATGGCATCCATTACACCTATGGAATCAAAAACCATCTCATAATGGTACTATTTCACTATTCACAGCCATTGATTATAGTTTAAAATCTCTTCCTATTTTACGTTTTCTTGAATTTTACATTGTATTAAAAATATTTTAATGCTGTACACTATCTGCCACATGACAATCCTTTGCATTACAGGAAGTATATGCATACCAAAAAACCCCAACTTCTTGTTATACTATTTGAATTTAACCCAGTTTAACACCTTAAATGTTTTACTCCAGGTTGTAACTATTTGAGTCCAGAGTGGGATTAATTTATCCCAAAAGTACTGAGAGTTATTGATAAACTGAACTGATTTGCAGCCATTCCTGAGAACTAAAAAACTGGAAAAGCACAAAACTGCAGCCACTCCAATGTTCTGTACTTATCTAGAACAGTGCACACAAATAAACTTAATGCATTTGCCATCTTGTATTAATTATGTGTTTCAGAAGTTCATGTTTGCAAGCAGGTGCTTCCCAACTGTTCCATCACTTTAAAAGCAGGGGATTTCCGTTTGACTTCACCTTGAATTGTTTGTTCCCAAGTCTGCCTTCTGTGTTCAAAATGTGAGCATGCAGGATAATTGTTAGCAGTTTTCACATTGGGAAACAATGTTATTTAACTAGTATGAGCCACCAGTCAGACATTTCTGTAGATCCTGGGGTCATGACAGGCCTTGAGCCTTCCTTCCTCCCTCCCCTTGATGTTAATGTCACCAAAATACTGCAGATTAAAACTAGGCAACAGGATATACAGGTATTTTCAGTCATTTTGGAGTGAAGATAATCAGTGCCTCTGTAAAACACAGAGTATCTTTATAATAGGCAATGCATTTAGAATGAACACTTATATGTATGCATATCCTCTACAGGAGGGGAAGATTAAAATCCCTCTCCCTGATCTGTTTGTTCTGAAAATGTGAAAAATACAAAAACAAATAGTAGATACTTTCATATTTTACACTAGATGGATGTGTAAAATCCCAGAGAAGTGCAGAAGTGCAAGGAAGAGATTCACATTGTTCTGTTTATCTAAAACATCTAAACTTTGATATTAAGGACCAGAGTATGGTGATTCATACCATATGGCTTCTAATAAGTTTGGAATGTTATTGGATATGGGGGATAATAACATCAGCACTTTATCAGATCACTCTCTGACTGCATTAGAGATCTCTTGGGCTGTCTACCTGCCACAGGAGGTATGACCTATTCAGTTTATTTATTTATTATTAAATTTGTATGCCACTCATCTCCCCCGAAGGGTGACTTTGGGTGGCTCAGTTGGTCTAGTCTAGGTACGTAATAATGAGAGCCAGTTTGGTGTAGTGATTATTGCACCAGGCTAGAAACCAGGAAACTGTGAGGTCTGGTCCCGCCTTAGGCACAAAGCCAGCTGTCACTTTCTCTCAGCCCTAGGAAGGAGGCAAGGGCAAGCCACTTCCAAAAATGCTACCAAGAAAACTGCAGGGACTTGTCCAGGCAACTGCCAGGAGTCAAAACTGACTTAGAGGTATACACACAAGTATCTAATAAACCCTATCTAGTACTAGAGGTAGCTTGGAGTTATTCCTGAAGCTCTGGTACACAATTCAGCTGAAGCCTTGGTCCTAGCTCGGAATGAGAGCTGATGATGGCCTTGGATTAGAATATTCCTTGCTCATGGATACCAGAGATCCCTCTGGTTTTCAGAGGAGTTTCAGGAGATGAAGCAGCAGAAAGATAACTAGAGCACTGTCAGAGAAAACGAGGGAATCCAACTGAATGTGGGCTACTTTATTATGGACTACCTTGTGGCAATAAGAGCAGTGAAATGTAATTATTTCTTTGCTCTTACTGTGTCTAAAGATTGCAGACTGGTGGCCCTGTTTAAGGTGTCCCAGTCCCTCCTGGGGAGAAGGGGGCCAAATATACTCATAAAGGATCACTGTGAGGAATATTGTAGCCATGTGTTGGATAAAGTCATTTGAGTCCGCTCCAAGCTGGACATCAGCTGTGCAAGTCCAGTGGGGTTGATCTATGCATGGTCATGCCTAATTATCTGGAAGGAGCTTGAGGCTGTTGCTCTTGAGGAAGTGGACAGGATCCTTGGGATAGTTAGCTGGTTAGAGCCTCCAGGGGGGTGACACATAGTTGGGTCCAAGCAGTTGTGAATTTATCCTTGAGTGAGGGAATGGTCTTTGCACAGCTCCATCTTGTATGCCAGTTACTCATTTTCCTAAACCAGGAGGTCCTGCTTATGGTCAGTCAGGCTTTGGTCCCCTCATATTTGGACTATTGCAATGTGCTCTACATAGGACTGCCCTTTACGACGAGTCAGAAGTTGCAGCTAGTCCAGAATGCAGCCATAGGTATTTATGGGTTTGCCTAAGGTCACCCATGTAATATCTCCACTTTGTGAACTGCGCTGGGTCTCAGTGGACTTCCAGATACAATTCAGGGTGCTGGCTATCACCTATAAATCCTTTCATGGCGCAGGACTTAACTACTTGTGGGTCTGCCTTTCTCCCGTAACTTTTGCTCATCTCACAAGTATGGATAGGGTGGGAATTGGACAGGTAAGAATTGAACGGAGTGGGAATAGGTCCCCTCTATTACACAGGGCCATCTAACGGGACCTAGGAAGTAGGCCTTTTCTGTCACAGTGCCTGTCCTATGGAACATTATATCCTCTCCTCCTTTTTGATGGCTCTGACTTTGTTGGCCTTTCATAAGACCTGGCTCTTTCTCTGAGCATTGGGACTAGGTAATGAGTGAGCGCATTTTGTTATGGCAGTTGGGTGGGTTTTGCTCCATGTGTGTTTATTTTTTCTTTGAATCATTATTATGTTTATCGTGAGCCATCTAGAGTAATATGCTGATTGGGCAACCGTATCTGACTGTCTGCTCAGCTGTTTTTTCAAACTAAAGAAAGGAAGGAAGGGAGTTCCCCTCCCTCAGATTCCAGCTATCAAGAATCGCATAGCTTCCTCAGAATGATAATGCTGCTGATAGACTATCTGGGCTTTAGTCATTCCTGGATCACTTGCATCCAGACCTTTCACATCACTTCCACCTCAAAAATGGGAAATGGCAGAGAAAGAACTGCTACAATAGGCCACTATGAAGGCATTTTTGTAGGCCATTTTTGATCATTTTTAATAATGATAATAGTGTTGCTGGTTGTCTGTGGAAGTTGTACATATCAGTTTTATATATAAATTTGGAACAAACTGATTCCAAAGTATACTTTTGATAAAAGGGTTTTATTTTGTATTTACATGCTTATTTATTTTATATTTATTATATATATTATTTTATTATATAGTTTTGATAAAGGGTTTTATTTTGTATTTACATGCTTATTTATTTTATATTTACTTCATTCTTATTTATATTTAAAGTAAATATATATATATATATTAATGAAACAATAACTCTATTCAGTTGTTTTCCACACAAGGCATCAACATTGTTTTTGTTTCCTAAGAAAATGTTTATTAAGGCCTTTTTTTCCCTGAATGAAAGTAGGGCTAGAGCTTTTGACATATTTTATGGTGCTGTGATCGTTTTGTGCCATTCATTCACCTTCTGGCTACAAAGGGAGACTTCTGTGTTTCATTCAAGGCTGCCCCTCTTACCAGTTCTGATGACATTCTACTTCCCAGACAGGCAGCTTTCCTTTTCATGAATATTTGATAGTTAATTTTAGCAACAGTCCTTTAGGGCCATCAGTGATTTCCTTTAAGCTCAGAATGGAATGGCTCATCCATATGTCATGTCATGAATTAGTTTTCCCCAGCCCTGAACCACCCAAATGTGTTGGGTCAACAGTTTCCAGAATTGCCAGTTAGCTGCCCAAAGTTTTAAGAGTGAAATTGAACTCTGTAACTCCACAAAATCCTATTACAGAAAACAGGTTCAGTTTGTAAACAGAGGAGAAAATTGAAAACAATTCTCGAATTAATGTGGCTGCAGTGCTTTTTAAGAATCTTTGACAAGAGTTTAAAAATAGTCTGATTTGTTTAAAAGCACAAGTCTTTTTCTCCATACAGTTAATTTTGTTGTATGGGGTGAGATTTTTATTCCTTTCTTCCTCAATTTTGGAACTGGGGTAGCCATTGTCTTAAAACTGCATTTCTAAAAGACAGCTAAGTGTTCTTTCAGTTGACAGAGATCTTGTTGTAAGGCATGTTCAGTGCAAAGTTGAGAATGTATGTTTTGAAAATGAGTCCAGGAAGATATACTAATGCAAACTAAAATAACATCAGATTATCAGAACTCTGAAATCCAGGTATAAATTAAAGTGGACACTGATTGATCAGATTTTGGATGCACTGAACCAAATCTGGTTGTACCCTGTATTATTTTTGTACGTGAATAAAAAGTGATTTTGAATATATGCAAATATATAAAATATGCATTGTCAGGCCTAGCCCAAGGAACTCCAAGAGACCATGCAAATTCCGTTCAACTATGTTTATTAGCTACAACCTCTAGCAAGAATCTTCCCAGACTAAAACCCCAGTTCCCAAAGTCCTCCAGCCACAACAGTGTGAATTCCTCAGGGAGGTGTCAGTCTCATCCTTTTGTTCCTCCCATGCAGTTCTGGTGAGCTAAGAAAATGCTTATCTCCCTGAGCTTGGCCTTCATAATTCCATTCCATCACATGCATGCATAAAATCCCATTCAGATTTAATGGACATTCTGCTTTAATGGACATCTGTTGCTCCATTAGTCTGCTAAATTGATGGAATACCCTTAGACTTAAATCTAATCTTACATGTCAGTTCAGAGGTGACTCGTGTGGAATGCTGTACCACCATATAAATGGATACAAGATTGCTACTTAACCATTTATAAATTGGGTTACATGTCTGGTAGATATATTCTTATAGTGCCCTAAATTAATAATTTCACCAGTACAATAAATTGAAGGCACTCACCTATGTGCTAACCTAAGATCCTGTGATTGAATGGACTTATGAAGGCCAGGCTCAGGGAGATAAGCATGTTCTTAGCCCCCAACAGGAGTGTGGGAAGTTCAAGAAGATGAGGTTGGCACCTCCTTAAGGAATTCACGGTGTTGTGGCTGGCTGGCTTGGGAACAGGGGTTCAGTCTGGGGAGATTTTCTGTCTGAAGGTTGTAGCTAATAAATGCAACAGAACTGTATTTGCATTGTCTCTTGGAGTTCTTTGGGCTGAACCTGACAGATCCAGAGGATAATGCTAAAAATGTGGTGACTCAATCCAGCTGAGAATCTGTAGCTCTGCTGTTGGCTAATTTACACTGAACATTAGAGTAATACATTCATTACAGTCTGCCAATGTACTCTTGACCATTTTGTATTAGTATTAAGTACTTTTTTAAAAAAAGTGCATTTGTGGAAGGATGCTTGTTTTGTCCCTCAGTAGTAGGCCTGCACAATTTGTAGAGTGGAAAGGACTGCATTGATAAATTAAACATAATTGCAGGCTGCAAAGGAGTAGCTGGCGTGCTGATCAGCTGTTTGGTGGCTTGTGGAATAGGGGCGGCGCTGGAGCTGGGGGCATCTGTGAGGCTTGGAAGTACTCAGCAATGCGTCTTTTGGGGGGGTGGCGGTAGCAGATCTTTCCTGGCAATGGCGACCGTGTTTGGCAGCAGGGAATTCATTGAGTTTTTTAAAAAAACGCTGGAGTTTTGAAAATAGAAATTAATTAGAAACTGACAAAATGGGGATAGGTTATAGCTTGGCTAAGTGCCCCTTGTATTATAGTGATTTATGGTATGCTTGGAAAGCTAATAAAACCCCTAGCAATGTTTTTAAATATGTAGGGTAACATAATTTCATCAGACAGTGTCTTTACAATACAACCATAAGAGCAAAAAAACTGGCTTGGGAGTAATGTAATCTCTCTAAATCTTGCAGGACAGCAGCGTGTTTCAGTGACCAGCCTCCTAGTTTGCCATGGTCTGTTATTGGTTGGAACAAATATGGGGATTATAGTAGCGCTCCCCGTTCCTCGTTTGCAGGGAATCCCCAAAGTAACTGGTGAGTATAATAGTCACAGTGTAAGTAAAAAGAAAACTATTATCAATACAAACGACTGTTCTTTCATCAAAAGCGCAGTGGTCAGTACGCTACAGATAAAGAAAGGTTCATGTGAAAAATATTGGCAAAAGAGCTTTTGCTGTAGCAAAGAGCATCTTGCTTCCCGTTTTTTACTTAAAGGACATTTGCAAACTCTGGCTCTTCCCTTTCTTTTTGATTCTCTTGTTAAAAGACCAAACCACTGAAAGTTCAGCACGCCTATGTAGCAAACGGAGTCTGCTGAAGGGCAGTTGCGCACTGGCATTCTTCTGCCCACAGCGTTCCTCCATCCAAGGGGAAATTCTCTATAGCATGGGAGATACATGTGTACACACAACTAATTTAATATTCTATGATGCTTTTATAGAAAGGCTTAGGAGTGTTTAAACATCGGGGATAAAATTAAAACACATTTAATGTGGGTCTGTTACATAAAGGACATTTGGTAACCAGGAATACTTAACCAGGATTCCTTAAGAACTTACAGATGCCTCACAAAGCTAATGCATTGCTATTGCCATGGTTTTACCTTGCTTTTTCCCCCCATGCATTGTTTTCTGTAAATATATCATTAGACTAATGAGTTGCTCTCAAGTATCAATCCATATGTTAACAGGTAAGAGACTGTTTGCAAAATGTCAAAGGTAGGACGCATTTCAAATATCACAGTACTTAAGTATTATCATGAACTAAATGTTCCTGTACTTAGGATCCTAAATTTTCCGTGCTTTAATCTGATGTGCTTAGTAAAACTTGAGATCTACAGTATTTCACTGTTGCCAGCACTAATGTGATTACATGTTGTAAGTGTAGTTTTATTGAAAACAAGGCCTTTAGCAGTGGATGGCGGAGAAAGCAAAGGTAGTGGACATGCCAGATAAAACCAGTCAGCTGATTCCCTTGCTCCTGCTGTTATAAAAACAGAGAACAAAGCATGAACTGAATACCAATTTCAGCTTTGCTGCTTTGAAAAACAAAAGGTAACTTCCAGAGGATGTGTTTGAAAACGTTTCCACTGGATTGTATCATACATGACCCTCAGCTGTGGATAGTTATAACTATGTTTATTTTTTATTTTTATACACGCGCACACACACACACACACACACACACAGAGTATGTATGTGTGTGTGTATAAAACCCATATTTATAAGGATTACATTCAGCGTTTTCATTGTTTTTAAAGTGGAAAAAAGGATGCTATTACAATTAAAAAAAAAACTTAACAAATTAAAACATACCCAATTAAAAACAGTTACAACTGAAAAATGAATAACTCAGTTCAACATATCAAAATGTGATTTAAAACTATAACATCCTCAAAATGTGTAAGACAAGTGAACATCATCCAGAAAGAAATGTCACAGCACTTGTATCAAGTGCTTGGATCTCATGTAGTAGATATGGCTTTCTCAAGAGAGCATCACCACATCATCTAACTTGATGAGCCAGTACATAATGGAGTAAGTTCTGACATACTTCTATCTGAACATGCCCTTGCAAAACACTAGATTTAGTATTCCTGGCTCTGTTCTTCTATTGCAGGACGAACAATATTTAGCTAATCTATTTCTAAGCAAACCACAAAAGCAGTTGAAGACTTGAACTTGAGTTGCTCATAACTGATTAGTGTGTATTTTATATCACAGTTCCTTATTTAGATGCTGTATTAACAAAAACATAGGAACCTGTTAAATGAAGGACACTTCTGATTTTCTTCTTCCTGGTGGGTGGATAAGGGGTGGAGTAGGTGATAGCATGCATGTGCAACATTTTCACATGGGCATCTTCCTGTTAATTCATAATACTGAATTAAAGCATTTCATTCACTGCAAAGTGGACATGTACATTTTAAATCTCTTCACGTGCATAAATCCTGAGCAAGAATCAGGAAGAAAGGGTAAGGAGATGATTTGGGAGTCATTGGTCTATTTATGTAATAGGGTGAGGTCATAGAGATAAATACTTATAGAATTAGGTACTATCCAATTGCAAGGTAGTTCTACAGTTCTAATGCCCTTTGCTGTTAAAAGCTCTCTGCAGAAAAAACCAAGCATAGAAGGCTAGGGCTTCAGCTATTATGAGCTAGTTTTCTGTTTGTTGAGAATTTTTTCCCCTTAGAAACTGGTATTACACAACTGAACTCTGAAGTGAATGTTGATCTATCAATATATAAAAGGCATATCACAAGTTAGCAACTTTTTATACAGTGCTTTATAAATCCATTTAAAAAAAAGAGTGGCTGGTGAAAAGAATTAAACTGCATTAAAATGGGTGTGCATGAGTGTGTGTTTTTTCTTTTGGCTGCAGGAAGAGGCATGGTATCTTATCATGCACATAATGGTCCTGTCAAGTTCCTTGTAACGGTCTCTGTGACAAACAAGCGGAACAAAAGCAAATCAAAGTCCAGTCTGAATTGTCCTCATTCAGGCCTGAAAGATGATGACCAAAAGAGTGTTCTACCTGAGAGGCCCAGTTCTTCTCTAAGCAACCCAAATGACAGTGCCATTTGGTTGGGAGGCTCCGTCGGATCCATTGCTCAGAAAAGTGACTTGTCTTCATCTTCTGGGTCACTCACATTGTCTCATGGATCCAACACAGTTGAACCGAGGCCTGAAGAGAGTGCTGTCTATGAGCTTCTGAAAGAAGTCTCTCCTGACCAGAGTAAAAAACACAGATCCAGAGAAGGGAAAGCAATATCCATTTTACTAATCTCTGGAGGGCAAGGACACAGAAGGGTGAATAAGAAATGTAAGCAGCAGCGGCCAGATGAACTGGTATCTTCAATAATGGTTTGGCAGATTCCACTATTAAAGATCTGAAAACATGATACAGTGTGCTTTGTTAAATGACATTTGCTTTGGTGTTAACACCATTATAATGAATTTACATTTTTATCTCAAAGCAAATTAAATATCAATGTTTGCAGAGGCCTCCTTATAAAATTTCTTTGTGTTGAATTGATGTGGGTTAGCTTGTTTGAACAAGTTTCTTAGACATATCCCAAGAAGCCCATTTCAGAACTACATCTAAACTTATTTTTAACTCTTAAGTAGAAGTTCTTTAATTGAAAAAACATATAATTCATTTTAAGCTATTTTTATCATTTTGCTACTATTTGTATACAAATATTGTGGCCTAAAGAACATTCAGTGAAGGGCAAAGATCAAATAGCATTCCTTTGATGAGTCTTGCTTAAATACTTATTTCTTACGAGGCAATATTATGCACATGTGCTTCATTTCCCCAAACATTTTTTAAAGCAGTCATTATTGCAGGATAGTCTACTAGCTTAATTCCAGAGACTATAAATAAACCTGTAATATACTTTCTCAAGTAAGTATCAGACACAATAGAAGTTGTTTGGTCAAATCCTACAGATTTATACTTTGGAGAAAAAAAGTTAGGGCTAATTTTTAATTATTAGTACTTAAAAATGACTGTTATAAAAAGAAATGTTAAACATTTGATGAGAAATATGTTCTACACCATTTACTTATTAAGTGTTGTTGTTTTTTTAATCTTTTGGTTACTCCCTATAAGTAGGAGGGAAAATAAACCCACTGTGGAATTTAGCAGATTCAGGCAGTTGCTCATGTTTTGGTGCTCCATTTGATTATAGTACATTCTGTTGCTGGCAGTGGAATGTGCTCCATTTATGTGTATGGCTGCTTATATATTTTGATTAACATTAGACAATGGTGAGGAAATCAAATATAAACATAAAATAAAGAGACCCTAACATTAAAACATGCTGTTTTCATAAGATTATTATTATTATTATGAGAGTTCAGGGCTCTCCAGATACATCACTGTCTGTTACGAGTGCACATTATTAATACAGACTTTGATCTGAAGTCAACAAATGTGCTTTTTTGCTATGAATACTGGCAAAACCCACAGCTTAACATCTATAGAAAGATGCCATAGCATCTATTTCCAAGCAATAAAGAAAGGAATTTGTATAATTAAAGCAAGTCAACACATTTCCTTCTCGTAAAATGGAAGACTGCATGCCTACCTGGGATTCAAACACAGGTGCTGTTACTGCTGTGAAAACCTAATTGCTTGTGACCAACAGCTACAACTCCAGGAGGCATTGTGATGACTCTGGATAGTGGCAAGTGAGCATTGACAGTCATTTTACAATTTGTAGAACTCTGTGATGTGTTAAAGCCTGGGTGCACCTGAACTTTGCCAGAGATTAGCTGCAGGATGAGATCATTTATGGCGCTGTGCTTACCCATGTTGGGTTTATTTATGTAACAGTGGTATAATGGTTTCTCATGGGATGGGATGGGAGACAAGGATTTAAACTTTAAAAGGACCTTGCTGTACCAGTTAACAGTCTTCTTACTAGGAGTATTATTATAGCAGTATATTGGATCACAGAGAGTTCTAATTTCATCTTTTCTCTCCTTGAAGAAGGTAGAATTCTAGTAGGAAGCTTACATTAAAAAGCTATGTTATGGGCAATTATTTCAAGTGTAGTAGATTGAATTCATTGTCCTTTGAGAACATCCAATTAAATCAATGGACATTAAATGATTCTCCTGTTACATGTGACTATGTTTGGTAATAGTTATAAAATAATCAAGACATAAATGTGGAGTTTTTCCCTCTCTTTTTCTGAGGATGGAAAAGGAATAGGCAGAAAACTGATTGGCATCTACCAGCAAATTACTGGATAGTTTGCAATAAATTGGAAAGTACTTTTAATATGAACAATAGATTTTCCCCTAAATTAGACCAGTGTAAGACTTGCTATCTAGTTGATCAAACGTAGATTCACATTTGTGGATCTTCCAAGTATACAACTTAGTAGATACATGGGTAAATGATTCTGTCTCGGAGTTGTTCTTTTGTATATGGCTCCAATTGGGCACGGTCTTGGTATTTTAGTCAAACCCTGCAGTAGATCTCATAATCGTGGTGCTCATGGCTGGATGTGAGACTTAGTCATGTATCTTTAGGTCTGCAGTAACATAACATTTGAACTTCTGGCCCTTAGTGCAGACCTAGGTACTTCCAGAATTCATTTCTAGACAAGAATTTAACATAGTGAAGCTACAAGTATCAGTTCTTCAAGCCATAATTTTATGGAACAGGTATTCAGAGTTGCAAGTACATTATCAAGTAACAGCTTCCAAATGAGTCTTTTATTGCAGAAATGGGCAGAGGTCAATAAAAGAACTGATAATGTCTACAAAAATTGGAAAAATGTTTTTATACTAATTTTTAGCACTGAATCCTCAAAGCCTGCATTCCTCAAACACCCCTGGTTTATGTTTTGTGTTAAATACTGAATTTATTACCATTGGTTGATGAAATGTGAAACTAGTTCCCCAATTTCAGGATTTTTTGAACTTGTCTTGGACAATATTTTCTATACCCTAATTCAACTTGCTTTGGAAACTGAAGGGGCTCTGAGAAAGAGTTTGTGATACAGTTTCCAAAGGAAAATAAGTCAAAGATTCCATTAGGCTTTCTGTCAAGATCCTGGTTATTGAGGGTTGCCGAGGAGGTTTCCTACAAGACTGTTATAAAATATGTGTACTATATTACAGAAGAACTTTTTAAAAATCCGATACAATTGTATATATGTATAGATTAAAATGCTAACCAGTAACCAAAGTACTGCTTTAATGTTGGGTTGGATGCAAGCCACATTTCCACACACATACATATATGTGTTGCTAGGCAGAGCAGATTTTGCTTCTGATTCCACATGGGAATACAGATATCTGGGAAAAAATAGGAGGAAAAGAACCACTACGTTTCATCAAATGTTTTCTAATATCTAACAGTACATTTGTTATAACCTGAGCCATACAGATATGTATTTATGTCCAAAATAAACTCAATAAACTGTGAATAAACAAGACCTTAAAACTATATTAGCTTATTCTTATGTTATTTGTTCAAAACTCTACAAAGGATACATGAAACAAACAAAATGTGCTTATTTAAATACTTTGATGCCTGTTGGGGTCAATACTTAAAATGACCTGAAAAACATAAGAATGCTATCCATTGGTTCATGCATAACGCCAAGTAAATCAGCAAAAAGGTAGCTTTGCAAGTACCGAGGTTGAGCTGCAAGAGTTTAGTTTCAGTTTAGCAGATTGCTGGCTTATGTACAAACCATGAATTGAGGTTTAAAATAACCCTTTGTTTATTAAACCACAAAGAGAATTTGATGAGATTTGTTCAGAAATGGACTCATATTTAGTTTAAACATAATTCTTGGCTCATTGCAAACACAAGCTAGCACTCCACCAAATGGAAATGGAATTGTTTTATTTCTCCTTCAAAAAATATGGAAGAGGGAAGTGGGGGAAGTCTATGATCCTGGCAACTTGCATGTGGTACTAATATTCCAGCATGGCTTTATGGTAGTCTCACCAATCTGGTCCCCAGAGAATCAATTCATCCCCAATCCTAGGAGGATCCTTTGGCTGGTTTACTACAGCATTAAACCATAAAGTACCTGGCTAGCAAGTAGCATGTAGTGCGAACTCAGCCAATTGTATTTTATTCTGTGAATGATGGCTGGGCGAATCCTTTGAACAACAGGCTGCAAACAGCCTTGATGATGGATAGAACCTTGCCTGATTCCTCTACACTTTGTTATTTATTTATTAGACTGTCAGACCATTGCTTTCTTGAGACTTTGGTGGTATACACCTAAAAGAATCATAATAGAAGACATATAAAGGTAATAATTCAACAAAATATCAACTGAAATGTAGCAATCCATAATTCTTTAAAATACCAATGACATTATCCAGCTAGTTAAAAGCCCTCTGGAACATCTAATCTATCTTGAATTCTCAACTTAAACTCCAAGGCAAGTTTAATTTGCAGGGGGAGGCCATTCTATAATGTGGGGACCATCACAGAGAAGCACTGCCTCCTGGCCCTCTGATGTCCTAATAATGGAAGGTTACAAGCAATTTTTCCCAGGCTACTAATTAGACCACCAATTGTAACTGCAGAACAAGTACAGTGGTACCTCGGTTCACGAACTTAATTTGTTCCGTGACTCTGGTTGCGAACCGAATTGGTCGTGAACCGAATCAAATTTTCCCATAAGGTTCAATGTAAATACAGTTAATCCATTCTGACCCCTCTGAATTTGGTCGCCAACCGATTTTTGATCGCGTCCCAAATCAAATTTCCTCATAAGGTTCAATGTAATTACGGTTAATCCATTCTGAACCATATGTTTTGGTTTTTTTAAACGGCAAAAATATGAGACAAAGTACAGCACAAAGAGAGAGGAAGCTAACCTTGCTCGACGCAACTTCTGGCATGGAGGACAGGAAGGCGGGTGGGGAGGCAGATATTGCTTGGAGGGAGAGTCCCCCTCCCTACAGGAAGCCGCGACCACGTGTCACGGGAGGGAAAATGGCCGCGGATTCTGTTCGTAACCCGATCCAGCGTTCGCGAACAGAGGCAAAATTTTGTGAACGGAGCTGTTCGTGAACCGAATTGTTCGTGAACAGAAGCGTTCATGAACCGAGGTACCACTGTATAACATGCTCATGGTATATCACTCCTATTAACTCATTGGCTACTGCATTTTGCACCAACTACAGTTTCCAGGTGGTCTTTAATGGGAGCTCCATGTATGAATATTGCAGTAGTCTGGCCGGATGGTGATGAGAGCATGAGTCATTGTGACAAGTCCAGGTAAGGTCACAACTGACAGAACAGCTAGAGGAGTTAGGACCCCCTCTGTCAAGGGCAGTGCCATCCTCAGGAAAGAGAACTTGAAGCTGACAGAGAACCTTGATGGACAAACAATTATAGTTTGCTTGGGTTTAGTTTTAGCCTGTTTCTTCCTATCCAGACTTAACAGACTCCAGACACTGGGAGGGCCACCTGAATAGCCAGAGTGGCCAGGGTGGCAAAATATGTGGATGATCATCAGCATATTGATGAGACCATACCTTAACCAATGGTCTCTCCCAGTGATTTCATAAAGATGTTAAAAAGTGGGGAACACAGAGCCTTATGACACTCTGCGTATACAAGTCCCCTGAACTGATCTCTCCTCCCCAGTAAGGAGTGGAAACACTGAAGCACAGTGCTCCAAACCCTGAATGGCACTCTAGAAGATACCATGGTTGATACTATCAAAGGTAGCTGAGAATAGGGCCAGAGGTATACACTCCATCTCAATCTTGACAAAGGTTTCTGTCTGAAAAGCGCCCAGATGATCCACTTCCTCTGAGGTACTCTGTTATTCTCTTCCTAACACAGTCTCAACAAGAAAGGTTGGAGAGAGGATATTTGTCCAATACAGCTGGATCCAGGGGTGGGGGAAGTTGAGATGGAGCACTACAGCCTCCTTCAAGGTTGCAGGAATCACCCTTTTCACGGTAAAACACTAATTCTTTTTTAACAAATTATTACATTAACTTAACCAAAAAATACACAGGAATAAAGAAGCAAAAAGCAAAGAATAAAACATAATACTAACACTGTGAAGAGAAACATTCTTCCCTTCCATTTCCCCCCAACTGCTAACCACTACTTAAATATTTGTGCTGTGTTCTGAACATTGGAGATTGTTGCTTGTAACTGTTTAAAGTTTCATACGTTGTTTTTAATTAGTCTCTTAACTTTTTTCCTAAAAGCCATATTCCAGATGTCTAAATCTGCCTTGCTGTGTAATGTATCATATATAAGGGAGCCATTCCTGCTTAAATTGAGTTAAATTTCTAATATGAACATATATTATCAGTTTTGCCATTGCTGCATATTCTTCAGTTTTGGTCTCCCATTTTTATATTGTTGGCAAATTTTTTCCCAAGGTTATGCCAAATTGTTCTTGCCGCTGGCAACTATGTCTTAGTAAATCGTGCTACTTTTCATTTTTTCTGGAATTAAGACTATTTGTAGTTTTAGTTCAAATTTTATTTATCAAATTTTCTGAGGGTTTTAATGTATTTTCTTCCAATACTTTTGAGGGTTTTTTGCATGACCACCACATCTGATAAAATATTCCTTCTTTCTTAGAGCATTTCCAACATTTATTATTATATGATTTGTCCATCTTGGTAATCACTGGCAGATTTATACTCCATCTGTAAAACATTTCATATTAATTTTCCCAAATTATACCTTAGAGTAAATTTTATTGATTTTTTCATAGCCCCATTATTCTTCTCATTCATTTCTTTGAAGTTTTGCACCCACTTGATCATGCAATTTTTAATTTGTTCCATCTCCATCCCATATTTCAGAATTAATTTTTGATGTGCCCCAGTAGATTTTCTTGATTCTGTATAAGCATTTCAAATTCAGTCTTTTTTCTCAAAGTCCCTCTTTCTTTCTTGAGGTCACTTTTTATTTTTCCAGCAATTTGTAAATACTCTAACTATGGTAAATTCCTACCTTCATTGATTAATTCTTGATCACTTGCTTGATTCAACTGATCATTCCCCCACCCTCCAGTTGTACATAATCATGGCAAAAATATGCATCGATGTTGCTGCTGCTGCTGCTGCTGCTGCTGTGTCTCACATGCTTTCATCTTGTCTCCACCACATGAGTAAGACAGCTTTAAAGCTGTTTGTTATGGACCTTTGTGCATTTCAGAAAAAGCTATCCACTCAGGACCCAGGCAGCCCATCTTTTAAGGTGGAAATGGTGCTGCATGAGGCTGAGCGAAGATGGAGAGAGGACATGGCCACATCAGCCTGAACTTCGGATCCCACCCACTTCTGGTCCCTGATTTTACAGCAAAGTAACGTGTTACAGCAAAGTAACACACCATAGGTTTTAAACACATTAAGATTATCCTTGTGTAGTGTTGGAATACTTTTAACACTGGTACAGGGCTCTCACTCATAAAGCTGGGGGCAAGATGAAGGTAACATCCTGGGAATATGGCTGAAAGAAGTTCAAACAGATTGGCAATCTTTGAAGTATGATTACGTGCATGTGAAGACAGATCTTACAGATCTTGCAACGCCGGGATGTGGGAAAAGAGATGGGGCTTTATGCCAATCAGCTGCATTAATTATTACTCCCATCCCCACCCAACTATCCTTTGGGGAAGCTAATGGAAGTGCGAGCCGTTTAAGCACACACAGTTAGGATCCTGACTGATGAATAGCTTGTACTGTTGCACCGGGGCAGCAACAGGTTTCCACTATTTGCTTTTCTCACCTACTGCCATAGGTTACTTTCCCTCTTTATTTCGGGGACAGAGCTACAAATGAGGTTCCGCATACCAGGAGATTGCTTTTGCAAATCACTGAAGGATAACTGGGCTATTCAAAAAAATACTACAGTCCTATGCACAAGTCTCTCGGAAGAGCTCCCGAAGAATCCAAGGATACTTTCTTCCGGAATCCACAGGGTTGGGATCGTATCGTGAAGGTGGTGTTTGAAAGGGCGGCGCCAGGCGCGATCCATCACGAGGATAAACAAAGGATCCTCCTCACGCCGAGCAACGTGCCACAAGGCCGCGCATGGCGATGCTCGGGCGCTCTTCGCGGCTGGGAAGCAGCAGCAGCCATCTCAAAACAAAGGACTTCCTTCTATGAGGGCGGTTGCAGAATCCGAGCATCCGACGCCAAGTCAGCCTCCAAGCTGGCGCCGCGGCCCGTCGATCTGCACGCGCGGCTTGCCTCGTTTCGGTGGAGCGCGCGCCCTGGCACTCGCTCCTGCAACATTCACACACGCGCGCACCGTCACACTCGCGCGGATTTCTCCGGACGGAAGCACAGGGCGATCCCGCTTCCCCGCCACGCGAGCAAGCTAGCGAGCTGCAGGCGGCGCGGAGACGCTCTCAGCTCCGGAGCGTGGCGAGCGGGAAGCCTTCTGCAGACTGGCCGGCTTAATCCTGCGACCCGCGGCTAAACCAGGGATGTTTCCCGCAGGGGCCCGCGACTCGGCGGCGGCGCTGCGTTGCAATGGGCGGGCAGGCGCATCCCTTGCAGCACTGGATTGAAGGCGGAAATGGGGAGCTTTTGCGCTCTCGAGCAGGGGGCGGCCGCACGTTAGCCTGAAATTGGCTCCGATCGTTCCAGCTGGACGGGAGATCCGCCTTCTCGAGGTGGACGGGATGCCTGACTGACAGCCTGGCCCAAGGTGAGGTAAACGGCTCGAAGCCTTCCTTCGGGCAAGCGAATACCCTCACTCCGTGTAACTTCTCCTACGGCGATCGGGCGTGCGAAGGGCGAGTAACGACCCCCGTTCGGTTGCAAGAGATGCACTGCAATCCCGTACCTCGCTTTGCAGATTTTTGAATAGCCTGGGGTTTTACGCTAGCTTCCCGCAGGGCCCCAGAACGATCCTGTGGCAAAGCGGGCGGCGAGGTCCGCAGTGATCCAAGCGCAGGAATGAACTTCCTATTCAGCTCGCTCTTCCCCATCTCCCTTTTAATTCGCATTGATTATGTGCTTTTGCTTGAAGGATCTCACTTACTGTGTGTGGTGAAAGGGGGAAATGAAAGGCTAGCGCTTTGCGTGAACTGGGTCCCCCGAAGGAACGGTTTCATTGCCGCATCCCTCGTAATGAATGCAACAGTTCCTCGTAGCAGCCTAGAACTCGGGGAAGAGGGCGCGAGCCAGCCAGGGACGACCGGCGGCGTGTCTTATAATGGAGATTTGGAGCCGGGTCCCTCTGATCCCTGCTTCCCCACCCCCCTTCCATTAATCCATTTCACTGCCTGTGTAGTAGGACCACAGCTGCACTGAGCATGCTCTCATCCACACTGGGCATTCATTCTCTCTCCTTTTCTCGCTTTCTTGCCAAACCCTTAAACTGGACAGAGAACTTTAATTTTATTGTCGTGGGGTTGGTTGCATTTTTATTTTCCATTGGATTTTGCTTTGTGATCTGTGCCTTCTGGCATGATTATTCTAAGTTGCCTCTCCCACTGTGGAAATGGCACATAATACAGATGTCTCTTAATGTTTTTAATAACAATTGGTTTGACCCCCCCACCTTCCCCCGAAAACCACCAAGCCTTGGACAACCACCACTGCTTGCATCATGGTGGTTAGCAATCATTAAGAAATGCAGATTACTGGATGAAAACAGCAGGCATTTCTGGAAATGGTTTACAATCTCCATCTCTGCTTTCCCATTTTAATTCTGTAGGTTACTTCCATGCAGAAAAATTCAGGGTAACGTTGAATTTAGGAGAACTAAGGATACGGTTGGAAGGAAGGTTGGTTTGGTGGAGGCTCACTGATTCAAGACCTGGATGCAGCTACCCTTCAAATTAAGACCTATTCCTGCTTCTCATACAGCAATTACAATCCACAAACACAGATGAAACCCGAATGGTTCATTCCAAAGTGTAACAAACAACAGTAAACATGCCTAATTTCTAAATTTTAGGATAACCTGGCAGTCCCACTCTCAATCTCCTGAAAGAAGGGACAGACGAATTGATAATGTACCAAAAATGTTACCATCTGGCCAAACTGAAGAATTTCTAACTATATAATCATACTCATACCTACTCAGAAGTAATGACAATTATATTTAGGGGATTTTTTCCCCAGGAATAAAATTCTAAGCTTCCAGTGAGTGTATAAATCTCTGCAAATGGCTGGCTGAAGTCGTTGAGCTCAGCATTTACCAACGGCTGGCTAAATGTTTGGGGGCTACATCTCCTAGAATTTTAAAGAGGAATTCTGGGATTCATCATTGCAGTACATCTGGACTAAGGACACAAGATTCAGAAAGGCTGGTTAAATTGATGTTCACTAGTGTACGTGTGCTGTAATGCAAAGGCATTGGGGTATCTCTGAACCAATGGACAATTCTAAAACATGCGTAAGATATGCTTGGGAACTGCTGGTACCATCTCTATTTGATCTCTGAAGTATCCTCCTTTAGAATTTCACTTTGGGATTATTTTCTTGAGAAAACATGTATAGTGCTACGAGTTTGTTACGTACTTGCTGTTTCACATAGCAGAATATAGCTTTTTTCTCCTGAAGGGATCTCATTTGAAGGAGAAATCCAGAAATTTCTCTAGGATGGGAAGATTCCCTTTCAAGATAACTTTGCTTCCTTTTTCTACTAAGATCAGGAATAACTCTAATCTTTTTGATAGCAAACATACTTCTTTGTAGTTGAAAATACTTCCCCCCCCCAACTCTCTCTCTGGCTTCACATTAACCTTTCGTTTAAACTAGCTGCGTGCTGTCTCATGGCAAGCGGAACTATCTGGAGATATATAGATGTAGGAAATGTTGTCTAGACCCAACCTAGCACAAGATGACCCCAGTCATAAGATGGCTAGAGAATTTAATTTAGCAATCCTCTGATTCCTTCTACCTTCCTTCGACAGCTGGGGACAAGAAACTTGCTGGATGGAAATAGGCCACAATCAAATGCAGGAGATTATTTTCCATCTTCAAGATGGGTAGATACACTGAAGGAACTGAGCATCTCATGCATTGGGTGGGTGGGGGGACATATACCTGTTCCTTAAGTGTGTTACATTGCAACAGAGCGATGGGTCTGTTGTAAGGAGCGTGGCGCTTGCCACCTAGCCCAGTTTTTATGGCTCCTGGAGCCCTCACAGATAGCATCATTAAAAATTTAGTTTGTGCTTTTTTAACAAGCAAAATATGAAGCAAAATACATGCTTTAGGCTTAACACACTGGTTTTACTTATTTAAAAAAGTCTCAAAAAAGTAGGAGAGACAGTTTGGCCCACCCCTTTAGTGATGTTATTGTCATATGTCCATCGCTCTCAGAGGCTGTTTTGAATGCACAACACTTCCAGGATCCTCAAAATGATCCATTTTGCACTCTACACAAAATGTTGTGAAATGTTGTGCTTGAAACATTTTGAAGCAAAGTAGTTTGCACACACCTGCATACAATATTTCATGATGAATTTATTTTTCAGGCTGCAGCTTGTGGGCCCAGTGAGGATTACCATATAAGTTGTGGGCTGCTAAGGTTGACGGAGAGTATCACACTAAAGTGTGCTAAATAACAGGCCTGTGTCCAGATTGCAGATGAAAATGTTAACATGAGTTGGTATTACTAAAGGCAGATTCAGACTCCCATTGTTATATTCACATTTTTTTTTACTCCAAACAAAAGAATGAGTTCTTGTGTTAAATGCTTAGGCTGCAGTTCTTGCACTGTTTAATCAAGGGGAGACTCCTTAAAGTCAACAGCCCTATTCTGAGCATGGAACTGCTTTGGATGCAAAATTACTGGAATGGGAAGGGGGGGGGGTTGGGTGCACCAATCCAGCAGCTTGGAAGGAGGCAAAGGTCCATCTGGCCATCCTGAGCTGACCTTGCAGAGAGTTTGATTACGTTGGTCATGGGATGCCTCCAGATGGAACGATCATAGCAACACTAAATCAAAATACATTGTGCAGCTATTCCAGTTTTTTTTTTTTTAATGGAATAGTAAAAGATAAGCATGGAGAAAACATGGGAGGGTAACAAATGGAAAATGATGTCATGATCTCCTGTAAAAGGCCAAGTGACTGCACGATAAACAGCCTCATCCTGAAGCACCCAGGGGAGGGAACAGATGGCTTGCTGCCCAATCCCATAATCTTCTATGCACTGTTCTGGTCCTGCAGTTAAAGAGGCAAAGCTGAAGAAGACTCTTTGTAGGCAGGACTTCTAGAGTGCTGATTGCATCTTGGGCCTCTTGAACCCCTTCCTTGGAGATAAACAGAGTGCTGTTTCCTGTTTGGCCTGGTGAGGCTGTCCTGAGCACACTTCAAAGAGTGAGGATACCTGCTTGGTCTTTTACAAGTCCTTGCTGTGGAACACAGCCTCCTTCAAAGACCTTTCTTACTGCAGTAGCTCGTGCAAATACAGATAGTCCTCGCTTAACAACCACAATTGGAACCGGCAACTTGGTTTCTAAGCAATGCAGTTGTTAAGCGAGACGTGACCGTGATGGACTTATGACCTCACTTCTGCCATCATAGTTAACCAAATCATCTGGGTTGTTATGCGAGACATCACATGACTGCGACTTGTGATTTTACTGCTGGCTTCTCTATTGACTCTGTTTGTCGGAAGCCATCTGTGAAGCGTGCAGATGGTGATCATGTGACTGTGGGATGCTGCAACAGTCATAAGTGCAAGGACCTGTCATAAAGTTACTTTTTCAGCACCATCGTAACTTCGAATGGTTGCTAAACAGGGCAGTCATTAAATGAGGACTACCTGTAATAATAATGCAAACAGATGTTTTGATAATTAGATTTACAGAACCAAATGTATAAATATTGCAAAAACTAAACATCCAGCATTTGTTATGTGTTAGGTAGGTCAGGGCAAGAACAGGGCTGTGGGGGTGGGAAATTCCAAATGCAATTACTAGGTAAATTTGGCAGTTTGTTTGAAACATGTCAGAGGATAAGCAAAAATGTGAGAGAAATGGATATGTAATTGGAAAATTCTCAGTGGAAATTTATTTAGGCCAATGTTTCTTAAACTTTTTTCTCTCAAGACCCCTTCCCACTTTTAAAAATTATGGAGGACCCTAAAACAGCTTTTGTTTGTATAGGTTATATTTATCGATATTTACTGTATTAAAAATTAAAGTGATGCATTTGCTGCTACGACCGCTTCTCATGGTTGTTTGATGGAATTTTAATATGGTATAGTTTTTCAATATAGACTGGCAAATAATTTTGATTTCACAGAACCCTGAGAGGCTCTTGGAGGACCCCAGGGGGTCCTCAGACCACACTTAAAGAAACACTGATCTATACAAATTATTGTCTGTAGTGTCAACCAAGAGGTATAGGAGAATACTTGAAGTTTTATAGAAAACACATAACTAAACTAGGAACGGGGGTGGGTGGGGTGTTATTAGCCAACTAACTCCAACTGATGACACAATCAGGAGTAAATTTCCACAACCCTATTTAAGGCCTTCTTTCTATTGTTCCATCAGTAACTCTCTTTTGAACATGAATTATCTGTTCACCCCAATAAATCACAAAAATCCCTATTCTTTGCTTGATTTCCTACCAGGAACTGAAGTGGTTGGTTTTTTCCTCACAGTGTTATTCTACAGTTGGAGTATTGTTCAGTATAGTTCGTATGGGTGAATGTTGCTATTGCTTATTTCATTCCAATTGTCAGATTATCTGCCCAATGATCAAGAGTACTTTTTTCTCATGATTCTTTATGGTTTTGTGTATGCTTTTTTGTAGTTAATGCAGACCCAAGATTTTGCTTATTAAGAAGTGTGATCCTATGCATATCTACTTAGAGGCAACTCTAAGGAGCAGGCATAGGTATTAACCTGAATTACTGAGGCTAAATCCATAACAATTTAATGTTTTCTCTTTGAAAAACAAACAAAAAAAAATGGCAAGGCCATTTACCTGGGATAAAAGAGAGGGAGAATTAAAGGATAGAATCCTCATTCTGTCTTGATTCTCTCCCCCATCCTCTTTTTATAGTGGAGGATTGCTGACAAAAATCTCCTTATGTACATTTCAGTATAACTTAGTAAGAAATCTGCCTCCTGACATTGGCTTGGTAGTATTGGAAAACAACCACAAGACTAATATGGTCCCTCTGATTTGCTGCATTCACAAAAGTTTGACCAACTGACTGTTCAGTAAGAGACTGTCATCTGAGTAGTGGTGAGTTGGTTGGAAAACAGACCTATTTGGCATCAAGTTTGTTAGGAAGAGGAAGGGGGCAGTTGGAGAAGGTGTGTTATTGCTGTTCCCCATCTTAGTGGGCCCAAACAATAAAAGCAAGACAGCTGGGCAGTCCAACCCTGGGCAGTGTGCTGAATGCATTGGATCTAAACAATCACTAACTGGTTGTTCCCACCCCCATCCCTGGTTCCTTCTCAAGAACTGGAGAAGTTGATAACCTTCTCATTACAGTTTTTTTCATGTATAGATTTTCTGCCCACCTAGCCAGATCTACCTAAACTCTTCTATGCTTGAAGATGTGGAATCATTGAAGAGTATCAGCAGAAATCTCTTTATCCCTCCACTTCTCATTACCAGACTTGATCATTCTGTTGCTACAGGCAGAATTGTAGAGTTGGAAGGGACCATTTTCCCATCAAGTCCAGTCCTGCCTTAGCAGTTGGTAGACTTCAAGTAATGAAGAGCTTTATTCTGCTTTATTTCACCCTTTGTAATGTGGGAGGAAATGTGTTCAGCTTTGGGCTGGTGCTAGTTGTCTGTGGTTAGCAAACCAGATTGCATGTTGGTACTGACCGGTCACAGATGATTCAGGCAGCTGGGTTTGGGACACACCTTGGAACAGAAGAATAATGTAGATGACTGTAGATACAGTATACAGTCATGAATATAAACATTCCTATTGATTTTCTGTGCTGCTATCTGCTGCTTTGTTCAGTAGGTTAGAGGCGAAAACGACACCAAGGCATGGGGTGAGTGAGATGTGCCGTAAAGTAAAGTAAAGTAAAGTAAAGTAAAGTAAAGTAAAGTAAAGTAAAGTAAAGTAAAGTAAAGTAAAGTAATCTTTATTGTCATTGTACTTCTTGTACAATGAGATTAAATGCCACCCCAGTACAGCTTTAAAAATATAAAAACCATAGAACACATAAACACATAAAACACATAAAACACAACCTTCACATTCCATTCACCATTGCACAACCCGATGCTGCATTAATACTGCACTATACGATAGAGTTCAGTATAGTTACAACTCTAAGATAGAAGCTATTCTTCAGCCTATTTGTCCTTGTTTTCATTATCCTGTACTGTCTGCCGGATGGTAATAGTTCAAAAAAAGAATGTCCCGAGTGGGATGGGTCCTTAAGAATGTTTTGAGCCTTCTTAAGGCAGCGGGAACTATAAAGTTCTTCCAAAGAGGGGAGAGGGCAACCAGTGATCCTCTGGGCAGTGGTGGTAACCCTCTGAAGTGCTTTCCTATCTGCCACTGTGCAGTTAGCCAACCGTACACAGGTGCAGTAGGTTAAAATGCTCTCTTTAGTACAGCGGTAGAAGGTCACCAGCAGTTTTTCATTCAGAGTAGTACAATACCTAGAGTAGTAAAATACCCTTGTGTTGAGTTTGTGACATGTTGGCCCAAAATATTAACCAATGCTGCCGTGCATTTAGGCATGTTGTTGAAACAAGATATTTTAGAAGTATAGAAGTAAAAGGAAAAGAACTTTACTGGAGTAGCAACACAAATTAACTGTAGTTTATTCCTGATGGTGGTTTGTGATTTCTACTAATTCTTCCTGACCACCGCTTCTCTCTTACCCCCACACATATTGTCAAAACTGTTTCTGGTGGTTGTGGAATATAATGCTAAGAGCTGCGGCAGATAGAGTGGGGAAGGAGGAAATCAGTTGCCTTGACTTCTATCACTGGAGCAACTTTCTAGTAAAGTAAAACCAGGGTTGGTTACACTCAATATGTGCTTAAACAAATGTTATTAGAATCCAGTTAGAAAGTAGAAGTTATCTAGAAGCAAACATGATATCCAGTTTGGCCTGACTTACTAGATAGGTCCTGATAGGTGCTAGGATAGTTCCATATGAACTCTAAACAAGCAAGCACTGAGTGAGAAAAAAGCAAAGGTGAGACTTGATCTCGTAGCATCTGTTTTTACTATATAGGCCCAACAGTTCCAATAGCAATTCCATCCTTAGGGTACATATACTATTAAGAAAAATGCTTCCTACTGTTTCAAAGGGTAGTATTACCAACTCTGTTGCAGCAGTGCAGATGTTAAAACAGGCACATTGAGGTTTGGACTAGGTCATACAAGGTACTAAGCCTGAGTTTTTGAAACTGCGTTCCATGGAGCCAGGGTTCCATGAGAACTTGATGGGGTTCTGTGAGAGATTAAGGGGAAAATAAATAAAGTTCAATTAAACACGGCCAATTTTCTATCACTAGAATTTTGCTTCTTGATCCGAGGAATTAGATTTTTTTTTTCAAGTAACAAATTCTGTAGTCTGAAAAAGATTGAAAACCCCTGCATTAAGGTATAATGTGGTTTTGTTTTAGCTTGATATGCATGGACCCATGTGTGAACAAGCCCTATCCTTAATTCTGTAGTCTGTGGTTACAATAAATAAGGGCTTGGTATGATATATGAATGTAGCCTTGATCCCACCTTTGCTTCTCACAGATACCTGTATCTGTGAAGGCAGGATTTGAACAATTGTATTAAATTCCAACCTCGTAAGAAATTTTGATACACTGACATTATCATGTATAAAAGACTTGATAAGACAGAAATCTTAGACAAGAGGCTTTTAGCCAGACACTGGCTCTGCCTTATACTTCATAGTTATATTGTATCTTTCTTTTTTGTAATAAAACAATCTTTAATCTTAGAAAAAAAGAAAATTAAAAAATACAAATACAAATTAAAGATACAAACTAAGAAGGAAAAAAATGTATCTTATATTTTATACTTATAAATAGTCACTGGTTTACCAGTGAATTCGCTACTATAATATACAGTAAATAATACAAGGTATTATTGTAAGATATCACAAAATCTGTACTATAATAACCCATATTGCTGGATCCCTTGATTGGTAGAAAATATCACCTTTTCCAAAACAAATAGATCACACATTTCCGATAACTATTCCTTGACATCTGGAATAATATTACATTTCCAATTTGTTAATATAATTCTAAAGAAAATTAAAAAATAAAAATACAAACTAAAGTTACAAACTAAGAAGGAAAAGAAATGTATCTTATATTTTTCCTTATAAATAGTCACTGGTTTACCAGTGAATTCGCTACTATAATATACAGTAAATAATACAAGATATAAGATTTACAAGATATAAAATACAAGATACAAGATATCACAAAATCTGTGCCATAATAACCCATATTGCTGCATCCCTTGATTGGTAGAAAATATCGCCTTTTCCAAAACAGATAGATCACACATTTCCAATAACCATTCCTTAACATCTGGAATAATATCACGTTTTCAATTTGTTAATATGATTTTTTTTGCCATCCCCCTCCCATGCGCGATACCACAACAATTCCTGATAAATAGTCAAATTCCAAAATCTTTGGTATGGACTTCAACATTATATTAACATCTTTAACATTTAAAGATTTTCCCATAAATCTACTAATATACCTTAATACACTGTCCCAAAGAGATACTAAATGATCACATGACCATATCATGTGGGTCACTGAGCCCTCAAATTTCTTACACCTCCAGCATAAAAGATCTGATGTCCATCCTTTCAAATACATTCTTTGGGGAATCCAGTATACCCTAAATACAATTTTTTGATGAATCAACCTTAATCTCAAATCTGTAGATATCATTTTAACATTTTTAGGACCTGAAGCCATTGCTATAGTTACTTTGTAAATTCATTCTTGATGTATTTTAAAAGAAATTATTGCACTTTTGCATGTGTGGTCCTAATCAGTGAAATGTGTGGTTGGAAGCTTTTGTTGCTGCTGCTGCTGTCATTTTAGAGATTGTCAGGGAAAATGCATGCTTACTAGCTAAAGTAATTGTATTTATTTTAAGCACTCTGGGAGTATGCTATGACTAGTGATGGATCACGAAGAAGTTTTAATAGGTACTTTGAGAGTAGCTGTAATGATATAATCTAAGATGAATCTTGTTGTTAAGGCAAAATTGCTCTAAAGTTGAATTTTTGACCACATCTCTGAAAGAAATTAAAACAAAACCCCTTTTCCATATTTAAATACTGCATTTCACAGAGAAGAAAGTTGAAAAATCCTTGCTTTCAAGGATAAAAATCCAGTGGATTTTATTTTGTTTTAAAAGGAAGCTGTTTTTCATTTCATGCTGATTTAGTGAAAATATTTTTAGAGATAATCTAGTCAAATGTGAGTACTTTTAAATACCTTGGTTTCAGGTAGATACTTAAGTATATATTTAATTTGTTTGTGTCGGTATCAAAAGTGTAACATGCTTAACTTTAGATTGTGCTCCCGATGCTATAGAGATCTCTTCAAATGATCTTTGAAATAGCGGCCTTGTTTGTACCACTTAATTGAGTCATGGGGGGTATGAGCATATACATTTATTGTGTAGTCTCCAAAATTGAATTAACTGACCAAGAGAATTGATCCAGAGGTTAGATTTAGCCCCACACAAATCCAGTTTAACTACCCTCCTGGGTTAATCAAGATATCCCTTGTGTCTTGTAAACCAGGGTTCCTCAACCTTGGCAACTTGAAGATGTGTGGACCTCAACTCCCAGAATTCCCCAGCCAGCCTTGCTGGCTAGGGAATTCTGGGAGTTGAGGTCCACACATCTTCAGGCCGCCAAGGTTGAGGAACCCTGTTATAAACTACTTTCTGGAATGTTAACTGTTCCCTTTAATATCCTAGACAGGCCCTATAAAATAAGGGCTTCTCTAGGCACTCCATTTCTGTGGTCATTTAAGTTTCTCTCTCTCTCACACACACACACACACGCACACAGTCATCACATGAGAGGATGAAAAAGATTCATAAATGGGTTAGGAGTATGGCTTGTCTGCAGCAACACTTGTCCCAGTTGCACCCTTACAGATTTTTTTTTTTTTAAAATAATGATTCTCTCCAGGGGAAAAATTGAAATGGAAATGGAAAGGAAAATGACAACCTCCTAGCCTCCTTTCTGCTGGCTGGGAGAACTAAAATGTGATCCTCAGATAACAAAGGTATCCAAGATTTTGTGGGCTCATCTTTTTAACTCTGGCTTGGAGAATAGTGTTACATATGCAAGACTTTTTTTAAAAAAAGCTTGTGCTTGGTTAATATTTATCTCTGAGATACATCCAAGTATTGTTAAATCAAATATTGTTGTTTATTTACAGCAGTGCTTCTGTCCTGCCTAGCAACACAGCAGCAGTATTTGAAAGGTGTTGGTTTTTTTGGTAAGGTTATTGATTTTTAAAAGGTAGACTGCTGAGGTTGAAGTGAGAGCGTAAATATCTCATTACTCTTGGAGGAGGGAAGCTGTGGCCCAGTGGCTGATCTCAGATTTAATCCCTGGGGCCTTCAATTTAAAAGAAAAAAAAGGATCATTCATAGATAGATAGATAGATAGATAGATAGATAGATAGATAGATAGATAGATAGATAGATAGATAGATAGATAGATAGATATCTGTCTATCCAGATAACCTGCAAGTGTGTGTGTGTAATCTTGCAGCTTCTCTGGACAGACATAATAGTGAGCCAGATAGATATACAGTCTGATATAGGTTCCTATGCAAAAAGCCCAATTAAAATTAATTAAGATGATATATTCCTGATGAATTGGTGATTATATTATAATCTTTATCTCCTCAGTTTCTCTTTGGTAATCCCCCGAGCAGGTAGGTATTAAACAACTTTATGTCTGAAAAAAAGCTTTTGGGACCTGTGTAAGAATCAGAGGCATGTTGTAAATAATAATGTCTGAGGTTAACACTTCATTTTTAAGCATACTAGGGTATGTATGTGTGCATTTGAGAAATCTAATAAAATCACTTGAATGTGAAGAGTGCTAAGGGAAATGTAATTTGGCATATGGGTGCCCATGAGGGCTGCACTGACAACATAGACATGGTTAATTCGTTTCGTCTTTAGTAATTCAAACATCTTAGAAGGTTTTCCCAGCAAACTAATACTAAGAACTGGGGATATGGTGTTTGCATATATAACTTTAGCTTCTACATAAAACTTTTTAAAGGGAATCTTTCATAAATTTTGCTTAATGTTTTTTCTTGTACTTATACATCTTTGCTAAAAAGTCTTTGGGAACAGCATTTTCCATTATGTGCAGTCTATTTTCAAATAAAGTTTTAAAAGTTAAAAAAAAAACTTGCGCAATGTGAATTGCTTACTTTATGAAGTAAACCAATTTCTTTCTGGTTAGTAAGTCAATAAGGAAATCTTAAAAAAGGAATTGCTGATTTACCAAACTGGCTTAATGTGAAATTTGTGCTGATGATAGAAAACTGACCTGCATATTTTGCAGCATTTCTAAAACATTTTAATGAGGAAATTAAAAATGTAAATGAAATTGGTGGTTGTTACTATAAAGTTACTAGGATGCCCTAGTAAGATGGGTGCACCATTGGACCTGAAGGACCAGGTTGGGAGAGATCCTCCTGGAGAAAATCTATCTATGTGGTTACTAAGAATCCGCACGATTGATGGCATATAATCATCATTGTGCACTAATAAAACCTACAAGTATAAATACTTAAGGAAGTGGTTAGAATCATGGTAAAGAGTGTTAACTATCACACTTTGAAATATTCAGAACTGTAAACCATCTAAATAGCTTTTGATTCTTATGGCACAAATGCCAAGGTATACTGTTCATGCAAATGCATGCTTGGAATACCATTGACAGTCTAGCATCAGCATAAATGCTTTTAAGAGTAATCTTAATTTTAGATATCTTAATGTCAAATTCATCGCTCTTTTGGGACAAGATAGTATCACATGATTGGTTCCAAACATCATAGTAAACAACAGTAGTAGTTGGAAATTATAAGTTCTGTACCCCAATATGTAGGAGGAACAGTTTAAAAAACGTTGATGTGGACACTACTTAATATTGAAAGTGATTTAGGGCAAGCTTCTTGACTACTTATTTTTCCCAGGTTTCCCCTGTGGGGGGAAAAAAAAAACAGAAAAGCCCCTCTCCCTAACTGCTTTTGTCATAGTAGTTTTAGGAGGTCAGGTAGCTTAAGAGAAAGTATGTTGAGGGTTGCAGTTTTATGCTGTGATCCAGGAAGTGAATTTCATTTCAGATGCATTGTAGAATGAACGTGTTTTTCATCTTCATTACATTAAATAGGCTGGATGAAACTTTTGATGTGGGTAAAACATAAATTCCCATCCTGGATCATTATTTCTTGTGCTAGACTAATTGCATGGTGTTACATCTAGATGAGTTTTCCTGATTAGTGGACAGAAATGTTATAATCTTTCATTCCGGTAAAAAACAGGATAACGACCTGCCATTTTGGGACTTACATCAGGTCAAAGGAACTCTGGGGAAAAACAATGTGTTTAGTTTATGGGGTACAAAACCCACTATTAAAAGGAACAGAGCTATAATGAAAGTTTCCTTTGTAGGAATTATTCCAGACAAAGCATGTACCATAGTGTTTGTTTCATTCTGAAAGTGAATGATAATCAAAACTTTTTTTTTTAATTATATAGGTGGTGAAAAGGTAGCCAATGACCCCCTAAGAAACAACAGAACTCTTTGAAGCTGAAGGAAGTCTTGCAGTCACAACAAAATGTCCTGAAAGAATTTTACAGTATTGCAGCTAATTAATTCCACTGAAACAGTTTTGGAATGCCTACATTTGACACCCACTGGCAGACAAACATAATCATAATAATACAAAAGACCACATTCTCAAACACTTTGAAGAAGGAATACGAAGCATGCCATCCATCACAAGAAATTCAGGTAATATAAGCAAAAAACAAAAAAATCCCCTATAAAATGGCTTATTACTTGGGCTGCCATTAGTTAACAGATTTAAGTGACTGAAGACAGCAAAACTTGGACACATTAGTGAGCAAGCCATGTTAAATGCAATGGGATTTAAGTGTGAATAAGTTTTTGTAGGATTAGGCTAGAAGTAAATCCCTCAAATAAATATGCTATTGCCATGTCTCACTAGATTATTTTTTCTGTTACATTTTGCAATTGTAAAAGCTGCACTTTGCAATTATTATTACACTGGTGAAATACGGGTCTTGTATCTTTAGAGCTCCTCCCTGAGGAGGAATATTTAATCAATGTCTTGGAATCATAGGGTTGGAAGGGACCTTGGAGGTCTTCTAATTCACGCCCCTGCCCTGTGCAGGAATCCTCATACCATTCTGGACAAATGGCTGTCCAATCTTTTCTTGAAAACCTCCAGGGATGGAGCACCCATGACTTCAGGAGACAGGCTATTCCACTGCTTAATAGCTCCCATATTCAGGACGTTTGGATCCTTATTTAAAGTTTGGATTTTTCACTATAAAGAACCCATTGGATTTTTGGATTTTTACAGTTTAGATCTTTCACAGTAAAGAACCCATTGGTTCTTGTCTTACCTTCAGGTGCTCTGGAGAATAAATCCACAACTTCTTCCCATACAGAAGAAGACTGCTATCATGTCTTCCCTTAGCCTTCTCTTCTTTAGGCTAAACATACAAAGTTCCTTTAGCCGTTCTTTGTATGATTTAGCCTCGAAGCCCCTTACCATCTTTGCTGCTCTTTTCTGCACTCTTTCCAGTTCCTCAGTGTCCTTTTTGTATTGTAGTGACTAGAACTGGAGGCAGTATTCCAGATGTGGTGACCAGTGCAACTCGGTGCGGCACTATCACTTCCTATCATCTTGCCACTACCTCTGTTGATGCAGTCAAAAACTGTTTTGGCAGCTATGGCACATTGTTGGCTCATGCTTAATCTGTTGTTTACCAAGACACCCAGATTCTTCTCTCAAGTACTACTGTTAAGCCAGGTAGCATCTATCTTGTACCTGTGCGTCTGGTTTTTCCTGCCTAAGTGCAGAACCTAACATTTCTCATCATCGAACAGCATCTTGTTGGATAGGGCCCAGTGTTCAAGTCTATCAAGATCCTTTTGAATCTTGAGCCTATCTTCTGGGGTATTAGCAATTCCCCCCAGCTTTGTGTCATCAGCAGATTTTATGAATATCCCTTCTATTCTGTCATCTAGGTCATTTATGAAGATGTTGAAGATTACTGGGGCAGGAACTGAACCCTGTGGTACAGCACTGCATACTTCTCTCCATGTGAAAATAGACCCATTAAGGACCGCATGTTGGCTACAGTTGTTAGTGGAACCATCCATCCCACATTGTTCCAGTTTATTGAGAAGGAGGCTGTACTCTAATTTATCAAATGCCTTACTGTAGTATACATACTGTACTAAGTATACTACATCCACAGCATTCCTTTGGTCCACTAATCTAGTCACATTTTCAAAGAATGCAATAAGATTTGTTTGTTACAACTGTTTTTAACAAATCCATGCTGGTTTCTGGTAATCACCCTGTGCACTTCTAAGTGCTTGCAAACACACTGCTTGGATGTTTTTTCTAGGATTTTCTCAGGTAGTGATGTCAAGCTGATTGGTCTGTAGTTATCTTTAAAATATTGGAACAACTTTGGCTCTTCTCCAGCCTTCTGGCATTTCTCCTGTTCCCCAGGATTTCTCAAAGATTTCAGTCAGGGGCTCTGCGATGGCATCTGCCAGTTCCACCTGGTCCAGAGACTTGAATTCATTCAGAGCAACTAGGTTGTTCTCTCATCTATTTTGATCTGCATTTCTCTTCTAATCCTCACAGTGATGCTTCTGACAAGTTGGACTGTTTCTTCCTTTTGTGAAAAGACAAATACAAGGTAGGAATTAAGCAGTTTAGCCTTAACTATTGCCTGTTGCCCGTCAGCATCACGTCATCTTCTCCAACCAGCAGGCCGATTGTTTCCTTGACTTTCTTCTTCTTCCGAACATACCCAGATAACCCTTTTTTGTTATTTTTGGCATTCATAGCAAGCCTTAGCTCATGCTGAGCCTTAGCCTTCCTGACCTCCATCCTTGCATTTCCTGATATTCTGCTTTTGTTATATGCCCCTCTTTCCATTTTTTAAAAACTTGTCCTTTTTGTTTTTCAATTTATCAGAGAGCTCTTGATGAAACCACATCATTCTCATCATGTGTCTCCCACTTTTTTTCCTCTTTGGTATTGATTGTGTTTGGGCCTTAATTATCTATTTTTTTTTCAGAATATCCCAACTCTACTGGATTGTTTTTCCTTTCAGGATTTCCATCCATGGAGTTCTTTCTACTTTTTCTCTTAGCTTGTTGAAGGCCAGAACACTAATATGCCTACCTTCAGTTCTCCATGCCTGCAATATGGTGAATTCTAGGATGACATGGTCACTCTCTCCCAAGGTCTTTGCCAATTCTGTTTATTCAGTTACTTCTTCCTTGTTATTAAGTCCAATAAAGTCAGTCCTCTAGTTCCCTTCTCCACCTTTTGGATGATGGAGTTGTCAGCAAGGCACGTCAAGAACCTGATGGATCTCCTGCTTGCCACAGAGTTTGATTCCAAGTTGATGTCAGGGTAGTTGAAACCCCCATCATTATAGTGCTGTCCTGGTATCTTGGCCATCTGGTTTGTGAAAACTTTTTATCTTCTGCTTGGTTGGGTGGCCTGTAGTACATACCCACAACAGGATCTTTTTTGTTTCTTTTTCCCTTAATATTCCGCCAGAAACTTTCAGCAGGATTTTTATCCTTTGAGTCATGAATTTCCATACAGATGTAGTAATCCTTTACATATAATGCGACTCCACCGTCCCTTTTGTTGGGCCAGTTTCTTTTGAACAAAATGTATCTTTCCAGTACTGTTGCCAGTCATGAAATCCGTCCCACCAAGTTGCAGTTATACCTACAATATCATGTTTACCCTCCTGTACTGGGACTTTACGTTCTTCTTGTTTGTTGTCCGTACTCTGCGCATTGTATGAGCATGCATAAGCATCTGAGCCTTTTAGTAATGTCCTCCTTAAATTTCCCTGCAGTATCTCCTGGTGTATTCTTGAGTACCCCTCTTATCACTTCCTTCCTTGATGTAAGGTTAACTGCCTTTGGTCTTCTGTTTCGGGTGTGCTCTAGGTAATGGTCTCCCTCTCCCTCCAGATTTAGTTTAAAGACCTCCAGGTGACCTTAGCAAGATGTCTTCCAGAGCCATTCTTCCCAGACTTTATGAGATGCAGCCCATCTCTTGCCAGAAGCCCTTCTTATCCATGCATCCAATCTTGATTAATAATAGAAAAACCCTGAATCACAAGTAAATAAATTGCTAAATTAATTACAGTGCTAAGTCATTTAGTACTGTAACAGGTTATTTATATGTATGGACTAGACTTCTCTTATAGACTTAAGACTGTTGCAAACTATAAAAGTTAAAACACACCTAAATCGGGTCTTACTTAATGGATACTTCAATCATACTTCAGCTTTGGAAAATGCTTGGAGCTGTTGGACACCATAAATCCCATGGAGTTGAAAACGAGTACACGATTTGATGCTAAATTTGATGCTTTGATGAAGTTTGGCTTTGTGGAAAACAATTACATAATTGGTTTGCTGCAATCTCAAGTTCTAGCTGTTTAATGTACATAAATTAATGTGATTGGTCCTTGGCAGTTTTTTTTAAAGTTGCTGTTAGCTCCCACTTTCTCCAAGTTTATAAAAGGAGCGAGGGCCTTCTTTTTCCATTTATTTGAACTATACTGGCTACTGTTTTTAGTTGCTGTCTAAACGTGGATTTAACCATTTTAAATTATTATTTTCTCTTGATAGCTAACTTAAGCAGCTCACGGATGGAGCGGTAGGGTATGAATTGAAATAATGAATACCTTTACAACACCATGCTAAAAAGGCCATCCATATATTGTTGATTTGGTTAAGCACTGAAGCACACACATAGCACCCTTTCATTGACCAAGCTATCAAGTAGAATTCACATCCTTCTAATTCTGTGCAAATTACTGGAGCTGTACAAATTCTTCCGAAGAGCTGCTTTGGAATGCCCAACAGCATGTAGAAAGCATGTCTTCTTCAATAAGGCAGTCGTGGCTTTTTCCAAGCTTGCACAGCCCCTGGCTGTCTGCGCATGTGCATACATGCACCTGCCCGTTTGCTTTGCATTTTTCCAACCTTAGAACATCATGCTTCAGCCTTTTTAGTGCAAACATTGTATAACCCCACTGACACAGAAAATGAATTCTGTAGAATCTAGTTCTCTGGAGAGGTCATGTCCCCACAGGCTAACCCAGTGAATCCTTCAGTAGTGAATAGTGAATTCAAGTTACCTCTGCATAACAGGATTTTTTGACCAATGGGTGTGTACCAAAAAGGAGGTGGTGTATGGTTAGTCTGCTAGTCCCATTTTTTTCTAATGATCAAGCTTTTAACTCTTTATCTAGGCCTGAAATACAGGTAAGCAAATACCTGATAAAATAGAGGTCAGAAGAAACCTCAGTTGGTTTATTAGTGATTTAGCTTTGTTGAATAAAATTTCATATATGTATATAATATATTCAGCTAAGCTAATTATACATCCATTTGACGATTTCATAGATTTGCATGATCTCTGGAGGTCACAGTTATTTCTCTAGGGGCAGAGTTAAAGTTACCATGGCATGGCGTGTCCAGTGCTAACAGAGGAGATGGAATCATGAGCAAGGAGTTGGTTTAAAGCCAAAGGAAATGTTGGCATGGCAGAAACCCAATGATTCCCCCACCCCCCTTTTTGGTTAGATAACATTTTCATTGATAAAATGAAAGGGTCAAGAAAATATCAGAAAATTATGAGGGGAAAGGGGAGGGGGCGGAGATCGAGAGGCAGTCCCAGCACCGTTCAGGCCCGCCTCTCTTGGCACGGAGATATTCCCCTGAACTTTAATCTTTACGGTGCCACCCAGAGAAGCCCCGCCTGATCAAACAGTGGGACCAGGCAGCCCGAACAGTTTGGTTCTGTACCCTTGACAGTCAAAAGTTCAGCGGCGAGCGGCTGGGCTGCCGCCGCCACGCCTTGCTTCTAGATAAGTCCGACGGGCGGGAAACTAGTGCGAAATCGGAGCGAGCGCCGAGCCAAGAAGTGAACCTCCCCAGACCAGAGGAGGGGCAGCGGGAGGGAACGGGGGCCCCGCGGGAGGGCCGCTGGGTGGCTCAGCTCTGTCTTGTGTCCTTTCCCCAGGTGAGAACGGGAGCGTCAACGAGGTGAAGAAGCGCTGCCCGGAGACTGAGCCGCCGCAGCAGGTAGCGTCTCCGGAAGAAGCTGCTTGCGAGGGAGAGGCTGCGGGGAGCAGCGGCGAGCAGCCCGTCGCGATGGAGCCGAGCGCTGCGACAGAGGAAGCGGACGGCGGCGGGCCAAACGCGCAGCCTCCCCTGCAGGCGCCCTGCGGCTTCAGCTCGGCGCTGTGCTTCAGCTCGTCCGCCGGCGGCGGCGGCGGCGGCGGCGACCGAGCTGCGCATCCGGAGGTCGACGCAACCTCCCCTTCCTCCTCCTCGTCTAGCAGCAGCAGCAGCCGCCGCGTAGTGAAGAACCAGTGGGACATCAACAGCGCGGCCCCCGAGTCGGAGGAAGAGGAGGAGGGCGGCGGGGGGAGTCGCGGCAGACCCCAGCCACCGCCTGGCTCCTTCAGTGCTCCTGCCCCAGTCGGCGAGCCGCCCCTGCAGCAGCCGGAGCCTTTTCCGTCGCAGGTGCCAGCCGAGGAGCCGGACTTGGTGATCGAGGTGTCCGGGCGGCGGATCCGGGCGCACAAGGCGGTGCTGGCGGCCAAGAGCGACTATTTCCGCGCGCGCTCCTCGCGGGACATCCTGCGCGTGAAGGGGGTGAGCTACGGAGCGCTGCGCCTGCTGCTGGAATACGTCTACACGGCGCGCATGGGAGAGGTGCGGCACGATAACCTGGCTGAGGTGGTGAGCGGCGCCCGCGTGCTCCAGATGCCATGCGCTCTGCACTGCGCTGCCGAGGCCATGCGGGCCCAGCTCAGCCTCGAGAACTGCTACCAGCTCCTCTGCCTGGCCAAGAAGCAGCGGCTGGCGGAGCTGCGGGAGGCCGCCTACCGCTTCATGAGCGACCACTACCTGCAGGTGTTGCGCGAGCCCTCCGTCTACGGCCGCCTCAGCGGAGCCGAGCGGGACCTCATCCTGCAGCGCCGCCTGGAGGCCGGCAAGGCCTGCCTGCTGGTGGCCGAGGTGAGCGACGCCTTCGAGAGGCTCAGCGCGGGGAGCCGCCCGCAGAGCCGTGAGAGCAGCCGCCCGCAGAGCCCTTCTTCCGTGGTGTCCTTGGAGGAGAGCAGCTCCCTGCTTTACAGCTACCAGGAGGGGGCCCAGGAGTGGCGGGTTCTCACCCGCTTACCCGAGGAGGCCAACGCCAAGGGGTGCGCCATGTGCGTCCTGTACAACTACCTTTTCTTAGCAGGTGGACTCTGCACCAGCCCTGGAGACCAGCGGCCCAAGCTGTCGGACAAGGTTTTCTGCTACAACCCCTTGACTGATACCTGGAGCCAGGTGAAACCAATGGGGCAGCCTCGCTCTCAGCTGAAGCTCCTGGCCCTGGACGGTTACCTCTACGCAGTAGGGGGGGAATGCCTCTTTACAGTTGAGAAGTATGACCCGCGGGCAGATCGGTGGAGCCCAGTGGCCCCTTTGCCCAAGGGTGCTTTTGCTGTGGCTCACGAGGCTACCACCTGCAATGGGGAGATCTATGTGTCAGGGGGGTCCCTTTTCTACCGTCTCCTCAAGTATGACCCCAAGCGGGATGAGTGGCAGGAGTGTCCTTACAACAGCAGCCGGCGGCGGTCTGCTGACATGGTGGCCTACAAGAGCTTCATTTACCGCTTTGATGTGAGCAGCAGTCGCGGGGAGCAAGGGCAGGGGGGCGGCGTGGAAGTCTTCCAGTACAACACGGTGGCCAAGCACTGGCGTCAGTGCGCGTCCTTCCGCCCCACTGGCAGCCCAGTGCAACCATTTCGCTGTGCTGCATTGGGCAGCACCATCTATTGTGTCAACCGGACTGGGATGTTGAGCTTTAACCTGTCTCAGAATGGTGAGGTGGAAGCCGATGGGGGACTTAAAGGCACCTTTGACACAGAACTGCTCAAAGCCCCATTTGATTCTAAAGGTCTCCTCCTCCCATTTGTGCTTATCCTCCCCGAGAAAGAGAAAATTGGGGAGCCAGGGAGTCCTCTAACATTGTGAGAGCTGACCTGGTATTGGGATCACTGCCTAGCATGCAATTTGTCTCTCTGCTCTGACCCCCTTTATCGATGTCAACAGCATAGGGCTTTTACTGAAGCGTGGATGAAGGCAGGCGCAAGCTCTCCAGTCTTGGGTGGTAACGATGGTTGGGCTCCAGAGGCAATATAAGTAGTGGAAGCTAATCCAAGGTGGAAAGGCACCAGTACATAACACCTCCTTTGAGGGTGTAGAAGCAAATAGGAGACGATTGTCAGACGTGTCTTTAATTCATGCATGCATGCGCCACTGTGGGGAATTGTGTTCCACCTAAAGTGTTGACTAGCTGTTCAAAGACTTCCTTGCTGTACTTCATGTAGGAAAGAATTCATCTCTTGGCACTCATGTAAACCAGCCAGTGAAAAGCTGCTAAAACAGATTTAATTGTAGAACCATATTTGCACCCCTTTCCAATCTAGAAGTATGTTGGATCTGTGTAAAATGGTGGAAACAACCAATTTTTAAAGGAATTTCAATTATGGCAGTGCTTTCTTTATACATACAAATTTTTGAAAGAAGATTCTTCTAGGCCGCTTCTGCTTGGTTTTCTTGCTCCTGGATGCAAGTAGTACTTAGAGGCCACAGGAAGACAAGGTGGGAAGGGATCAGTATGCCATTTAGGAAGTTTAATAGGCAAAAACAATACTTGTATGAAAAAGCAATAGGCAATCATCCAGGTCCTAATTTTTTTGTTGTTTTTGTTAAGTTCAGTAGAATCTTTATTGAAGACATGGCATTGTGCAGCCTCAGGAAGTTGCAACAATAGTGGATGATTTAACAGAAGCAAAACCTAAGGCTTGAAACAAGTAACATTTCTCCCATTTGTATATATTGGGGGAAAAAAGGAAAGTAAAAAAGAAGCACCAATGCATCTATTCAGTTCTGGTTTTGCTTTTTTTTAACATGCAACTTTTTTGGACAAGATTGATTAGAAATATATAATCAGTTTTAGTCTTAACATACACTGGTGTTTTTTAAACACAGTTTTGCACTGTAACCTACATATTCAAATCTTTACAAATTGGCAGGAATGAACATACTATAAAATTTCAATAAGGGAGATTTTTGTTTGCATAAGATTACTATTGTTATCTGCAGATCAGTACTTATCAAGGTAAACCAACTGCAACTTACTTGAAATGTATTGAAAGGCTTCGCTTTTTTGTCCAGAATCTTTTAATAAGAATTTCTTCTTCTGTGGTTCAAATAAAAAAATGAGTAGTTTTTAAGCCAGCTGATTTCCATTTTGCACTGGTAGTGCACTGGATTGTAAATGAGAGCGGTTTTATTATAGTTAATAATTCACTAGTCAAGTTCATTATATACAGAGGTCATATCCTTTTTCTTCTTAAATCCTTTGTTGAGTCATTGCTTACTAAGTAGCCCATTTTGAGAAAGAAAGTATCAACCTTCATACTTGTAGGCATCTGGAACTGAAATATTTTCAGTTAATTCATCTTTATTTAATTCGATCAGCTGCCTTCCAAAGTGCTGCCCCAATTAATTTTTCAAATTATCAGTAGCACAGCTGACCATTCATATCCAGTCATTGATTGGGCTCACATGCCGTGCTGAGCCATACTTTGAGTAATCATGGTTGGTTGGCTAAGTCACAATTGCTTTGGTTCACAGACCATACTAAGACCTAAACTGGTGCGCACATTGTAATGATTAGGTTTACATATCATGGTAAGCCAGAACCAAGCAATTCATATTATGACTTAGTACATTCTGTTTTTATTAATTTTTATTTCTTACAATAAAGAAAAAACTACAACAAAGCCCAAACAAAAAATTATAGAAAGACAGAAGATTCATATATGTATATGTGTGTATGTAAATTAAACCTTGATCACACACAGAAGTATTAAATCTGACTTTATGTCAATATAGGACAAGTTCATAGGCAGAGTGTAAATGTGCTCCATCAATCCATGTTTTAAAACTGGCATGAGAGAGTCTGTCCACAGAAAGAAAACCATTTTTAAATTTTTTTTTGCAGTAGTCCATGCCTGATAAATTCAGTTTTTCATAGGTTGTTAAATTCCATATTTTGGATATATGGTTAAACATTACATTAAAAGCTTTGAATCTTACTTTTCTTCCCAATGCTCTATTAAAATATTTATTAATGCTAAACCAAAAAGGGATCACTTGGTATCTCTTCCACTGTTTTACAGATCCAGCATACTGAGGATGAAATCCAACCCTTACTTAACATGACTTAGTATGTCTCCAGCCATGGACTGGTTTTGAAAGTCCCCTCAGGTTCATAAGCAGCTTGCCCTGAGCATGGGGGAAGAGGCTTGCTGGCTTTGGGGTGGGGTGGGGTGGGGTAACAACCTAACTAGGAAGTGATAATATGTATTGCATTGTTGCAATACAAACTCTGCCCCTTACATATTTTGCAAGTTATGTTACAGTGCAAGCATGAAAGGGCAGAATCTGTCTTATAATGCCCTGAAATATGGATCATTCTCTTGGGATCATTGTGATTAGGAATGCCTGTGCATTCTCCCATTTACAGTATCGTTAAGGTCTTTTAGTTTTTAAACACGGAATTTTGTGGACTTCATTGTGTAGGTACTCATAAACAAACTGCCCAAATTTGGGTTTGCATATTTCCAAAAGAGTGTCACAGAAATTGATTAATCCCAATTTTTTAAAAGGTGGAAAATTTAATTCTTAAATCTGTTTTTCATTCTATCTCCCTTGAAGGACTTTGCTTCTCTTTTTATCTTTACCCAGGTGCAGTTTGGCTAGAAGGAGACTCAGGAGCTCAGCCCTAGTGACTAAGGGAGGTTTTGAACCAATATGCTTTCCTCTAAGCTCATGCTAAATATTCAGCCACAATAGTTTTAAATCTTTCAGCATGAATTCTGCTATTCGGCTCTTAAGCTTTCAAATAACAGATCACTAAAAGGGTGCATTTATTTTAGTCATAGGATTTCCTACAAAACTGACTACTTTATATAACATACTAACTCAAAAAAACTGATGTTAGGGTTGGAGTGTTGCACCTGCGGCATTGATGTATGAGGATTTTTGGTATGCTTCACCCTCTGCTCCCTGGGACCTTCTCTAATGTGTATGCCTGCAGTGCAGTGGAACAGTAGAGATGTGAGAAATCTTTCTAGACTTCTCGCATTCTTCTTTTGCTGTCCCCAAGGCTCGACAGCTTCGTGGAAGGAAGGAGAGAACAGGGAGATGGGATGGGAACCTTACTCTAATTTTAGCATATGGAGATGGGAAAAGAATATACAGTGCATAAAGGGTACTAGGTCCAAGATCTTTACTGATGATAATTCAGGGCAGATTTGACCTTGATGCTGGAAGGAGCTATTTAAAGCACATAATTTAATTTCAGAGAAGGGCTGTAGAAAATATTTGATTAAAATACTCACTTTTTAGCAAGATGCCAAGGTTATAATTTATGATTTCCAAAGGAAGCCAGTAATTCCTATAATAAAAGGTATCAGGAGTGAAAATCAAAATATTAATTTACATTCACTGTGGTTTTTTTTAATAATGAAACACTTTTTAAATTGATATCACAGTTGTGAAATGTTTAGATACACATGTTATTTTTTAAAGCAGATAGATATGACAGGATATCTATTAAAACTGGTGAATGTGAAATTTAAAACTTCAAACGACCTTTTCTAAGATGATTATAGTTTATATATTTCTCTGCAATCTCAGAGTTTAGGACCAAGCCATGACAGCATTGAGTAATAAGTTTGCTTGTTTACTGTTTAGATTTTAGATTTCCTTACCGATCAATATGGTTTACTCACAACCTTTCTCCTTGATTAAATAAATAAATAAATAAATAAATAAATAAAATGCATGTTAGAATGCAGTGGAACTTACTAAGTTTTATTGCGCTAATTTTAGTTATCACATCCCTCAGGTTCTTTTTAATCCTGATCCAGTCCTGCATTTGACACTGTCTGCAGGAAACTCTGCTTCCTTCTCATCCTTTTCTTTTGTCAGGCTTTTCTAGTTTTAACATGGTAAGGAGGTGGGAAGCTGAATTGTATGCCTAACTAGGTGTAAATGACTATTTGGAAAAAAACCCCAAATATTTCAAGAGTGAAGTATAACCTCTGTCAGAAAAAGACTGGATATGTATCTATAGAGGCATCTCTAATTCAGTTTAAAATGCTCTGAATTAACTCACATACTATTCCATACACAAATAAAAGAAGAAGAAAGTACGTTTAGATAAACTGAGCTCTGTCTTGCTGCACACTTCAAGGAACAAATGATGAAATACAGTTTCCTGAGTATTTCAACATTTTGTTTGAGACAGCATTTTTATAAACGTTTATAATGAATAAGCTAAACCTTCCAGTTCTATTTTACCTGTTTAACTGGGTAGTATCTTTAAATTCTGTACAAAGTCAGTGTAACTATTTCATTTCATTAATGTCTCATGAGGGTTCCAGAAAACATCCTTCCTCTGCCTGCTAATTATCTTCCTATACCTCAAAGAGTTTGCAAGTAATTTGATGCAGAGAATGCTGGCTTCCATCCTATTAAGCAAGGACATTTCTATTACTGCAGTGACATTTCCCATTTCTCTCCTCTGCAGTACTGTGCCCCAGATCTGCTCCAGTGTGTCCCTCAGAACTCCGGAGCAAATTTGAGAGTGGAATTGTGGAAGGTAGAGTGAAAGTATTAGAATTGTGTAAAATTATGCAACTGAATCTAGTCTGTTATTAAGCAGATTGGAGGAAATGTTGACAAGTACTATTTATATTTCTACTCTTTCACATATATAAATCTTAAATTCTACAATACTAGCATAATTGTGTTCTTGAATTCAAAGTTTAAGCACAGTTGAGTATTTCCAGGGCCATAATCTGCACTTAATTACTAGCCATTTCACTTCATTTCCTTTATGTGAGGCCTACATAATCATACCCATATGATTGATTCTTCTGGCAACATATGGGATACTTCTAAATTGATTTCCTGCTCAGTGCCTTTCATTTTTTTCATGCAAAGATTCCAAATCAGGCCTGTGGCATCATTAATTTTTCAACACTAAGTTGGTTAAATGAATAGCCAGCAAGTTTTTACACCATGCATTACAAGTAAATGGAAATTGGACTGAATGATTACACTGAAGGCGTTTTGTTTTATACAAATCCTATTTGTTCCATGAAGTCTTTCAAAGAAGCAGCTGGGAAAGGATTGATCCAGTGTCTGAAGTACAAAAGTTTGCATTCATAAAATGAGAATGATGCTGATCATACCTGTCCAGTGAATCAAATTGAGTATGCACAATGAGTTCATAAATGAACACCTGATACAATTTCAACTGCTTAAAAAGAATAAATTATTCCTATAAAAGCAGTGTCTCTCTTGTACTTTTGGTTAGCAGACAGCAGAGTTGCTTTTAGGACTTTTTAGCCTTCTACTCAAGTGGCTTATAATTCCTATTATAACTCTGTCCCCTTGCAACATTAGGTTTGATGCAACTATATAAAGCAAATAGACATCACCCAGGACATCTTGTGCCTATATGTAAGTGCTGTTTACAGACAGTGGCACCAAAGGCAAGCTGTAAGGCAGAAAGGTATGTTGGTATGTTAAAAGATTACAGTGTTATCACTGTTTAATTCAACAACAGGTCATGTGGCCAGGCATAACATAGGTAGCCCTGGCCCTACAGGTCTATTCTTATTGACCTCATGGCAGATTTGGGAGTGATAGAGGAGAGTGGTCTATCAGGCACAGCTGGGCCTTTCATGGTAAGCAGGATTGTATGATGAAGCCATAGAAAATCAATTCCTGCTATTGTACAATATAAAAGTGCCTGGTCCACAGGTAGTCCTCGAGTTACGACCATTCGTTCAACGACCATTTGAAGTTATGGCAGCGCTGAATGAATGGTACCTCGGTCCCCAAAGTTACAGCCGTCGCAGTGCCCTGTGGTCACGTGATCAAAATTAGGGTGGCAGCCCGTCCACATTTTGACTGCAGGGGCACTTCAACTCCCACCACTAGCTTATCTCCCCCCCATCTCTGAACTTTTGGCACTCATTGGCAGCAGTGGCAGCGCCGGGACTGAAGTAGAGGCCCAGGGTCTTCAGCAGTCTCGTCCAACTGCCACCAGCCTGAGGCCTCTACTTTACTGCTGCCACCACCAAGGAGTGCTGCCTCAAGCCCTGCACCATGGCCAGCCATCCCAGCACCACAGCACAAAGCCCCAGTCGCCCCCCCCCCCCGGCCTGCGCTCTGCTGGCCCTGCTGGCACCAACTGACCTTCATTGTCTTCTGTTGACAAGGTGCACCCAGCCCGGCTCTATGCGAGGCAGTTGTTGGCTGCACCAGGCCTTCTTCCTGAGGCTGCTCGCGCTGTTCACCAATTAGTGCAGGCCGTTCTCACGATGCTTTGAAAGGCCTTCAGCCAGCAAGGCAGGACTGCAAGGCCAGCAGGCCAGTAGGGCAAACAGAGTGCAGGGTGGCAAGACAGCAGGGCCATCAGGCTGACAGGGCAAGCGAAGCACAAGGCAACAAGGCCGGCAGAGGCGGCAGAGTGCAAGGCAACCAAAAGGGCAGAGATGGGGGGGAGGTAGGCGGTGGGGGGAGTTCAAGAGGAGGAAGTCCCTTACTTGGGTTCAGGGCTGGAAGGGACCAAGCCAGGAGTGGCTTGGATCAGGGTGGGTCCTCACCTAACAACTGGTGGGATTTGGTTAACAGTGGCAACAAGGGGTGCCGGGATTGCCGTCGCTAAGCGGTGCAGTCACGTGATATCGTGCTTTACAACTGCATAGTTTAGCAATGGAAATTCCAGTCCCAATTACCATCGTAACTTGAGGACTACCTGTATTTGTTTTCTGAATAGTGTAATAATGATTTTAGGATTTTTTTTTTTTTTAAAAAAGTTGACTTTATGCCATGCATGTACCTTCTAGTTAGTATTTTTTTTTCTTTGCTGTGAACGACCCTCTCTGAACCCTGTAAGACTTCCAAGTATACATGCTCTTTATTTCAACTGTTTTATTCCAGCAGCAGAATGGCCCATAAATATTTCACCAGTTTAACTTTTGTGCTAGAGTTCATAGAGCTGTACTTTACGTCTTAGCAGTTTTCTCACTTGGTCCACGCTCCATTCCATTCTCAATCAGTGCTGAAGTTTTTGCTCTACTATAGAGTCAGATTTTTTTTTTTTAAGCGAACTGGAGTAAGAAAAGCTGTCATTCTATCTATGCCTTTTCAAGGGTATGTCCCACTGACTTCAGTTGGAGTTAATCCCAGGTTAAGTGTGCAAAGCCTATAGCCCCAAAGTGCTTGATTCAGATAGCTCTTTTCAGAACCAATAAATTACTGTATCATGGTTGGTGAAGCAGAGATGTAATTATAGGAATAATTGTATTCCTACTGTCAACCTATTTCATGGTTGTGGATTGAGAGAATTTGGGGAGTTTAATCTAACATAACTGGGGAGCCCAGGTTGGGGAAGGCAAAATTGAATGATCTGAAGATGACCAGTGCACTAAAGAGGGATGTTTCAGGATTTTAAAAACATAGTTCTTACATGGGGCACTAAACTCCCTTTCGACAATCAAAGCAACCCTTTCAGCCATTCCTTCAGAGATGCATTTCATGGAGGACTGTTGTACATTTCGTCAGGCAACTATGCAAAAAGAAGAGAACAGTTGTCTATATCCCTTCCCCCATCACTACAGTCCTTAGGGACTGTTAACACGGAGACTGTGAACACAAATTATTGGATGCAGGACTAGAGCCAAATTGTATTGTCATGAGTCTCATTTCATTCCAATCAGTTTTGAACAGTGGACTTGTTTCCAGTATATTCAAGTCAACCTTCAACACATGATCTAGGTAATTAAAATAATTATGACTGTTAAATTATTTCTTCCCTGCTACTCCAATCTGCAGTTAGGATCTTTTCCATATAAAATACATCATAGACATTATGCATTGTTTCAGTAAGCTACCTTGGTGTTGCTCTGTAAGATCTGAATGAATTTCTGTGATTGTGTTGATGCTCCCACTTATCGCTGATTAATGCAAATGCTTTGGACACTACACAATTCAAGTGAATTACATGCAGAGCAAGTGTGATTTGTTAGCAGATTGTTTTTAAAAGCACAGGCAGACACTTCCATGAAGCTTTTTATGTATTTTGGAACATGCTGTAATGGAATAAAATATAAGCAGAAAGCAAATGCTCCATGATGGAGAACAATTAGCCAGCGTCTTTTCATTTTTAATGTGTCATTGTTTTTCTTTATGTTCATATGGCTAAGATAATTGTTTCTTATGTTGGATATTGTATTTCTATAAACCATATAAATCAGTCGTATGTGGAAGGTAACAGCTAATCCTGCCAGAATATGTCATTTTGAATTTATACAATGCCATTGTGCCAAGTTGGAAGTCCTTGTCATTCCCTCTATCGTGTAGGTAAATTTACAGGTAAACGTGATGAAAAAAATGACTTATGTGCAGTGCTGTCATGATGCAAACCTTGTGACTTTTGTACTTGTGCCCTGATGGACTTTGTGTTGTGACAATATGACACCCACTATGTCATTTGCCCCCATCCCCAGACACCTATGTTCCATTAGCAAGTTCCTGTGGAGAATGTCAACATACGGAGACAAGAGATCAATGCACCCAGGGAAACTTTGATTCTCTGAGCATGATTATAGATGTAACTACAAAAGACCTAAAGGGCAACCCTCCCTGCAAAAGCTTAATGAGGTCACTATGGAAAGTGGTGTATCAACTGGAAAAGAAAATGGACTAAAGAAATAGAGTCAGAGATGCAGCAGAATGCTATGGAAGGTTGATACGATTCATTGATCTTTAGTTGCAAATCCTACTTGTTTGGTTAACAGTATAGGTTCATAGATGCTAAATGAATAGATATCTCTTTGCAACAGAGAGATAGGACCTGCTTGGAAGCACTGCAAGAGTTTGGTGGGAGAAATTTGGGATCATTAGAAGCTGAAAAGGAGGTGTAAATGAATATATGATTCTAGTTTTGCAACTGATTTGCCTAACACTAACTGCTTTGACTCCAGTCTCCCTTTGGACTAGAATATATATTTTTTCATCCTAGCGTTTTTCCTGCATGTGCAGTGTCTGCTTTTTTTTTTTTCTGGATCAACCAAATGTCGTGACAGGAATTGACCGACCAGCTTGTTGCCTGGGCCTGATGTCAGGGACCGAGACAGAGCGACTGGCCCAGTCACCCAGCCGGCTAATATGGCATGGCATTTCATTGGTGTCTGTTTCTCTTACCCAGCAAGATTGTATTACTCTCTCTCTGCAGTTCTTCAGTAGGGCAGAGTGAACACACAAGGTGATTCAGCCAAGCCAGTGATATGCTTTCAGTGCTTTTGAAGGTAGAAAAAAAATCTTTTTGTATTGTAGAAAATAAAGAGGGAAAAACTGAGCTCTCAGTGCTAAACCCCTTAAACAAGTCTTTGCTTTTTAAAGAACAATATGAAAGGGAAAAACTACTGCAGGACTTAGGCTCAGATAAAATGGATGTGTAAAATGAATACTATACTGTATTCACTGATGTGATCTTGCCAGCTGTATTTGTAGCATATGATAAATTCAGCTGAAAAGGATTCTGGGCATTTCTCTTGGTATGAACTGCAGAGAAGGAACCCCCTATGGTCCAAGATGAAGAAGTCTTTATCCCAGCATTTTACTAATTGCAAGTAAGCTTGCAGCATGCTTCAATATGTTATTTTCTTCTCAAGATATATTATAAAGATGGGAAGTGCAACAAAGAGATGCAACTAGAATGCCAACAGGCACCTTTGACTTAGTTCACACAACCTGTGCTTAACTGTAATTTGCTGAATAAACCATAACTGGGTGGGTTCACATTTCATGCAAATGTATAATTTATGGTTTACAAACGAGAATGGCCAAGTTCTCATAGTATGCTAAGGCACAACCATATAGAACATTAAGGCTTAGCATAAAGTGCTAATGTAGTTTCTGCATCCCAAATCCTCAGCATCTCCTTTTTCTTCCACTCTATTTTATAGTATTCATTCATTCATTTGTTCATTCATTCAATTTAAAGGCCACCCAACTGCACAAGACTGTGCAGCATTAAAAGCAAGGAAAAGAATAAAACAATGAGAACAAAAATTGTGTGTCTGGAAAAAGAGGAATACTTAATTGGATAAAGTTCCAGAGGAGCTTGATACCATGCTATTCCCAACCCTGGGGAACAACCAAGTTTTTTCGGTGACTTTTTGAACATAAGGGTGAGAGAGGGCATGAATTAAATTTACTATCCCACCTTGAAGCAATTGCTTCCCATTTTTTTCCTAAAATTTTCCATTTTTCTGGAATCCAGTCTGCCCAATTAAAATTTAAATGCATTCCTAAGGCACTTTGATATTTAATAATATGAGTTAATTCCATGCTTTTCTGAAAAACATATTGTACATCAAGAAAGTGTCAAGCTTTGTGGAAATTCTAAATTCTGCATCCTTGTAAACAAATCAGAAGCTGCATGTGTAGTATGAAGCTTGGTGTTAGTACATGGATCTACTTTTAGCTTCCCAAATATTTTGTGAAGTGGATTCAAATGAGAGAAAGTGATTAAGCCAGATTAATTCAGTGAACATCAAGACTGGGAATTTGAACTTGAATGTCCCTGGATCTTATTCTATGACTATCGGGTTCAGGGCTTTTAGTCCTTGTCATCCCTTCAGATTACTTCCTAGCTAATGTAGCATCAGGCCAATGGATACCAACACCATTGGGGGGAAGATAGGAATAAAACACAGTTCACTGACTGAATACAAAGGAAGTTTGGCTAAGACATTTGGCTGCTGGAGATGAAGGATGAAATACTGTCCTCTCCCACTCCATATAGAAAATGACTGGCAGTTGAATCATTTCACTGTTGGCAGAGGGACAGCATCTTCTACATCAGAGACTAGTGTCCTTTTCTGAAACTTTTTAGATCAGGCAGATCAGCTATTTTAATTACAACCTAATTAAGAGGAATTTCACATCGGCTTTGTGAACTGTCACTGCAGTTCTCCTTCCTTGTTGATCGCTTAATTGGGAAAACTGAGTCAGCAAGTACATGAGGCATGGAATTCAAGCTTGAAGGAATTTGCTCAGATCTCCATCTCTCATTTCCTAAAGAAGTTGTGCTATTCTTCTCCCCCAGGCACTGTGATGATGCAATAATGGTGATAAAAAATAAAGGTTTCTTTATTATGTCCAGATGAGTCCATTTCTTTGTAAGAAGTTACTTTAAGCAATTACATAAATGAAAGTACACCTCAGGCACAAAGGATTTTCTATTCCTTTATTATAGCAGCCTAATTGGTGCTGATGATGAGTACCCCTGCTCTGACAAACACCACTTGTACTTGTTTGGGAGTTATATTAAGGGGAGAAAAGCAGAGGATGAGAATATGAAAGTCTAGGTGGGTTCTATCCCACCGGCTAAGGTTAAAAAAATTAGGTTTGGAAGTCTGCTATCTTAGAGTGCAATCTGATGGTCACCTACATGGAATGAGCCCCACTGAACCCAAAGGGACGTGTGTTTGAGCAGATAGGTACTGAACTGTGCTGTGTTAATGGAAATAAGAAAATAGGACCTACTGTTTCTTAGTCAACTGTTACTGAGACTAATCTTCAGTATTTGCATATACTGAATTTGCAAGGAAAAAACAAGATGAAAACACACATATGTTCTAGAATAGTTAAATGTCTTTAGTGCTTCATGGGTCGGGGGAGAGTTTTGTGGGGGAGAGGACAGGAAAATCTTCAGTACTCATTAAACACTGTTTCACTAAGTTCAGTCCTTTTCCTCTTTGTCCAATCCATTCCCTTCCCAAAGCAATTCTCTGTTTCTGTCACACTTTGGAGTGGCAAAATATAGATTCATCTGTATGATCCACTAAATCTACGGCTGCAGCTCTCTTCTTTCCTGCTGAGTAAGGGTATGGATTTTTAAAAGTGTTTTTAAATGCACTGATTGCCCAAACACAACAGTACTGTTCCTATTATTACAATAAGGACTGGTAAGTTAATGAAGGTTGTATATATTGCTTTTGTTTTCAAATACAGCCTCTGCCCTGTGCAAGGGTCCCAATTTTGACAAAGCCGTGGGACAGTTTTCTAGACCTATGAGGCCCTGGAAGGGTCCCTTAGCAACGGTTTTATGAAGTTGACATCATCAGCCAAGAAGAAGGCAGGTTGGCAGGGCAAATCAGAGAAAAGAGGAGGTTAAGAATGGGCCAGAGCAAGGGGCTGAAACGCTTTTCTTAGCAAGCTACAGCTATTTAACTGTCTTACGCCCACGCAAGGCTTAATGTTACAGTAATTAAGAAACAGCAATGAGAGATTCCTGTGGAAATTTTTTGAGCAACATTGCTCTCTTTAGGCACTGTGCGTTGGCTTCTTATATCAGACACTTCCGTTTTTGATGCTCCTTGTGACCCCATTTATAAGGGAAGGACAATAATGGTAAATCCTGGCATTGTACGAAACCAGGTTTTCTTTACACTAAGCAAAATCCTGTTGAATCCTTACACAAAGTCTTGTTGCTAAGGGTTTTTTAGGGGGTAGAGAGGATGTCAGTGAAGATGCCCAGTGCCAGCTCATGGGTACATGGAGCCCTAGGCCACATTGACTGATGGTGCCACCTCCTGCTGATGCAAATATTTCTTTTTTAGAATAGCCTTAGTAGGAGGGGTGGCATTGGTGCCTCCTAAACTTTGGCACCCTAAGCCAGTGCCTGCTTGGCCTTAGCCTAAAGCCAGCCCTGAACATACCTCTGGAAGGGGTGTTCTGTTGACGTTGAAAGCCGGCTCACTGCCTTTTGATCCCTGTGAAGAGAGATGAGCATTTCATAGACTATATGGAGCCCCAGCCTCTTTTTGGTGGATGAGACAGGTTCTTAAGATGCTACTAATTTTTTCAGGAAATTGCTGATTTACAGCAGTGCAATTCCCACCTTTCTCCAATCAAAATATTTGTCGTGCATCTGTTTTAGGCCTATCATATCTGGATTGCAGATAACTGGACAATCAGCAGGTGACAGCAAAGATATGCAGAAAACTCTATCACTTTGCTGCCATCTAGAGATTGTCCAGATTTTTGCAACCCAGTCATCATCATCATCATCATCCTACTTCCAAAAAAGACTGAAAATTCTGTCCCTTCACTACACAGATATTTTAAAAATTGTGCCCTGTCTGAAAAAGATTGCCCTGTGACTATAAGAGTGGCAGATCATCAGTACTTCTCCACATTCGTTGCATCAACAGAATGGCATCTGCTGGTGCTGTTTAAGGTGCCAGTAGCCTATTGGAGAAGGGTAGGCAGGATTGTCTTTTTTCAGGCTGCTGTGACATGATTGCAAGACATTTTGCAAACAAAATCATTCATGTGCACTCTGACTTAATCTCTACATGGGCAGGAACAAATGAGCTCACTGTGGTGACATCTTGCAAAGTTGTCTGAGACTTTTTTTGATCTTACTGAATCCAAGGAAGTAGACAGGGTTCTTGGCAGCATGAGCACCTCACCTAGAAACATGAATGGCCTATTTGATTTTTTCCCCCTCAAAATTGGGCATTCTACTTAATGTGGCACCTTAGGCATTCTTCTAGGATTATTATACCTGTTTGTCCCTGTCTACCTGGCTCCTTCAGACAGCTGTGTGTGGAGGGAGGGGGGGGGTGTTGTGTGGGGCTGGATTCAAGAGGTGGTAAATGCTTTTAGGAGATTTTGCATTCTGCCTTGTAGGAGCAATGTACAGCCCTCCTGAACATATTATGTCTCAATCCAACTGGATTTGATAATTTCTGACCAATCTCCAATCTTCCCTTTTCAAGGAAAGTGGAAGAGCTGCAACTGCACAGAGTTCTGAAGGAAGCAGATTATTTAGATCCTGTTGGACTGAGTTTCAGATTCAGGTGTAGAACTGGTAGTTATACTCCAGTGCTGGGTTTGGACACGTACCTGTCTGTTTAAAAGAAAAAGAAAAAAGAGAATTCTTCTGAAAGCCTTCATGAAAAGATTGAGGACTTTTCATACTATACCCAATATACCAACTAAAATTGCCAGTAGCAAAATCTCAACTTTTTCTTTAATGTTTACTTTCTATCAAAAAAGAGAATATCTGCCCACATGTTTTTGTTAGATATGCACCTGAGTAACTGTTGACTGTATTTTTAAAAGGATAGTGAATTAGTTTTGCACCAGGCAAATTCATAGAATTAATGCAGTGCCTACTTGCCAAAAATTAGAGCATGTGTCACCAAAGAGGGCAGATACTGATTAAAAAAACATGATATGCAGATAATACTGCTTATAAAAAAATGCCATATTCTATAACTAACATGTTGACAACTGCGTCCTATTTCAGAGCAACTAAGTAAGGCAGGATCTAGAATCCATGTTTTTTGCTTCTAAGCGTATAGTTCTATATTGGTAATATTAATTTATATTATGGATGGATGTATATGTTTTAATTCTTATTAAGAATTATGGTAAAAATCTCCTTCAAGTTGAGCTTACCCCTGATGGCTTCATGGTTCCTTCTGTGTGGTTTTTGCAGCAAAAATATGAGAGTGGCTTGCCACTGCCTTTTTCTGGGAAGTTTTTTTCAGTATCCCAATCTAACATTCAGCCCTGGAGTTTTCTGGTTGTCTCCTGTTGAAGCACTAATCAGATGTACAGTAACTCTGCTTAGCTTTTTGAGATTGGCCAAGGTTCTCCTGTAGAGGAAGAGAATTGTGGTAAACATTGATGGACAATCCCAGGTCTCCTGATTTCCTTTCTTATGTTTCTTATCTGCAGATGAGATATTGACGGGGTAGACCTTTAATTAGAAGATGTCTATAACGCAGGACATCCCCTTCTTGTGAATCACACATATATCTTTTTTTTGTAATCTAATCTTGCAAATGGGGGTCTTAGAGTGAAAGTCAAAGTCATACCAGCAGAAATTGGCACTGAAAATAGGGCTTCTCTTTCTTTTTTTCTGAATCCTTTCACCCGATACTACTTCCTTTTCCTGCACCCCTTAGCTGTACCCCATAAAGTCATGCTGAATGGTTGTTCAGTCCTCTGGAGCAGAATTTGAGAGCACACAGGAAGCAGGGATTCTGTGCCCTCCCTGTTCCACAAAAGGAAGCAGTTGTTTAAGTGGAAAGATTTAATCTGATTCCACGCTTGGGCTATTCATCAGAAACTTTTTTTTTTCTTTTAATCTCCCCTTTTTTGCTTAACAACTCTTAGCTTGAAGAAGAGATCTCATGAGTACAAAGGCTCACTCACTCCCTTGCTTTTGATAATGGTTCTGTGCCCAGGCCTGGGGCCCCAAATGTGTGAAGGGCCCCGTTACTTGGCTAAACTGTTAATTATGGGATAATTTTTCTCAGCTACTATATATATTTATTTTGTTATGTACTATACTTGTTTAAATTGTTTTTATGATTGTTTTCTGCCCAGAATCACTTGGTTGAGATGGGCAGCTATAGAAATTAAACTAAATAAAATGGTACTGTATAATATAATCGATGTTTTAAAGATACAAACATGTTTAGAATCCACAAAACAGTTTTATCCCTAAAGCTGGTATTTTTATAATCCGGCTGTTTCTGCATAATACATATATCCTTATCATTTAAATACGATCACAAAAATGGATTTCCCCCCTTTTCTATGGATTGATGTCACAAAGTGTAATAAATATATGGGTACTTCGATCATGACATCTCCTTACACATTGCCTCTCCCAGAGAAGTAGGATTTGCCTAATAGTTTCATTCTGTGATTGCAATAGTTTGGGGAGGTTCAGAAGTGGATAAGACAACACAGGGTTTAAACTATTTGGTAATTCCCCTCAACCAATCTTTATGAAATGAGCATAGCCTCTGTTGAGATCAGCTTCTACTCCCATTTCCAGTAAGCCATTTTCTTGTCATCTTCTCAAGAGCCTCCCATTAGTTTCATAATGTATATCAGTGGATATCCTATCAATAATGTAGCATGGGATGAAATCTGAAATCTTATATGGATTACTGTGGAGGAAGGGACAGAACAATACACCAATGCAGTTAAGGTACTTTTTTTTCTGTCTCTCCCTTTACTTTCTTTCTTGTTCTAATCCCAGTGCTATTGTTTCTTGACTGATGGGGGAGAAGAACCTCTGTTCAGAATCCTCATTTGGATGGCTTCTCTGCCATCCATATACAGCTTAGGCTTCCCCTGGGACCAGAAAAACTGATGCTTCTGCTGTAAGCATTGGGATGACTGGATTCCTTGAAGCAGCAGGGGTATTGTCTATTTGTTTTAAGATTCACAGATAAGCCTGAAAAAGGTCCAGCTGCTTTACTCTGCTCGAGGGAGGTCCAAAACACACGGGTCCTATTACTTTGCTTAATTTCCACCAAGTTCTTTAGTATAGATCTCATTTATAAAATAAGTAGTAAAGTGACACTATGTATATGTATGCGGATATGTAGGAAAGAACTATGCATTCATTTCTTACAATTGTTCTCTAAGAACATGAGTAATTCTGCAGGCTATTCAAAAGCAGTGGAAAACATCTCTTTGTTCAAAATCAGGAGACTTCCCACACTTAATTTTAGCAGCACTGCTAACTGCTTCTCCTATTTTTGCAAATAGGTCTAAGTAAAAAAAAAAAAAAAGTGAACAATTTGGTAGACATGAAGGAGGTCACCAAGCACTCTAAGTTGCACTTCCAAAGCATCACGGAACTCTCCACTCATCTCTGAAGACAAGTGTCATGCTAGGGGTCATGTTAATGGGCAGTCATTCTTGGCTGTGTCCCTCTCAAATGCTTTACTTTAATTGCATCCTGTGGTTTCAGTTATTTTGTTGGGAAATAATGAATCTTTAAACAGCATTTATAATCCCTCTGAAATTCTTCCAAAACCACCAATGTTGGCTGGCTAAAACAAAGTTCAATAGCTGGAAATCTTAGAAACCACTGCAACCATTGGCCTGAATAAACTGGCTGATGTCAGCAAGTTTGGGATGTTTTTTTCCTCTTTCCTTTATATCCCTGCCCTGCAGAAATCATGAGATATTTCAGCTTTATTAGGTGGACTTTAATGTGATCTTAGAAGGCAGTCCTTAGGCTATTACAACCCATATAGTGTATCTTGTAGTGAAATGAGCAGATTCAAAACATCTGCTTGGGGGCTTACTTGCAAGGTGAGCAATAATCCTAGAGCCAGGCAAGTCCCATCCTTGTTGCAGCCATCCAACCAACTCAGGCCTGTCAAAGAGCTGGTAGCTCCTGCAATCTGAACTCTTTTACTCTAGATCACATAAAGCAGAATCTAAAACACAAAGTTACCTAGTGTAATGGTATGTAGGAATGACCTTGAGAGACTGGGCCTGGAGACGCTGCCTAGAGAATGGTCAGATAAGAGACAGCACAGCCTGCAGCTAGATAGTGGGCAGGGCAAGAGGCTTAGAAGAGACCCTCCCTAATTTCTCAGGATGTAAAGGAGACAGGGGGGAATTGTACTTTCAGACTTGCAAGATTCTGTTAATGTAACCGTCCAATAAAGTAGAATTAGCTCATCTGGTCCTGTTTCCTGTCTGGTCTATCTGGTAAGGCTGACACCTAGTGACAAGATATAGGTCATAAAGCAGCAACCTTTGTCTACATCACAAAGGCTTTTTGTGACCCAGACCAGACATCACAATAACTGGTGGTGCTGGCACAGGAATTCCTATAATACAGTTAGGTGAGAGACAGCAATGAAGGATTAGAAAGTTCTATATTTATTTATTGCCATCCTGAGGTCTTCCAGATTTTTGTTGTTCAGATAGGACAAGCTTAGATTCAGAAGACTTCTCAGACATTTGTTCACATGCTGAAAGGTCTGAGCAGGAAAGGGCCACAGCAGTAAGGCCCACCCAATATTACATGCTGTCCCCCCTTGTCCTCTCCTGGCATCTGTTCACTGAGCTATGATTTTTCAAAAGGTGAAGGTACAAATAGGTACACTAAACCATTGCAACTCCTCCTCTCAAATGTCCTTGCTCTATGTTCTCCTGCAAATAATTGTTTACTTGTGTCACATACCTAGAAGACTGGCAATCCTGAATGGAATCAGAACCAAGAATTGCAGTATCTCTGTCCGAGATCGGGTCTAGCAGAGGCAGGGCACGTGCAACATTTGATAGGAAAGCAACAGAGAGGCTGACATTTTCTGGGCAAACAGAGACTTCTACATTTATAGTAATATTACATTAAAGTCTTTTTTTGGTGATTGCTGTTCCCGTATTGTTTGTCTTATACAGGTCATAGTTGGACAACTGTTTTGTGGCTGAGGTCTGGTTTGTTTTTGTTTTCTTTCCTGGCTTCTGCGGTTATGGCAGGGTGACATCACCAGAAGGGTTGGGCCTGCAATTTTTGGCCTCCTGTTTTTATTTCTGTGGATTTGCATTTTTAGAAGAAAAACAAGGATGTTAAATCCATTGGAATGATGGTAGTGTTATCTTGAGGGGTCATGGCAGTGGCAGGTTGTCCCTCATGATTAGAAGATAGGTAAGGTTCCCTAAACAACGTTCCCCTTTTGCAGACCTGATACAAAATAAGAGAGGAATAGCAAGGAGAAAGTGTTCCTTCCTACGGTACGCAACAGCTTCTAAAGCCTTGGCCTCATACGAGCCACTTGTGGCTAAGTCCCATTGAAAGCACTAACATCCATTATGACTCACTTCTTGTATTGGTTTCTATGGTGATTCACAGAAAACAAAGTGTGACATTGGCAGCTCTGCCTCCATTACATGTTTCTTCCTCACTGACTCATGGTGGTTTTGATGATTACTAAACTAAAAGGCAATTGCATTTATTTATGCAGGGAGGGAGAGCGAAAATGAGAGAGGCTCTCCCACCCAAAAATCAAATTCTATTCATACACCTCTGTTCCTTATCAATTACTACAGATGCCAAAAATTGGAGGCATAATTGAGATTTTCTTCTCCACATGGAAGAGAGGCATGGATGGCAGCTGTAGGTTGTGTTACATATTTATAGTGAGCAAACTGGACAGGGGACAAACAGGATGCTTATGTCTTCCTGAAAAAAGTGTGCTAGCATTGCATGCTATACTGAACACCATGCTTGCTTTATGTAGTTTTATCTTACATATATATTTACATAGATACATTATGAAGGTATGTACCATCTTCAAGTATTGTCTGGATGAGTATGGATTGGCTCTGTTACAGTTTGGGTCACCAATCCCAGTCAAGTATTTATTTATTTGATTTATATACTACCTTTCATTCCAGAGGTCAAGGCAGAAATATTGATTAATAGAGATTAATACTGATGTTTCCATTTGAAGCGTTAAGATAAGTGGATCTGATCTGATGTCTGACCTTCTGAAAATACAGCTTTTATGCCCCTGTAAAAAGGGTTCCAAATAAGTTGAATGGATCTGAGAGCATCCAATTTAATGATCTGATCCAAATCACCAATTCAGAAACTGAACCAAATTCCATTTGAACTGAATTTCCAAATCGAACCATTGCACACCTCTAATAGGGTGTGTGTGTTTGTGTGTGTGTGCACACGTGTGTGTTTTGGCCTTGCAGGATTGCTTTGTATGAGAAGCAGCTTTATTTTTTCACACTTGAGGAAGTATGCAAATGTTAATAAGGGGTACTATCGTTTTAGACGATTGTTGAGCATTTGCTCACATTGAGTTACCAACCTGTAGTAAGCATAGTAGAAAACTGCTGCCCTTTGTAAATAGAAGCCTTGGCCATTAAGTGGCTGTCCTGCCTCCTCATCCCCAACTCTAACAGCAAAGCAAAAGCACTTAAAAGCATCTAATCTTTAGCTTTTCTTGCTTGCTTGCTTGCTTTTTCGCTCCAGTGTTTGTTTGTTTGTTTATCCATATACAGAGAAACTTGATGGATCACAGATGCGGTGAGAGTTAAAATGGGTTAGTTTCTAGCTGTAGATTTTGCATAAAATGCACTTTCTTGATAAGCTCTTGTTTATGACAAAAGTTGAATTTCAAACCTTGGGAAACGAAAGAAAAGCATGTTTGTGGGCCTTCTGTGAAATTCTTCTGATTCAGCCTGACATTTGGCTCTTTCTTTTTGTTTCTCCTTGAAGCAAGTTTTACTTTTCCTGTCAGATTCCCTTCCCCCCATCCCTACTCCCAATTTTCTCTTTCCTGGGTGCTATTCAAAGAACACATTAGGATAGCCACAAGTCTTCTCTCAAAGAAGTCTCCCTCAGAGGGAACTGGGAAATTATGAACACAATATATTTACTTTTCTTTCTCTCCCCTAAATGTTAATCATCAAGACTATTTCCAATTTTACTCTTATCCTAGAATATATCAGTGAACTTGGCAAAGGGGTCAAACATCATTGGTTCAGGTTCCAAGTCTCAATGCATTTATTCTGGCAGAATTCAACAGCCCAATTGACTAAATGGCAGAACTTAAACAGGAGGTGCAATTTCTGGCATCTCCAGGCAGGGCTGAATAACAACTACAAGACCTATCTAGTGAGCTATTGGGGTCCTATGCCAAACTAGAGTGATCTGACACTGCATAAGGCACATGCAACTGATGGGCCAGAAAATCAAAGCGATGACATTACTCACTGTTACAGGATGGTACTCAGTTTGCATTGAATGGTCATAATGATTCCACAAATTTCCATTACTGGAAGCGAGAACTTCTTTGCAGCTACTACAGTATCATTAAGTATCTGCTCAAAAGGAGAGGTCAAATGAAGACAGAACTTGTACTCTTTTGCCTCTAAGGCATTTCAAAAGGAAAGCCTCTCCAAATTCCCAGTTGTTCAATACAGCTACTATCTGTCTGTCTGTCTGTCTGTCTGTCTGTCTGTCTGTCTACCTACCTACCTACCTACCTATCTATCTATCTATCTATCTATCTATCTATCTATCTATCTATCTATCTATCTATCTATCTATCTATCCATCCATCCATCCATCCATCCATCCATCCATCCATCCATTCTTTCATTCAAACGTGTATCCTCTCATAATCACAGGAGTCTCAGCAGCTTACAGCATAAGAAATACAATGGAGCATTTCTACACCTCTCCTCTCTGAAAGCAAAAGATTATTTTCAAATGCTGAAAGAGATGGTTTCGTATGTCTGTCCTGGCGTTCACACTGGCAGCCAGGTCAAGAGATGCAAGCGTTATCTGAGATACTTCTTTCAGCTCCAGAGAAGGGAATTAAGTGTGATCTGTTCTTATTCTGGCTGTTGTGGTTGGTACCCGGTGTGAGGCACTGTTTGCTGCTCTAAGCGAAGAAGAGCTCTCTTGTCACACCCCCTAATAAACAGCAGAGTACACGAGGAATAGAAACTCTGTGGCTACTCAGTGACGTTACAAGGGGTTGAATCGCTCTCCTCCTTTCTGCATTCCCCACAAAGCCTCCTGTGGGCTGGTTTAGGCCAGTTAAATGTTTTCTCTTTTTATTAAAGCATCTTTGACCAGGGGTTGTTTTCTCTGCAACAGAAGGAAACAAAGCAGCTCTCAGTATCAGAGCAAAAAAGGCAAGGATCCCCTTGCACTTACGGCTCTGAGTCCTAGCCTGTAGAGTGGCACGCAGGATCAAACTTGTAATTGTTGGATCAGCTTAGGCCTGTCAGTCAGTTATCTTGTGAAATCAACACCGAACTTATTTTGACCTTTCCTTTATTTACTCTGGGTGCGTGTGTGTGCATGAGATGAGAGTGAAGGAATCAGAGGCTGGAAGCAAATTGATCCAAAATCAACAAGGCAAGATAAGTTGCCCTTTCTGGCATGTAAATAAGAACCCAATGATTATCTACAGAGGGGAATCCATGCCTATAGATCTGCTGAGGAACACTGTGACCGGGGAATAGCCCAAAACAAACCTGCAAAGAAGAATGTGTCTGACATGCCCTGGAATTGGCAGCTCATCTAGATCCTAGACTGTGGCTATTTCTTGGCCATAATAAGCCTACAACTTCTGCATTTTGGTTTAGTAACTATCTCCATAGCACATGAGATATACAAGCTGCTGAACCTGTATACCATCATAAAACGTTCTCATAGGTCATTGTTGTAACCAGATAAAGGAGTGGCTCTATTTAGAGTTGAGATGCAAACAGCAAATAGTGAGTGAATATGTCCCTCCATTTCTTACAGATCTGCAGGAACTTCAGATACATCACTGGCATTCATTATACTTTGCTTTGAAAATAAACCATTGCCATTTCTGCAGATAGTTATGCTATATCGTTTAGTTACTAGGTGGCACTGAAGTGTTTGAGTAGACTCAGGAGCTTTTCATCACAGTTATGTCTTTGTTGAAGAGAAAATAAGCTTCTTGTTTAGTTTTCTGAAAGGGTGTCCTGTAAATCTTCTATTACACTGTCATGAGAACAGATTCTCTTCTATCTTTGTGATTCCTTTCAAAGGCCATTGGGAAACAAATGCTAGGGAAAATGCAGCCAACTGTGGAGTTTCATATAGCCATTACACCAGACCATTGCTATCTATCCTTCTGGAACTGCCAAATTACGTCCAACCTAAATAGCAGCTATTGGTTTGCGCAAGAAGTTCTGCAAATTGAAATTTCTCCAGGAAAGTGAAAAAGGTCTGCTGCTGGGAACAGAGAGCACAGTTTTTCTCTGTAAAACTTGCTTCGAAAATCCACTTTTAAGCATTCAGTAAGAGTCAGTGCAAAAACATGCACAAGACCAAGAGTTTCTCTCATGGATGGCAGGCTGGCCCTGAGCGGGAAAGATGCTTGAAAGAGACTTAGAATCGGGTTTTGTTGTTACTTTCGAAGACTCAGGTAGCAGCAGCATTTGTAGGATGACATACTGCAGGTCATTGAAAACCTCTGGGGACCAGGTCAGGCTCCTGCCATCTCACATGCCTGATGAGGAGGAAGATTCAGTGGTAGGACAGATGCTTTGCTTGCGAAGATATCAACAACCCCTGACATCTGCAGGTAGAGCTCATGGCTGAAATCCGCTCCTGCCAGTCTGTGCAAACACGAAATGTGAACAAGGAAGTATAGTGACTTAGCGTAATATAAGGCACTTTCCTCTGGTGATGTAAGAAAGGGAGGTAAAGGCCCACATCCAGGATGCAATATCTTCCAGTTGCATCTGGGAAGCGTGGGACCTGTCCCCTGCCCTGATGGTGTAGGTCTGCTTTATGTTGAGGAAAGACTTCTGCTGCAGCTGGCTTTTGGGTTCCTGTCTAGAAGCTGTTTGGAATAAGAATGATTCTCGCCAACTGCCAGTTGATCTCTCCGCGCACAAGGCAGCGATGTTAGAGCAGAGCTGCAGCAGGAAGGCAAAGATTTATGTTTGCACTGCATTGTCTGCTATAGAATTGGGATAAAGGATATCTGAGAGTGGAGGAGTGACCAAGAAGACAAGCTTAAACATACTGTACAATGGATTTATTGGCAGTGCTGCTGGGGTGAGGGTTTGATATGACTTGAATTGTGGGAAGGCAAACTCAACAAAGTCAGACACAACTTATGTGAAAACACCAATCTCCCAAATGCAAAGCATGGTCTATTAAAAGAAATGCCATTGAAAGAAGGGTGGGCTGGCCAAGCATTAAGATGTGGGTGGGTGGGGAAGACACATAACTCTAAAAGCCTATAATAGGGATTCCTTTCTCCCTAGTCTCCAAGTGCTTGTTTGAAAAGTGAAAGAAACACATTCATCTGGGATGCGTGTGTAAGCATGTGTTGCCAACTCTTTCTTCACAATTGATTCCTGGAGATTGAAGCCCAATGGAAATGTGCTTTTCCTACATGCTTTTGGCTCAAAGGGCAGGAAGGAGTGTGCAGAGGAGTGCATGAGTTGTGGTCTACATGCGGAGAAGCTAAGTGGACCAGAAACTAGGCTTGAACACCCTAGGTCAAATCTGATCAGTTTATTTTCCCACTTCTTAAAATTTAGAAGGTGGTTGGGTATTTTATCTAGGTCTTTGTTTTAAATTTTTCCTGAATAATTATAAATGTGTGGGCTCTTCATTCAGAGGCTACTTGCCACATAGCACTTCCCAGAAATGTTGCATGATCCCATGATCATTCCAGGAAGCCCCATGCTGTTATGAATTTCTCAGGTACTATGATAATGAAGGAAAAACCTGCAGGACCCCTGGCCTCCTTATACATCTTAAATGTGAGTCAGGGTTCTTTCAGGGAAAAATAAATGGTACCTGGTATTTATTCCTGTTAAATGTTCATTCTACCATAGACCTGCTAGGTGTGAAATGCCCAGATTTGCTCCCACAAGGTTCTATGGTAAAAATCTTTGCATTTCTACCAAAAACATGAAGTAAATATGTGTCATAAGCTGTTTTAAGAATTCAGATATGGAAAAGTCAAGCATGCATTCATACCTAAAGTAACCCAAGGTAAAATAAAAGAAAATTCCAAGTGATTCATATTTAACCCCTACCATAGTGTGCTTCTTAACCTTAGAGTATTCAACAAAGCAAGAAGAAATTAAAAACGTACAAAGAAAATTATTAGAGAAAGAGAGCAACTTGGTATATTTGCACATGGTAAAGTAACACATAAAGCATAGAACAAAAGTTAAATGGTTTTTTAACAGGAATTTGAATTCAAAGTATACATTCCTCACCAGATTTCATATTTCTTTTTTCTTTATTCCAAATCATTTTCTTTTCCTTAGTGCACGGCTTGCAGATTATTTTTAGGGCACATCCATTACTGAGAAGGGAAAATGCTGAAAGTTTCAGCCACTCAAATTGCCTCTGTCTGTTTCCACTCCAGAGATATTTTCTCCTTCTTCCACATAAAATAGAACAAGCTGTCATGTTTGTACAGCTGTGCCTTAATTATTGAAAACCCTATTAGAACACTGATTCTTCTTGTATGATTTTGTCCTTGCAGTAGCTGTCAGTCTTGATAACAGGATGACACATTTCTTAGTACTGTACCCAGATTATTATTTTTTTTCTTGCATTCAGCAGCAAGGTAAATTTTTGACATTGTGTAGCACCATCTAGTGGATACATCGTAGAATGAAAAATGGAGGTGCTCCTGATAAATATATATTACAGATCTTTCCCTTTCTCCCAACATTAAAAATTGGGAAAAAGATGGTGATATGGAAAAATGGGATGGAAGCAGGGATATTGACTTCGGACCAATTGATAGATGATGAAGATGAATTTTTAACCTATGCTGTGTTAAGAGATAAATATCATCTATCAGATGTAACTCAATGGCAATATTTACAGTTACAACATTTTGTTAACAGGATTGTTTGGAACAGCAGCATTTTCAGTTTCTAAGATACCTGAGATATTAGAACAACTTGTTAAATCCTTTAAAATTAAAAAAAACCCTACTATTTCTTTTTATAGGTATTTGTTATCAATAAATCCATCTGATATGCAGATGCTGAGAGGTGTGGAATAAAAAAATTAGAGGTTCCTGTATTGCCTAGAAAATGGGAGATTGTCCTAACTTCTATACCAAGTGTGTCAAAGGACATTAAATTACGACTTATACAACAAAAAATAATATTTAGAATTTTTTGGACTCCATATGTCTGTGTAGAAAAAGATTGTCAAATCAACATTCTGCTGGAGATGTAATAAGGACAATGCTTCTTTAAAAGATATGCTTTTACAATGTCCTATACTTATTAAGTTTTGGGAGAAAGTACTGGACTATATAAATATGATTCTGTGGCAAAAGCTGAAATTTTCAGAGGATAATATTCTTTTGAACTATATACTTAGTACATGGAACTTGACAACCAGACAACGTAAATGGATTCTCCGTGCCCTTACTATGGCCAAAAGACTGATATTGCAGCATTGGAAAGGTAAACGTATGGCCCCCTTCACTCAATGGGTTGAAGAGCTGATTGCACTTGCCACTTAAGAGCAGATTGCCTCTAGACGTAGACTTTGTATGGACGAGTACAATGAAATATGGGACTCATTTATACAAAATACACTAGGTTAAAAAAGAATGATAATTATATAAGTGTATTAGAAATATATGCATACTTGAATAATATTTGTATTAGATAAATATATATAGAATTGTAACTGTTTACTCTTATAATGATAATGACATACTATGGGTTTTTTTGTTGTGCTTTTTCACTTTTTTGTAAAGCACTTTTTATGTTTTTTTTCTTTGACAATGTATTTATCTCCATCATTATTATTATTGTGTTTTGCTTTTTTTCTTTTTCTGTTATTAATTAAAAAGCAATAAAAAATAAATATAAAAATTAAAAAATTAAAAAAAACCCAGATCTTTCCCTTTCTTACAAGATACTATTTGAGATTTGAAATAATTGTTTCTGCTAATGAGACTTCATTGAAAGCAACGTATTTTCTTGGGAAACAATATTGCACTGCAGTTCTTTATGCAGTAACCTCAAATGAAGCTACATTTAACTCAATTTAATTTATTTCTTAAAAAGGATTGTGGTTCTGGATTTTTTGCATGGAGACTGAAACTAGATATTTCAGGAGATGTCACTTATTGTTTCCTATAATAATAATTCATCATAGAGTACAGGGGTCATGGAAGAGTCCTTTGTTAAAAAAAACAAAGCAGAAAAACAAAGAAACTTGAGGTGGGCCTTGTTAGAATTTAGATCTTTGTGTCATATCTACAAATTAATTCAGAAATCCATAATGACATCCAAGTGGGATGGTAAATACATTTAGGAGGCTGGACATTTCTGGCATCTAAACTATGCATTTAATATTGGTGGATAAAATGGACAATGCAACTCAAGTGTCTAAAAGCTTTATAATATCCTTGATAACGTTAATGGATGATAACAAGATGAGTGTGTATAGTCAGAGTTATTCCAGTCAGACTTATTTCAATGATCCTGCCACTTTCAGTTCTATTCTTAACAGTGCTATGCATTTTATTCTTTTAGTCCAGATGCAGTAGACTTCAACCCCCATAATCTTCCAACCAAAAGCCTTGTTCTTTCTGCTGATGGATAGATTTCTTGGGTTCTGAAAAGCTTTTGGACTGGGCTCAAGAATTGTACATACAGCATTATATGCACAATTCTTTTTCTTCCTTGATCTGATGCAAATACAAATGTTTGAAGTGACCTTTGATAAGTAGCCAATATTACACCCTGTTTAGAAGGAAGTTCTGCTTGGAACAAAACCGCACGTAAGTAAAACTGACAGATGAATGTTTATACTACCTCTCCCCCATGGCTTGTCAATGAGGATAATTCGATTAGTGAGAAGTTTATAAAAAATCTTCAGCACTAAATAGCAGATCAGTTACTACCATAAAGCCAGCATGCAGTTCACTCTACTGAGTTGATTGATTTGTAGATCTGAAAAATACCCTAAGGAGGATCCCTGACATGTCCTGGACAAAAGGGGCTGGTAGAGGACACAAGGACATCCCTTTTGACAGCATTCCCATGTCAGTGGGGACTTTTTCTAAGCATGTGTGTGTGGCACTGCAGTCTCAGACAAATTTATCCTGCTTAATTTGAGGAAGATATTCTAAAATATTTTATTCTTTAGGCTTAACATTTTTTGAAGTCCAAAGAAATGCATGTTTCTTATTTAACATTTGGTTTATGTCATCAGGATTTATCTACAGAAAAACACAAGAGTATACAACTGCAGATTTGCTTCAGCTCTGTATTGTCTGTACAGTATTTACTTTCCTAAGAATTTGTTCTGTTTGTGGGACGATGGGACGGTGGAGGCAACCATCATACCAAAGGGTTACAGAACCATGCTATTTGAATAACTATGCAACCCATGATCTCACACCTTCCAGATGCACAAAAGTATCTTTGGAGAAGCCAAAGATTTCATTCTGTTTTCTTTACAGTAGCTGTGGATTTCTGAAGTTCTCTCACTATGCTCAGCAATGCGGTATTAATATGTGTGGCACTTGTGGAAAGCTGCCAGCAAATGTAATCACTGAGCATGGGGTGGGACAGCAGCTGTCTCCAGCATTCAAGGTTTTGCATTCTGTGTGACCACAGCTTCTAGTCATTTATTACTTTGGAAGGAAGCCCTTTTTGGTCCTCCCAATAGCTCAGCTTGGTTGGGTCAAAATCTTTATATGGATGAAAACCTGGAGTGTTTTGCAGATTGAGTGCTCAGCTTCTTGCTCTGTTTCCAGCTTTCCAGCAGTCTATGCAGCACTGTAACTTTTGAAGAGAGTGGTTCCAATAAAAGTCTGTGTGCTTAATTTTGGATAACTAGGCCAATCTTCTAGATAATGCCTTGAAATTAGTTTCTCATACTTAATGGATTTTATGTACACCCTATTCTAAGAACACACTGTGGCACGAAGGGGTGAAGTTTAGATCCAAAGGAAGGGCACCAGAATCAATGCTAATAGAGTCTGATCATGGGAGGACTTTCCAGCTCACCAGCTGAAGTATTGCATTGGCTTATCGTATGGGCTGCTGTGAGATTTGGTGAAGGAAATCTCAAGATTACTCTATTTTATTTGAATTGGCTTGACTAGCCAAATGTAGGATTCTAACTGAATCTGTATCCCTTTGCTGTAATCTGTATTTTTCATTCAATTTACAAGGAAATCCAAAGGCATTTTGAATAAATCATAATTTAAAATGACATACACACACATGATGATTTCTAATAAGAAAAAAAAAAGTTGAAATTACAACTGGGCACGCCTGAAGATTTTCAAATGATATCCTGTGCTTTTGAACCTGGAAAAAAAACCCAGCACAACACAATGGGACTTTGCTTTGAGTAGAGATATATAAGATCGAGCTGCAAATTCTTCCTAGCTTACCTGTAGCTCAGATTTTGAATCCATCTATCTATCCACACTCTGTATGGAAAGAGCCTGGAACTTGGACTCTATTAGCCTTTCCCACCCTGGTACATTCTGCATGGGTTGGATCTACAGCTTCAAGAATAATTGACCATGCTGGCTGGGAATTTGGGACATTGAGACCTGGCACATGTGGAGAACATGAAGCTGGGAAAGGCTGGAGAATATCATCACATGCCAGAAAAGAGGAGTCTGCAGATCTGTTTGGAGTCCTGGCATGAGTCAGCCACTGAGTCAATCTCTAGTGCTTTCTGCCACTTCCAATGGGTGGAAAGCACCTGAAGTAACAACTGTTATAGATCTGATAGCTGACGAGTTAAAAAAAGGTTTGTCTAACCGACCTTCCACATATCTCTTTCACCACTATATTTTGTGTGAAATTCCAAACCTGCCTTGGGAACCCATTAAGTTGAAAAGTAGGCTATACTTAATGTTAAATGAAATAACAAAGGATATGTCTCTTTTAGAGAGCCAGTCTGATATAATGGTTAAGGCACCAGGTTGTGAGTTCTAGTTCTGCCTAAGGCATGAAGCCAGCTGGTTGACTTTGGGCCAGTCACTGTCTCTCAGCCCTAGGAAGCAGGCAATGGCAAACCACTTCTGAAATCTTGCCAAGAAAACTGCAGGGACTTGTCCAGGCAATCATTTGCCAGGAGTCAAAACTGACTCGAAGGCGTGCACACGCACACACACACACATGCACACACACAAATCTCTTTTGGAAATGATGGTGACCACTAATTCAACAGCAGCTGAGCAGCATTCTCTAGTAAGTTCCAAACTACAAGCAGAACAGAGGAAAACAATATCAAAATATGACATGACCAACAGAATGACAGTGGCTGAATCCTGAGTGGGTTATGTAGATTTACCCATGCTGTCCTCCAAGAAGGAGAGATGCCATTCTTGAATGGCCTAGCCATTTTTACAGTTTCAGTTAAGAGAAACAGTCCGTTCTACTAGTCAGTTCTTACTGTTTTACAACATATGTAGAACAGGCCTAAGAATGAAAGCAAACATGATGACTGTCATTGTTTGCTATTTACAGTGGTGAGTTCTCTCTCTGGGGTAATTTTACCCCTTCATTATATGTGATACATGGCCCAGATGATACACCGTTTTTATCTTGATTTCTTGCTCAATGTCATCAGCTGCCAAACGTGGAAAAACTTACCATGTTCTGTCATGTGGTACTTGCTCCAGAAAGGACATGAGCAAAGTACTTTCCCTTTTAAGATTATTTTAGAGCCAAGATGAATATACCTGATATGTTGGAATCAACAGGTCTGGAGCATTTCACGAAAAAAAAAAAAAAGGAAACTTAAAAAATGGTCAGAACGAAATGTGCATGTAGCATTTCTGTTTTTTGATAGTATTTCTGTTATTTGAACATTTATACCATTGTGAAACCAGATGGTAGATGTCAACTGTGTTGGAGAGAGGAGAAAAATGCTATTAAATGCAATTGTTGGCTTTCCCAGGGTTTCAGAGAGCATCTGGATGCAGTTGAATAATGTATTTGTTACCAAGAAAGTCAGACCAAATTATTGGGAGTGAGTACGTGGTGTGTAAGAACCTGGATGAAATTATATCAGATGTTTTTCTTTGCTGTTTTCTTTGTTTCTTCAAAAGATAATAATTTGGGGGCTTTGGACCAGAACTGTGAAGGGCAAAGAATTGACAGCGATTACTGAATGTTGAAATGCTGTTAAGTTCATTTAAAATAGGGGATGGGCAAAGTCTTTAAAGGGATGTTTCACAAAGCGTGTTGATGCAAATGAAGCACCTTCAAAGGGTCGAGGCAGCTGTGTCTTCTGGAAGGCTCAGCAGGACTACTTCAAAGGCCTTTCCAGATCATCTGTGCCAGGGTGTGGAGGCACTGCAGCATCACTGGCAGTCCCAGAATTGGGAGAACGTTTGAAGCCATCGGGTCAAGCCATCTGAAGGACATGCTGCCTCATTGCTTCAAGGAGAAGAGCTTTGTTTGCACCAGTGAACTTTGAGCCTCTTTTGAATGCTTTGTTCAGCTGGGTTTCTTTGTTTTAAAGCTGCCTAATTCCAGGATGACTTTGGGTAGCTTACACTTAAAATAATTAAAAAAAATAAGGAGAGCCTAACTTCCAGACAGTCTGCCCAGGAAACAACCCCCCACAGCTGTGCAAATACCCTACCTGGGAAAACAGCCAGCTTTTTATAGACTTCCAGGACATCATCAGGGTGGATGCAAAATGATCTTTGGGAGAATATCTGTTAAAATCAAAAAGTTTGGCATTGATTAAAGCTGGTATCACGTAAATAAGATTTTACATAAATCTTCCAGTAACAATTGATGCTATATAAAGACAATATCTTGACTTCTTATAATTGTTAGTGATATTTCTATCTTATCCTTTTTACACTAACTGCATTCATGTTGGCTCAAGAAGTATTATGGACTTTAACTCTAGAGCAACTTGTGTATACGTTGGTTTTAAATTTTCAATTAATGGGGCTAAAATTGCATTGCATTTGTATAAAAAAAAATCATGAGGGATACTCCATCATCATATTAATTAGGCCTGTGTGAAGCCACAGAGGTCCCCACCCCAGTGAAACAATTTGGGCTATTTATTTATTTATTTATTTATTTATTTATTTATTTATTTATATTTCAAATTTGGACACCGCCCATCTCACGAGGAAGTGACTCTGAGTGGTTTACAATAAAAAATTAATTATTATAAATTAATAATTTATAAATATTAGTTAAAATAGAATAAAAATAGTATAAAAATACAATAAAACCAAATACATACATAAATAATAATATCTTCCAAGGTGCTGGTGATCAAAAAGATATTAACATATGGGAACATCTTCAAGTTGCTGGCCATCCCCAGGGTTGGTTGCCTCTTTTCTTGCCCTATGCAAGTTGGTAGAGTCAGGTCTTGACTGCTTTCCAGATGGTCAAGAGAGTAAGGGTCTGCCTCACCTCTGGGGGAAGGGTATTCCATAGGGCGGGGGCCACAGCAGAGAAGGCTCTCCTTCTGGGCCCCACCAGTTGACATTCTTTCATCGACAGGGTCCACAGCATACTCTGCTTGACCAGGTGGGATGGGTTGATATAATGGGGGTGAGATGGTCCCTCAGGTTATGGATGCAACCTGCTTAGCTTCAGTGAAATAAAGAGGTCACCCACTTGGTCTCAATGAACAATTCTGATGGCCAAAACCCCTTCCCCACAGGGGAAGGACTGACCAAAGGGTTTCCAGGCTTGCAGCCTTAGTGCATGGGAGGCAATTCTGCAACACCTACTTCTCAGCCTGGAAACACTTTGACCAACATGGTGGGCGAGACCTCCTTTGCAGTCTTCTCCCCCAGTACTCCCTGAGAGAGATCTTTTTGCTTTTTTGTGCTTCTCTCTCCTCCCTTTTGACTGCTCATCAAGGGGTAGGAGAACGTAAACAGTGTGAAAGGACCAATGGTTGAGAGTTGAGCAGTATGGAAAAGCTCCTGTTGTACCACCTTTCTCAGAACCAAGTATACTTTAGATAAGATGCTAGTGTGGTGCAAATACAAGTCAATACACAATCTATGTATTCAAAGGCTTTGTGGTTTTTTTCAGTAACAATTTGCATAGAAAAGGAAGAAGGAGTTGCTGCTCGTGCACCTGACCACATTGCCCAGCAGCACCCCCCGTTTTGTTTTCTAAACAAAGGTTTAGAAATGTTCGCCACCAGAGGTTGACAAATGAGAACCAACCAAGAATATTATTGCACAACATGCCACTGTCACCTTTGCCCATTGCTGGGAAATGTTTGCATGCCAGCAGCATGCAGTTTTGAAATCAGTTGCAAACCTGACTGATTTAATTACACCTGTGCACCTATTATTTTAAACATGGCTAAAGCCTAAATGACAGTTACCAGCTGGAAATGTGCTATGTATGTTGCGGCTGTGTCCTAAAGGAATAGAAAAGAAAAATGTAACTGGAAAGGATTAGACCCCTATGGTTACACATTGCCTTGTAGCCCAAACGCGACTCTTTATGATGATTTTGTGTTAGTGTACACCACAATTTGAAACTTCATTAATTTCATCTTTAATGTGCTTCGAACACTGTAAATACATACAGCACCATTTGCCAGCACTGGGCCTGTGGCAGGGTAGGGATCATCATCTGAGGCAGCAAACTTTATGCTGGAATAGTTTTATGCTAGCTCAGGGTCTGTTGGATAATTCTTTCACGCAGCCATGAGGAAGAACCCTCTGTCTGGACATAGCCTTTCCCAGGTCAGTATTAATACAAACACAGTCTATGGGTGAAGAGAGGGTCCATTCTAAATCCATAATAATTATACAAGGCACAGCAAAATCTTTATGACTTATGTCTCGTTGGTTCTGAAGTGTTTAATTCCGGGTTTTTTGGTTTTTGAAGCAGAAGTGACATTTTTAACTAGATCAATATTAACACCAAAGGGTTTTTTCCAATATGGAATTTGCCTGTTTTTTTTTTATAACAGCATTATTTTATAAATACAAATATAGAAGAGCTCTTTAAGTTATTGTAGGTTGACATGTTGCATTTTCTGGGTTGCAGAAACCCTTGTCTTCCATAACTGTTTGTTCAGCAGATAGCTAGGAGTGGGGAGCATAAGAAGATTACCTTCACGATGCCACTCACTGTCACTCTCAGTTCCAATAGATGTAATGTAGAACACAATAATATGGACATACTTTCTAACTACCTCCAGCAATTTCCATAGAAATGTTTTTGAGGTAATGCTGGTTGGAATCCTCTAGCTCATTCACTGGGTTCCATATTTAGCAGACATAAATATGTGAATAGAACTGAGCCCCTTAAGAGTATTCAGAGAAAGATGCTCAAGGTCCCAAAGGACAACATCATTAAGGAAGCCTCATGCTCAGATTGCTCAGCAGCGTCTTTGAACTTTCTGTCTTCTTAGTGAGAGGAGGAGGAGGAGGAGGAGGAGGAGGAGGAGGAGGAGGAGGAGGAAAAAGACTCTATTCTTTCAGTAGGAAGTAGGCTAAAAGGTAGAAGCTAAGACTATCTGTCTTCCAATCAAGGGAACATAGATCTCTCTTTGTCTGAGATCTAAGAGGGAATTCCTTGCTTACTCCCTCTCCTTATAATGCCACAGTGATCAATGGGATCAAAGATGCAAAGAGGGAACACTTGATGAGCTGCATCTCCAACAGTTTTGTTCTCTGCAGATGCTCTGGAACATACGCTTCCTTAATTCCCTGGTAACACTTGAAATCTTATTTGCCCCCTAGCCACACAGCATACATATGCTTACAATAAAACAAACCAATGGGCTTCTGGGGAGGCTGAGGAAAGGGTGGGCAGAGACATGGTCAGTGGGCAAAGTGGACAGGTAGATATATGATGACTCAAAAACATTGGGGAGGGTAAGAAGAGTCAAGGACAGACGAGTGGGGATGAATGTCGGAATTGTGGGGCAAAGCTATGGAAGGGGTAGTGAAAGATTTTCCAGTGGATGGAGAAGTCGTCGTTACGTAAGCAGGGATAATAATTATGAATATGTTTGTTTTAAATGGAATTAAGTAACTGACCCAGATTTAATTAAAAATATTAAAATTAGATTCACTGTTAAGCGTGCTGCAAATCTATTGGAGAATTCAGAATTCAGTTAGGATAAGATAAAATTTCCAGTGAAAAGGAAAATGGCCTGCTTTGTAGAACTCCAGTGTTGCAGCTTCCAAAAAGGAAGTTGTGCAATGTTCTATCTTAACTGCACAGGCATTAAGAATCAGAAAATCTTCAAAATATAGCAGAATTGCACAGCAGCTGTGGAATGGTGGTGGTTGTGGTTGCCCAATCAACAGTAAACAAACAAATCTGAAAATGATCACATTCTGATTTAGAATGATACCTGGCTGGGAACTGCATCTAATGCTTAACAGAAGTTTAAAGAGCCTAAATGTAAGTAAATGTTGGTTTCCATTTCCCAAATGGAGTTGCCAGCTGGAAGAATTCTTGGCTGTTCTCTCTCTGGATCTATCATTACTAAACTACTATATTTTGAACAGATCTTATTCAAATTTCACCAAACTTGGGGTGATCTTAAAAGTAATCCAGGGTTTCATGTGTACCATATTCAGGTTATTAAAATGTCTTCCTTTTATAGGTGGTATAAAATGCAGTAAAATATTTAGAGAGAAAAAAAAAACAAATAAAACTATATGTTTCACTCATAATGTAGGAGGGCGCATTTTTGCCCTCCCAATACATAGGCGTGTTAAGGCTGTAATTCTATATATACTGAGTTTGAACTAAGCCAAAGTGATCTCAGTATCTCTCACTTTGGGATAGGGTGCCCTGACATCCAATGTTAATCCCAGTTCCATCTGTGCTTTTAATAGATATTTGCTGGTGATCAGTAAGAACTTCTGAATCTATCCTTCTATACTCATCCAATTAGATTTAGACAGTCATACTTGGTTTCCACTCAATAATTAAGAAAAGGTAAACTTGACTCTTTGCTTTTGTCTAAAAACGAAGCAACTGCATTTTCAGATGCATCACATGAGCTGACTGTTGCAGGTCAGAGAGTGAAGGCTGAAATGACCTTTCCAAAAGCCTGGCAATTTGCCCTTCATCAGAGAAGAGAAGGGTAGAAATCTGTGCTCCAGATGGAAGAGTTTGTTCTGCTTTCTTGGGTTACTGGGTGATATCACATCGTGCTTTCTGGATAGCCTGTAGATTTAAATACTTTTCTCCACCCATCCAAATTACGAGAGTCCAAAATGCTACATTATGAGAAAGAATGAAGGCCGAAAAGTAAGTCGAGCAAGACTGAATCTTGGGTTGGGATGTGCAAGGTCCTTGTTTAAAGTTCTTGCTCAACCCTCAAATCTCATTGGATACCCTCTGTGCAAGGCACCATTACACTGAGCAGTGCTGAAGGCAGCATGGCAGACCGATGGATTCTGAAATGAGGCATTTGACATTGTGGGGGAACTCTAACTGCTTTTTATGTCAGTTGATGTTATGAATTATTATTACAGAGAATTGGTGATAAAGGATCTCCCCCCCCTTCCCGCCCCCTGTATTATTATGTGGGTTGTAGTACACAGAACATCTGTAGCCTTTAAAGCAAAAACAGTTTACCTATGAGCAACATTTTATGAACAGTCTTCTCTGTCCTACTGTTGAGAATTAGGAGATTTCTGCAGTTGAAGTCATAGAATCAGAAAGGTCATTTAAGCCACCAAGTCCTTCTCTTTGCTCACTGCAGGAAACCAAGTTAAAGCATCCCCAATAGTTGGTCATCCAACCTCTACTTGATTGTATCCAGCTAAGAGGAATGCATGTATCCCCTTTGCCCACAGCATCCACTGCTGATTTGCTCTTATGCTAGGAATTTTCTCTAACATTCAGTGGGAACCTGCCTTCCTGTCATGACTATTATAAAAAACGTAAGAGCCTGGCTAGGTCAGGCCCACATTCTGAATCACCCAGTCCCAACGGGATGTACGTAGGAAGCTTACAAGCTTGTACTGGAGAATGATAGCTCCCTCCTCTTCTGCTTTCCAGCAGCCAGTATTTAAGGCATGTTGTCTTTGATTAAGAGGGTAATAAATAAATAAAATATTAGCTGTTGTTCATAGCCTGATTCTCCATAAATCTGTCCCCTCACTTTTGAAAAATATTTAAGTTTGGCTGCTTTATCACGACTACTGGCAATGAATTCTACAGTTCAATTATATGGTGTATAGAAATTGTTTCCTTCTGCTGGTTCTGAATCACTGATCATTTAGTTTCATTCAATATATGACCTTGAGTCACTGTGAGAGAGGGAGGAAAACTTTTCTCTATCTATATCTTGGGAAATGTAACACATTGTGTCTCTTCTGATCTTCCATTATAAGCTAAAGAGCTTCCATAGCTATAGCTTTTCTTCATAGGGGAAGTCCCCTAATCATTTTAGTTGCCTTTTTGGTACCTCTTCCAGACCTATAATATCCTTCTTAAGGTACAGTGACCACAATTGTACACAGTATTCCAAGTGTGGTCTCATCCTATATTGGTAGAAAGACATTGTTATATTAATTCTATTTCCAGTGCCCTTCGTGATCATTCTAAGCATGGAATTTATATATATTTTTAACCAAAACTGCATAATGGGTTGACATTTTCATCACATTCTCAACTGTGACTCTAAGATTCCTTTCCTAATCAGCCCTTGCCAGTTAAGTCTGCAGAAAGGATAATTGCAACCCGCCTGCCTTCTATAGAAGAACTGTATACTGTGAGGGTCAAAAGGAGGGCAGAGAGGATATCTGCAGACTCTCCCCATCCTGGATATAAACTGTTTCAATTTCTTCCTTCAGGACGGCACTACAGAGCACCATATGTTAAAATATCTAGATACCGGAACAGTTTTTGTGCCATTGCTCTGTTAAACACTACATGACATGATATGTGCTGGACAGTGGCTTCTCCCTTTGAAAAAATTATTTTACTGTGTAGTGTAACTGTTTACTATCATTCCTTTTTGTGCTGCTATCCAAATGCACTGTTGCTCTTGCTGTTCATCACTGAACACAAATTCCTTGTATATATTTTATACTTGGCCACTAAAGTATTCTGTATTCTGTATTTAGATCCCATGGTGAGAAGTGATGCTTGGACTACTTGTGGCAATATGTACTGTATGATTTTACACTTGCTACACTCACTGCATTTGACATTTTAAAACCCATTTATCCAGTTTGGAGAGATCCTTTCGGAACAGATCACAAACGCCTTTTGATTTTAACATCCTGAACAATTAGGTATCGTCAGTAAACAGGTATCTCGCTGGTCAACCCTAACTCCAGATAATTTATATGCAGATTAAGAATAGTTTCACACATTGGTCCCTAGGGGGTGCCATTTTGCACAAGTTGCCAATATGAGAATTGGCCATTTATTTCTACTCTCTACTTCCTTGTTTTTAGTCAGTTGCCAATCTATCAGAGCACTTGTCCTTTCGTCCAGTAGCCATTGGGTTTCCTCAGGAGCCTTTGATGATGAAGTTTCTCAACATTTTTTGAAAGTCCAAGTAGACAAGGATGCTCCAATATATTTAAGTATATAATGAATGAAAGTTTATTACAGTTAAAGGACCTGAGAACAAACATAATAGCAAAGTAAGAAAACAGCATCCATTTTGATAGTTCATGGGAAACCAATCATTCAGCAAATAGTTTCATCCTACGTCTAATCACAGCAGCCAAAATTTTGGGCTACTACCAGAGTTCCATTGGGCCTAGAGTCAGATAATTTATTTATTTTTTTACATATGCATTGTTTAAATGGTCTGGTTGAATAATTGATAAAAGGGAAATAAAGGTTTCTCTCCGATCAATATACAATCCATAAACCAAAAGTATGTGCTCCACCAAATCTACTTCTGAGTTATTACAAGGGCAAACTCTTTATACCAGAGGTGGTGTATACCCCAGAATCTTCCTAACAGGAACTGTGATGGGCAGGTATCTAATCACACCTTTGCAAAAGCCATCTGATAAGTACTATGACTTAGATTGGCTCAAGACGAGGCCATATTTCAATTATTTTGATAACTTACCTAAAGTTATCTTTACCTAAATGAACTGGAGAACAGGGTGAGTTAGCTCTACTAATCAAGTCCTGTGAGCTTATATTCCAGATTGTGCCTCATTAACAAAAAAGCTGAAGGATGCCCCATTAAAAATAGGTGAACTGGAGAGAGGCTGATTTGACTAATTTTCTGAGATGTAATTTTAAACCAGGAAATAATAAATGGGTTGTCAACAAGGTAAGAAATAATCCCAAAGTGGAATGGAATACATTAATTTTGAACTAAAGTTTAGTCACAGCTAACCGTGTCCTGGCTTCCACTGGGCTTTGTCCTATCTTCAAAGGGATTGTGGTATTTAGTACACAGCTGGGTAGTATGAAGAGGGCTCCCAAAAAGTGGCCCTGAATATTATAGAGCCTTTAAGATATTATATTTATCCACACAGAAGCCCTACATAGGACCTGTGAGGCCAGCTTAGCATTGGAAGTTCCAATTGTAACTGGAATGCAGCGTCCATCATTTGAACAGAAGAAAATGCAGAAGCACAAATAAGGTGGCTTCTGACTTCAGAAGAGCAGAATGATGGTGGATTGACCAGGAGGGACAATGGTGAAACATCAAGCCAATATACCTAAAACATCTGACCTGCTCGAGCGAAGGGTCCAAAACCAGCCATTTGTGGCATTTAAATTTCGTCTCAAAGATCAGGATCTTAGATTTATCCCAATTTGTTTCAAGGGGAATAAATACATTATGTCCATCTATTATCCATCTATTATCCATCTATCCTTATATCTATATCATCTATCTATCATCTATTGTGTGTGTGTGTGTGTGTGTATGTGTACACACACACACACACATACTAATTATATCTCCTCAAAAAATGTCTGGAAGTTTAGTGAGACAAGATTTACCTTTGTGAAAGCCATGTGGTTCTTTTTCAGTAAGGCTAATTCTTTTTATGTGCCTGCTTATTTTCTGTTTAACAATACTTTCAACCATTTTCTCCAAAACAGATGTTAAAGTAATGTAATTTCCTTTATCACCCCTTATTTGATTTTAAAAAAAAAAAGTTTTCTAGTTTTTGGGGATACATGCCCAAATAGATGTACATCTTTTTGTGAAAGATCAGCAATTTCATACTTAAGTTTTTAAAAAACTCTTGGGGGGAATGCTATCCAGTCCCAGGGATTTATCTCTTTTCAGTTTGGCTTAAAACCTCATCTCTCATTACCTCTACCTTGGTGACATACCAGGGAGGGCGGGCAGTCCGCTCTGGGTGCGGGGAATAAGGGGGGTGCTGCCAAAGATGAGGAGGAGGCTAGTGGTGGGTGTGGAGTCAAGTCACTGCTACCAGCATGCCAATCAGCTGTCTGGCGGTTGGCAACAGCTTGGCAGTGACGGAAGAAAAAGATCTGCATCTTCAAGTCAATGTTGACTCTTGGCAACAACCCTCTGCAGTTTTCTTGGCAGCCTTTTCAGAAATTTTCCCCTGCCTGCTTCCCAGGGCTGAAAAATTGTGTGACTGGCCCAAGGTCACCTAGCTGGCTTTGTGCCTCAGGCGGGACTAGAACTCACCGTCTTCTGCTCTCTAGCCTGGAGCCTTAACCACTAGACCAAACTGGCTCTCAGCAGTGAAGGAGGGGCATGTGGAGAAATGAACCACTCTGAGTGTCAAATATGCCACAGATGCTACTGCTCTGTCTGACTCAGTTCATCTCATCTTCCTTCTAAAAAAGGACAGCTCAGGCACAGACGTCGGTGCCGCATCCTCAGTAGTGAGGCCAGAAGCCAAGATTTCCTTTTCTCTGTTGTTTTCCTTTCTTCCTTTAGTGCATCTTTAATAACTCCACCCTCAATGGCCCAAAAGCCTCCCTAGTTTGTTTGTTTGTTTATTTTTCAAATGTCTATATGCCGCCCATCTCACTATACAAGTGACTCTAGTTGGTTTCCTATTCCAATGTAATTTAATATTTTTGTTGCTATTGTTTATCTTAATGTGTTCATCTTAATGCTTGCCTTATGTTCTTTGTTGTTGTTTCTTTTATTGATTGCTTACATATCTTTCACCATAGTTATTTTCTTTTTAATTTTCCATGTATATATAATCACTATCCCCATTCGGTTCTTTCAGTGTTGTATCTCTCCTTGTCGCATCTTTCAGTAGTTGTTCTAGGGCACAATCACACAGGAGATCCAAAAATAAGTCTCTTTGACTTGTGCATAGTGTTGATCATTCCGTTCTAGGTGAGAAGAACTATTTACTATTACTATTCTTGTTTCTTTTTCCAATGCTTTTCTAGTTTCACTTTCCATGTGAAGGTCAGTTTTGGCTTCTTACAGGACCAGGAAGGGGGCACCATAGAATACTTCCAATACTAATTTGCTTTTGGGAACTGATATGGATGATTCTGAGGAAGAGTTTGCTCTTTTAGGGGATTCTATGTACTTTTTGACAGACAGGGCAGCTCTGCTCCTATTAAGCCCTTTGCTATCTTTTCTATAGAGTTTATATCCAAATATATTCCACTGGTTCTTTCTATTCTACCCAGTTTCTGTAATAATTGTATATCTACATTTTCTTCAAGCATTCTCCACCATTTTAGTTTCAAGACTCCCAGCATTTAGATAGAACCACCTAAATGCAATCTCGTTCTTTGATTTTCTATGACATGAGTTTTATGACCTTGTGGCTTTCTTGAAAGAGAATATTTATTTCCTAGATCTACTCTGTCTCCTTCTGAACAGTTACAAAAATGTTCATTCCATGTCTTACACTTGGGATGATAAAGAACAGCTTTTGACCTTCTTCTGTGTGAAGACCCTTTATATATTTGAAAAATACTATCATATTCCCCCCCCAAGTCATTTTTTCGTAAGCCTAGACATGCTTACTTCCCTTAGTCTATCCTCATAAGACTTTGCTTCCTATCACTTAATCACATCTTTGCCCTTCCCTAACCTCTTCCAGATTTAATACTTCTTAAAACATGACACCCAGAACTGGCGGAGGTGCTTGTCCAATGCAAAATAAAGTAGAACTATTAATTACTATAATTACTACACTTTAGGATGATGCAACCTAAAAATGCATTTTTTCTTTGCAGCCATTTTTCAACAATGCTCCATTGTTCTGTATGTTACTTCCCCAACTTTCTATTTTGCTCATTATGAGGACTAGAAACCCTTTGGGATCCTTTAGAACATGCTCTTCCATGTATCTGGAAACTACCTATAACTGGGGAATGTGCTGGCTGGGGAATTCTGGGAGTTGAAGTCCATGTGTCTTAAAGTCGCCAAGTTTGAGAAACACTGATCTATATTATGCTCCCTGCACTCTTTGATCTATCTTTCCTGCCCAACTCACAGCATTCCTTGATTTTCCCAGGTTCCTCACAACCCAACAGAACATCAGCAGGAGAGAATTACTCCCTAGGGTCTGACTTATGAGGATTTTCCATTACTATCTGTCATTTTAAATCAGACTATGACCAAGGAAAATCACACTTACAAATGATGCTTAAGCTGGAGTGCCAACCCTTTATTGCATATATTAGACAAATAAAGGTAGTCCTCCTTCAGTGACCACAATTGGGATGGGCAACTTGGTCATTAAGTTAATTGGTTTGCTAAGTGAAACCATGACTGGGCTTATGATCTTACTTCAGCTTTCCTTTGCTTTACAGACCTGTGAAAGTCATAAATGTGAGGATTGGTCATAAAGTTCCTTTTTCATCACTGTCATAACTGTGAATGGTCACTAAATGAGGCAGTTGTTACATAAGGACAATCTGTACACCTAGTCTGCTGTTTTCAAATACAAAGCTTCTTACTACCAGCAGAGTAAAGTACTATTTGGCTACCAGTCTGTGTACTGTCTCATTTTACATGTTTAACTATCTAATAACTGTGTCTTTTCATGGAAATTATTAGGACAGCACTTTAAGTTTTTCTTAAAATTCATGAAGACTTTTTTTCTTGCTGTAGAAGCTCTCTTTAATTTGGCAAGACAACATAAAGCTTACCTCATAACATGCTGTACTATTCAAAAAGAAGTGCTGAACACAAGCTGTCTAGGAGCTTGAAGCTTGAAGGCTCCATGGTATACCTTTCCTTGTTGGCCTCCCTTGCATCTTCCACAAACAAATCATTAAGATACTTTTGAGCAGAACATTTTGTACAGATCTATTGAGTTTGCCTATTCCTATGGGACTTGGAAAATCTGAATGGCGGTGAAAATATACATCCTAGTTTACGGTCAGGTGTTCAGACTAGAGAGTGGGATGATAGAAATACAAGTTACATTTTGCCAGTCATGAATTTGACCAGAGGATATAATCACTAATTTAGAAAGCAACTATATTTTCATTTTTCCCCTTCCCACTTCAAAAAGCAGATGTTTTTACAGCCTGGTTCAGTATTAGTTAAGCTGAAATCGATGGCCAATATTCAGAATTTAATTTGAATACTCCGGATCTTTGCTGGCATGCATCCTATCCTATCTGGGAGGAAATAGGGAGAATTTATATAAAAATCATGAAAGAAATATTATATCAAATATTATAGACTGTATATCAAGAGAGAAAAATAATATCTTTTACATACTCAGTATGTCATATCATTTCATCCTCTTGCTATATTTTATTTTTATTTGTGCAATTTATGCAGTCTGTCTACCTTCTCAACCCTTATGGATTCTAGGTGGTTCACCTGAGCCTATTTCCTTCCCTAAAATCATGTGTGGTGTCTTCTGGTACCTTCTAGAGGTGTTGGTCTCCAACTGCCCAACTTCCGAAACACCTTGCCTTGAAAACTGGAAGGACTCGTCCAGGCAGTCACTGCAGAATTGGTCACGATTGAGTGCGGATAAAAAAAAAATGACCAGTGATCATGTTGGCTGGGAATTCTTGGAGCTGTAGTCCCACAATTCCAGAAGGTATCAGCATGAACATAGCTTTTATGCTGCTGAAACGAATCCAGAGGATGAGTGGCACAGAATTTTATTAGAAGAGTGAGGAATTTATTATACATTAATAAGTACAATATTGGGAATAAGTAGATTGATTACATAACCAAAGCTGAACATGCTTGTTGTGGCAAGAAGTAAAGGCATATCTACAGCTTTCTAGTAATCTAAAAACTCTTCTGAAACTAGAATTTGCACTGGGACTAACTCTAATCCTAACCCTGACCAGGAAAGGAATAAAGGATTGGTCTAGCAACCAGGGGCTGGCTTGGTTCTAATGCTCCCTTGGTTACACTGACTTCTACTGCTTTTCTCAGGTAGAAGTGTGAGCAAAAGTTGAAGGCCCTTTGATATAATTAATTCATAGGATTTTATAACTATATTATCTGATACATTGTTGTCAGGTGAAGGGAGAAATGAAAAAAAGGCATAAGAAATGGGGATGGGCACCTTCCATTTCTAATTACCTCTTGGAGTCCCCCTTGTGCTAGAGTGACATGGACGCTGGGCCTCCCTATTTGATTCCTACCCCAATATAATTGAAGAATGAAAAATATCTAAAAAGGAGGGGAAAGGATCCAGGAAACTAAAAATCAATTTCTCTGAGAATGATACTAGGAGCAGATCGTAAAGTGATGTCGCTGCATGCGTCTTCAGAATCATGCAGCAATGACCAGAAATCAACAGAGGCTACTCCAGAACAAACGTGGCCATAGGAAGGTGCTGGGCATGATTCTATGGGAGATTTTAATCTGCAGAAAGCTCTTGCTTCTGACAGCCATCCTCAGTGGAAAGATCCTTTTATTTGACTCAGCAGCCTAAATGGCCACTTCTAACTCTATAATTTTATGATTCTAAATATGCCACTGGATAGCACATTCATACTGGTCTTCAGGGAAAGTCAATCTGTTTAGTTTTGTCTTGTGTGCTCCCAAATGAAGTTTGTTTATATCTCTGTCATGCACTTACTTTCATCTTGTCTCCACTCTTTTGTGCGTCAGGTGTGACAATATCTTATGACTGGAAACCCAGTGTCTGAATTACATGAATAGCAAATGTGTTTCTAGTTCTTTTTTCTGTTTTTTTCTTACAATTTAAGTGCAACTAGGTACAATCTGGCAAGAGCTTAAGCAGTGGTATATATCACTGTGGCCCAAATTTAGCCAGGTTAAATTTGTAGTAAAGGCTATAGTCTTAGACACTCACAGAAGCACATTTCACTGAATGTAATACTTCTGCCTATATATGGGTATCTGACTGCAGTATAATTACATTTCTTTCTAAATGTCCATTTAGGATTTGGGCTTTAAGCCAGGGTGTAATACTGTGGCTTTCCAGATGATGTTTAGCTGTAACATCCATGGCCTAAACGGCATGATCAATGGTCACAGACGCTAGGATGCATCCTTCCACAACATCTGGAGGGCCACGTGTTCCCCATCCCTGCTTTATGCCTGTATTTAAGCCTCCACTGAAACTATAAGACTTTGAAGTGCTGAAGATGGCTTGTTCTATTATTGCTATTGCATCTATGGTCACTAGCTCACTAAAATCCTCTAACATCCCTTTTTCTCATGCTGTGCTTTCACCTCTCATGTTTCTCACATATTGAATGTTTTGGTAGAAGTCTGATTTAACCGAAAAAAGTGTGTCATGTCAAGTTAGCTATATTGAAGGCCTGGCAGCTCCTACAGAAGCTAGAGCTAACCAGTGGTCCCTTGGGCAGACTTGATCTCTTCCTGTGTTCACACACTTTTTTTTAAAACTTAGATGATATGACTTAACATATGGCAAGAATGTTTTTTTATAATCCAAGCGGCTCTTAAAGAGACTTTGGGGAGGATCAACTTACAACTCAGGGCTCAAGAGAAATCTTACCTCAGCACTAATCAGATTTTCAAAACCTAATGACTTGAGTTGGTCTTTTTAGCCATTATCACCCCCGTCCCAACTGTTTGATACTACAAGGCATTTTAGAAATACTTTCTCTGAGATCTTTTCATATATATATATATATGTGTGTGTGTGTGTGTGTGTGTGTGTTTCCATGATATGAAAAACAGTTTCTCCTTGCTTTCCCCACTAATAGATCTAAAGTTCAATACTCCTCTTTCATAGATAGATAGATAGATAGATAGATAGATAGATAGATAGATAGATAGATAGAATAAGAAGACCAACTCAAGTCATTAAGATTTGAAAATCTGATTAGATATAAGAAAAGATGCCAGGCAAATGCAAACATTTTCTGGGTGTGTCAAGAATGTACAGACAGGAAGTTCTCTCCACTGTAAGAAAGGATTTCCAAAAGATGGGAAAGTAGGGCATGTCCATTTACCTGAGTCATACTTTATTGCTTAAAAGATTCGTCTCTGGTTTGCGAGAGCTACTCAGTTGGTTCTATATATAGATTGACAGCTATCCATAAATGGGAGGGAAAGGGTAGCAGCCTTCCTTTAGACATTATTTTTGTTTTCTCCTGCCCAGAGCTGGGTAAGGCTGCCTTCTGCTCAGCTCTGCAATCTTGACATCTAATTAAGTAAGTAAGTCTTCCTTTTCTAATATATATATATATATATATATATATATATATATATATATATATAAAACATTATTCCAATGAGAAGGAAATGCATGTTGCTTAAAGTGCAATTTCTTTTTCTTTATTGAGTGACTTTTCTATTTAAGTGCAGAGAGAGAAAACAAAAAAACCTGGAATGACATAATGGATTTGTATCTATTCATGCAATATTTCTGCCCATGGATGGCTTAACTCCAACTGAAGCCAATGGAATGTGAGGAGCTTTAGAATTGCTACCCATCAGGAGTTTAACAGGTAGACCTGTGAGGGGAGTATTGAACTCTAGATCTGTTAATGGGGAAGGCAAGGAGAAACTGTTTTTCATGCCATGGAAATGCACTGCATTTATTAATTGATTCAATACTGATTTATTAACTGTTTCTTCATTTACTCTATGGACCTATTAGGGCTCAGGAGAGAAAAAAGTTATAAACTGAGTGAAGCCAATAAAAAGTTATCATTTGAGTTTATCTAGGAATCCTTTTCAAGTAGCAAGCAAAACTTATCAAAACATGTAACTATTTTCCATAGTAACATCCAGATTCCTCCTATCTAGCATTTGAAGTCTTCTTTTTGAAAAGATTGATTTCTGACGGTTGATACTGCCTAGTGTTCATTGTATGATACAGTTTTATATCTTCTGAAAAAAAATCCCCTTTGTCTCCTGGTGCGTGGGAGAATTTGGAAATATTGTTATTTGTGCTCCTTAAACGAAGCCTGCTGGAGAATACAATTACATGAACAAAGGCAGAGGAGCCAATGAAAATACCCTCATCATGAAGAATAATATAAATTGGGAATGTGTGGCATTGACTTTGTTTGATTAGCATATCCTTTACTGTCTAGTGAAAAGGATGCAGAATATTCAAAGTGCATTTGGGATCTACATCTTAAACTGCTGTGTGCTTTAAGATCATTTTTATGCGTGGCATTTGATGGATAATGTTTTCAGTGGAATCTAAATTATGCTGCCATGTATCCTAGCTCCAGACCTAATTAAAACACATGAGTATGGTAGAATAATATTGTCTTTTGTCAGCATGTTTGATTTTGGTGGAAGCGTTCTGAAGGTGCCTATCTATTCGTCATAATTCTTAAATGAAACTCCCATGGTATGTTGAAAGGGCAGGTCCATAACTTTTCTCCTTTAGATGTGATTAAAAAAAACACGTCTTTATCCATGAGTTGGATGTGATGATATGTGTACCAGTGGTAACCTGACTTGCATGATTATTGTGTAGCAGTGATAACATCACTCCACAATATTCTGTTAGGTGAAACACTAACATTTCATCTTAATTATTATTCAGCAAAAATTATCTAATTACAAATTGTTTATAAGGGCCAGTGTGCTGGATCAAATAGGTGATCATTTCTAAAAATCCATGCCCTATGATCACCAAAATGGGGTAGAGAACCATCATCTCCCTTTCTATGTAGCACATGGAGTAAGTGGGAGGATGTCATTAGGATCCCACCAAGGAATAGTGGAATTGTGACCCACACTATGTCCCCAGTGTTGCTATCAAACCACTTCCTGGCTGCCTTGTACTCTATTGTGCTCTATGGTCAAAAGGTTCATGGCAAGGCGATTGGGTTCTACTCTGGTTCAGTTTTTATCTACTGAAAATAGCATGTCTGTCTCTCTCCCTGTGTATGCTTGAATACATAAAATTAATGAACATCCTATCTCATCTCTTTTACTAGAAACTATAATATGTATGTATGGTGCATTTTTCTGTGCATTTATATGTTATATGACTGGGTATTGGAGATTGTCTTAACATCTTAACATTCAAGTGAAAAAAAGCAAAATGATAATTTCCATTTCTTTGTTCCACATTTTTGTATGTGTGCAATTCATGGTATCTAAAGTCACCCTTTGGGGGAGATGGGCAGCATATAAATTTAATAATAAATAAATAAATGTAGATACATATACATGCATATTTGTTTTTGCAGGCTGCATGGAACAACAAATATGTGGTTTTGTTTTGCATGTATATATGTGAGCACGTACAGATTCTTGGTGAATGGAACAGACAAGTGCAGGTTCATTTCTCTGCCTACACTGTACAATTGCATTTTTTTTACTCCTTTATTTACATATAATCTTAAAATAAAACATTCCTTGCATTTTGCTTTTCCTTCCTGTTTGGTGCTTCAGACTGGAATTGGTAAAAAATTCCTAGCAGAAGCTAAAGTGTCAAGCCATCTACATCTGTCTCAAAATTAGATAAAGATAGTCCACTGACTTTGAAAAACAATCCCGGTAACAGCAACCACAATTTATAATCCAAAAATAACAAATGATTTTTAGGAGATTACACCGTTAACAAATGCTTTAAAATATTAAAAAGAACAGATTAAAGAAAAACAGCAAACTGTCACTAAACAGTTGCACAGGAATCAATTAATACTTTTTTGATACATTTCCAAAGCTTGGCATCTGTCCAAGAGGAGTTGTTGTTTTATAAAATGGTCCCGTGGTTTCTTGTACCATGTCGTCCTTTTGAAAGAAGTTTTTGTTCTCAACAATTTCCATCACTTGAAAGTTGAATTACCATCCTTTCAGTTTTAACGTATTCAAAATATGGACTTCTAGATGTTCCAGGATCTCCGCCTCGATGGCCTCTAGTGATAAAGATCTGGATTTCAACGACTGCAGTTTCATACAGTTTCACAAATCACTACCATGGGGTGCCTCTCAGGAACCAGCAATTCTTTTTTTTTTTTTTTTAAAGCTAGGACTATGTTTTTCCTCCCAGTTTTTCAGCTTCTGTGAACCAAGTAGTAACGATGCATGATGGGACTGCATTTTTTAAATCTCATTTGTTTTGGCAAGGGTGGGGCAAACTGAAGTGAAAAATTGGTGTATTTAAGCTGCCACTGAAAATGGGTAGTTTTGCCCTTACACTTTAGCGACATGATCTGAGAGTGCAAATCAACAGCTATAAACGATCCACCTTTTCCTTGCATATTCCTTATCTTCCAGCAGGAGTATCACCAGTATAAAGAGCCAGTAGGAAGAGTAACCTGCACATGACCATGTTGGGTCATAGCTTGTGGGATTCATTGCTTGAACACAGAAGGTCTAGCATCACAGCAGATTTCATTTGGCTGTAGTGCAGAAAAGGGACTCCCTGGGGAATACCAAACATTGATCCTTGGCTTGTATCTACATTTTCAGAATTTTTCTCTCCCTTGCTAATGTCAGCATGAACTGTTGCAGAGGAAAATGCCTGTAGGTAAGTTGTTGATGAACGTTGCAGTACGTAGCCCTCTGCATTTTAATACCACTGTCATCTTTGGGTCATAGTATGGCAAGTGGAGTGCTCCATGCAATTGATGCAGCTGGATTTAAAGACTTCCAAGATATTTGAAATATTCCTAGATATATTTCACAGAATAATACTGAGTGTATAACACAGGCATTGGTCTGCATGACGTTTTCTCTATGTTTTTAAATAGGAATATTAACATCAATACCCCAGGCCCATCTTTCTTCTAGGATGAAAAGTTTCAGTGTTTGGGTGATAATTCATTACCTTTGACCAGGCTAGGTAGGAAATGGATAAATACATAATGTCATGGAGGTTTACCTAGAGTTTGTCTCTCAATGTTTAGGGTGAGCTAAGGGTATGAACATTCTATTACTTTGTCTCCTTTAGTTGGTGGTTTGCAGAAGACTCAGCAAAGCATCTGGCCTTCTCCTTTCCCCAAGGGAACAAACAGGAATTGTCTTGTGGGATGTCCTGTTGCTGTGGCCCTTTGTCTTCCATAAAGAGAAGATAAATTATTATATTCTGTCAAAGTGATTCAATCTTAATTTTTAGTGGGAACAAGATCCAGTTCCAATAACATTGTAGAAGCTGACCTATCAAAAGCTTTGGCGGCCAATGTAACCTGATCATCTCTAAGTGCAGAATGTGATGTATGCCATGCTGCTTGTGGCAGTATGATCTAGCCGTATAGGACAGGAAGTGAAGTAGTTGTTCATTCCATTAAATTTACAGGTAGAATTTGGACACCGCTGTGGCATCTACAGGTTCTCGCTGCTTTTGTCAGCATAATGAAAGCAGAGTCGTGTCTCAAGTTCTACCTGTTTGGGGGATGTGTGCAATACCACACTGCAAAAAGAAAAGGGGTGTGGCTTGTGTTTGGATACGCAATGCTGCTTATGTCACCTTCCTTGCCCCCACCTGTAAACAAATCTGGAATAGCAAGATGTGATTATACAGGTGTCAGCTCTTGAGGTAGTCCAGACAAGAAGCACCAGCAATGAGTACTAACACTACCTCTCCCCTCCATTACTTTTACTCTCCAGAAAACTAGAGAGGAGCCCTTCTGAGACACTTCTTCCACCCCCATCCCTCCTTTGGACTCGGATTTCTTTTATCAGACCATTGTCTAGGCCATGGCTCTTCCTCCTGCCTCCCAAGGTCATTCCCACATTCCATTATTGCAGGCCAGATTGAAGTTGTTCCCTGCTTGAGATGATGGTAAATGGCACCCCTTGGTCTAATTCAAGGTGGCTGGTACTCAAAGCTGGTCATATAAGTGTACTTTTTGAAGCAGAATAATCATCAGGTGCCTTTCCTTCTTTCTGGAAGTAAATCTACAACAGCAGCAAGTTAAATAACAACAATCTGCTGCAGATACATGGAATTCCAAATCAGTCCCTCATTCTGTCTAATGGTAGAGCTGGCCCTGTTATCTGGGGTTTGGCCATAATATCACATCCTTAATCTTCCCATAATACATACATAGATGTATACAGTAAGAAAGTAAGTATGTAACGTTGGATTTGACCCTACAGAAATAGTGCCTGTGCTAGCGAAGTGGATTCTTCTAATGCTTGGGAATTAGCGTAAGTCTAATTCAGTGAATGTCTGTCATCAACATAAAACAGTAATGTTCCTTGCACCAGCTTTCCCATCTTAGCCATGATCACATCCAGCCATGGTTGATGCTAATGATGACAGTGATGGTGACGATTTATATAATACTTAAAATAAGCCAAGGAAATAATTTACAACAATTTCAGAAGACAAGGCTCTTCCAAAAGGTTCATAATCTTAATCCAGATTAGATATAAGTAGGAAGGGTTGGCAGAACAGTGAGAAGAATATGTGGAATATTTTATTTTTTTATAGTTCAATTTAGAAGACTTAACTATGTCTGTAAGTTAATAGATGTTCTTTGTAAAATATTTAATCTGCCCGTGAAACAAGTGATAAATTGCAGGGAGGTATTGGAGGAGAAATCTTTCAAGTGATCTGCAATGTTTTCTGGCCATTGGTTGTGGATCCCATCTAGCCAATGTGCCTAATTCCTTTTTCCAGCAGGAGAAACACTTATGGGTAGAAGTGGATTAAGTTTAGTATTTCTTGGTGGAATAAAGCAAAGCAGTATTTATTTGAGGAGTGTGTATTGGTGCCGCTGAAAAAACTTTTGAGGGCTTTGAAGCTTGTGGGTATAAGGATAAGGGATAGAAGGAATTTGAGTTATCCCATCAAATCCATTTTTTAAAATTAAGACAGTAATATAAAATGAGAAAACAATGTTTTCATTTCTACAATGAGCACGTTTCTAGAAATACATGACTGTTATTGTATGGTGATTGAAACTAAATAAAACAGTGATGGATTCTTTAAGTGGATGATTAAGTGGATGATAAGATGTAGAGATGATGTTTTGGAGGAAAGGTAATTGAGTGGTATCTGGTAATGTTAACATAATTAGAATATAAAGATAAAAATAAAAAGATATATAGCAAACTACATTGCTACAAAAATTGGGAAGGATAAATCTTATAAAACAGTGAATGTGATTTCTGGGTCTTCAGTTGTATGATCTTAGAAAAGTTACATAGTTCCTACATGGAAATTAACTGTGGGCAAAAGCATGAAACTTGTAAAGAGTGAACAGTGGATATCAATTCAAAGGCCAGATTTTGGGGATGGTAAATATTATGTAATTAAATGATGAGATGAGGTACATTGGACCTAAGCCATCAATATTATGTTATGTCAGTTGAAGTACAGCCTGATTGATTTGTGAGCATTCTTAGGATTGAAATGCACATCTCCTAACAAATGAGCCTATACATTTAACCCAATATGTTTTGATGGTATATTTTGTGATTTTAACTGCTGCATTAAATGAAGAATGCTATTTTTGATCATACAATCTGTTTCAGCTTCAAGGATATAATGAAGTGGCCAGAAAGCCCTGATCAAACTGAAATGTAATTGTTTAATTTACAGGAATAGTGAACGGTAACAGATTCCAACATGTCACCCAAGAAGCTACCATTCTACCAAAAAAGACACAAGCATTATGACCTGTCTTATCGCAATCTTGAGACAAGATACTTGCTCCAGGAATATGCAGCAAGGAGGTAAGGAGCATAACTGCTGTTCCCATATGAAAGTAATTCACATCTGCATATCTTTTGATTTATAAAACTAATCAAAGTGAATAACAGCAGCTATGGTGTCATTAGATAGGGATCTGCAATCAGTTTCTTGTTGGAACTGCTTTCTTGGGAGTGCTGAAATTGACCCCCAAAGGTGTAGCAGGCTGCAACTGAAAACTGTGGGCTACCTTGTCTTGGAAGCTTCCAAGTTTCCACTTGATTTATTTATTTATCATAATTGTAAGTTTAACCCTAACCCTGTTTCCACTGTGATTCTGAGCGGCATGCAATCTTGAAAGCAAATTAACAAGAACAGTAAAAAGAAAATGTGACACATTCAGAAACAGTAAAACCAACACTGTCTCAACTTACAGCTTTCCCACCAAGGACCCCCCACCCAAACTAACCCAAGGCCTGGGGGAATAGCCAGGTTATAAGGGCTCATTTGAATGAGGGTTCATACTGCTACACAAGAATTCATAGAATTAATTTTCAGGATTACAATACACTCATGCCAAAAGAATAATAGAAGGTATGAGCTCTGAAAAAAAAAAGAAAGGTTGTCAAGGTTTCAAAGGTTGTCAGTCTCATTCCCCCACAAGTTACTTCTGCTTTGGATGGTGGTTCAAGAGACCACAGGGCTTCAGGTCCATTGTCCCTCATGGATCCAACTCCATGCAAGCAGCACTTGTGATGTTGCAAATTTCAGGATGGAGAGTTATATGTCAGGGTACAGAATTGTGCCTGGAGCAAGCAGGACCGCAGCCTCATCAGAGACAACTGTATTATTCTAGCTGGGAATGCTTCGTTTGGAAGGAGGAATGTTCCCTTATTTGTTCTTTGAAGTTGGTTTAACACTTCAGTCAGAATGAGGCCTAAAGTAGGGAGAGGGGCAGGTGTTGTTTCAGATTCCTACAATTTGCTTATGGACTTTGAATTTTGCTGTTTCTGACTTCCTTCTTCTTCCACCTCAAAGCTCAAATTTATGATTTGCAATAATTTCACGACCAACTTAATCTCCCCCTACTTGAAAGATAGGCAAAGGCAGAGGTGAAATTTAAGAATAGGTCATGCATGCAAATTTGTCAATGGCCGGTTTTCTCTTTGCCCCAAAAGTGAGAGGAATCTTAAACTTGTTAAATGTGTTGACTTATTGTTATTGTTATTTGTTGTTATTATTACTTTGCATTTGAAGGGCTGCTTCTAGACAAGCCTACCAAACATCATGCAGACTAGGCAAAGCAACATGTATTCTTTGCGCCCCAAAGCTCCACATCACATCTGAAGAGACATTGCAGGAATCTCAGGCAAGGTAAAACTCTCTTCACCTATAATGATAAAGGTGTTCAGTGCCAAACACTTGTCTAGCGATTGGCTAAGCAGCTTTAGGAGACTGGCATATGGAGAAAAGTACACGTACCCTTGATTGAGGTGCCTAGACCTAACAAGGGCAAGTGAAAGAATAGAGGAGCAGCAGTTGGTCCGTATAAAAGAGAAAGGCAGAGAGGAGGAACTGGGGAGGACATCAAGAGAAAAAGAATGGACAGAGAGGTTTTTATTGCCAAGAGTTCCTGAAAAAGGAAGGGTGAAGTTTATATCTTGAGTTGGAATCCTCAGCTAGATCTTTGACAGCAAACTTTTCATTTCCTTCTAATGCTCATGTAGAGCGATACTTATCTCCATAGCTTCACAGACATGTAGTCTCAGGCATATCACTGAATGTGCTTTGGAACATTGTTATAAGAGCTTATGGCACTCTTGCTCTTGCTACTAAAAGCCTTCAGAAGAGAAGAAAATTAGCTTTTATCTTGAGAATTTTCAAATCCTTCTTAACTCAGGAGAAATGAATTTACTGGCAGAGCTGGCAACCTGCTAACACTTGCAGTATAGCAGGTTCTTCATTGATTTATTAGATCTAGAATACCAAAGCATTGGATGTCTTCTAAATCTCATACTTGACATGTTCCAGTGGTAGAAATAGACTAAAAACCTTGGTTAAACTTGGGTAAAACCTGGGTTAAACACAAGTCTCTCTATTCCTTGGTTTAAAACAAATGCACAAGGTTCTGGCTAAATGCTGAAACTTTGAGCAACTTCCCTTGAATATAGTTATCTCTTCATCATTGGGGGTGTTTAAGATGATCTCTCAGTTGAAGCCAAGAGATGTACACCTGTAATACATATGCTGACAACTCTATTCCTGTTTGTGTGAATGGCTGAATGCCCAGTGATATACTGTACAAAAATAGGCCAATGACCTGCTCCCAGTGTGTTATGAAAGGTAAAGTTATGGGGATATCTTCATCCTTTACCTGCAGATGAGTTGAGGATCCTCATGTTTCTGCTGCATGTTTCCTTCTGCTTTGGATGGTGGACCACAGGGTTTCAGGTGCATTGTCCCTTATGGCCCCAACTCCATGCAAGCAACACTTGTGCTGTTGCAAATTCCAGGATGGAGAGTTATATGTCAGGGTACAGAATTATCAATAGAGGTGAATATAATATATCGGTGACACATAAACCAGCAAAATCACTCCAAAATGCCCTAAGTAAACCAAAAGACCCAGTAGCCCAAGAAGAAAAAGCAGGAGTCATCTACAACATACAGTGAAAGGACTGTAACAAACACTATGTAGGACAGACAGGCAGAAGACTAGCAGAACGCATCCACAAACACCAACTAGCAGTCAGAAGACATGATGAAAATTCCTTAATCTCACACACATGGATAGACTCAACCATAGTTTTAATTGGGAAACTGTCAGCATTTTAGACCAAGCTAAATCCAAATATGCAAGAGAATTCTTGGAAGCCTGGTATTCAGACAAGGCAGCAATTAACAGACAGATAGAGATTAACAGCATCTACATACTATTCAAAAGAGACAAAAGACCAGAAAATCGCCTCACCAGCAATCAATCACCAGCAATCATCACCAGCAATCATCACCCCCCCCCCCCCTTTACCAGCACTGGCAAGGCAGGCCACAGCATATAAATAGAGAGCAAACCCCATCCCATTTTAGCACTGAAGATGTTACCTAGCCGGGTAACGAAACGTTTGCAAGAAAAGAACCAAGCTCAGAGAACCCCGAGGACTCCACAGTACAGAATTATGCCTGGAGCAAGCAGGACCACAGTCTCATCGGAGGCAACTGTATCATTCTAGCTTGGAATGTTTCATTTGGAAGGAGAAACATTCCCTTATTTATTCTTTGAAGTTGGTTTAACACTTCAATCAGAATGAGGCCTAAAGTAGGGAGAGGGGCAGGTGTTGTTTCAGATTCCTACAACTTGCTTATGGACCTTGAATTTTGCTGTTTCTGACTTCCTTCTTCTTCCACCTCAAAGCTCAAATTTATTCAGAGTGAACTTGGTAACAACTTTTGGAGGTATGTAAGAGTCAAATCTAAGGCTTTTGAAGGACAACAGACTTCAGGTTGTGTACCTCTGTTCTAAGTGATCTAGGACATATCTATCTAGACTGAAACAGCAATGGTCAAGATTAAGATCCCCGTTCAGAGTAAAACAACCTCTTAGATAATCTCCCCGTACTTGAAATGTAGGCAAAGGCAGAAGTGAAATTTAAGAATATGTCATGCATGCAAGTTTGTCAATGGCCGGTTTTCTCTTTACCCCAAAGGTGAGAGGAATCTTAAACTTGTTAAATGTGTTGCTGTTATTGTTGCTGTTGTTGTTATTATTACTACTATTATTATTTTGCATTTGAAGGGCTGCTTCTAGACAAGCCTACCAAACATCATGCAGACTAGGCAAAGCAACATGTATTCTTTGCGCCCCAAAGCTCCACACCACATCTGAAGAGATATTGCAGGAATCCCAGGCAAGGTAAAACTCTCTTCACCTATAATGATAAAGGTGTTCAGTGCCAAACACTCGTCTAGTGATTGGCTAAGCAGCTTTAGGAAACTGGCATATGGAGAAAAGTAGATGTGCCCTTGATTGAGGTGCATCTAACAATTAATTAAAATGAAATTAATTAAAATGAAATACAATTAATATGATTGAAGTCATGCATTTAGTTTCCCCCTTTCTTCAGAGTAAACTTGGTAACAACTTTTGGAGGTGTGTAGGAGTCATATCTAAGGCTTTTGAAGGACACAGGACTTCAGGTTGTGTATCACTGCTCTAAGTGATCAAGGAGCTATCTGGTTGTCCTTGACTTACAACCACAATTAGGACTGGAACTTCCACCGCTAAGCGATGTGTTTGTTAAGTGAGTTGCGCCTGATTTTACGACCTGTTTTGCCAAGGTCGTTAAATGAATCATGTGGTCATTCAGCAAATCCAGCTTCCTCCGTTAACTTAGCTTGTCAGAAGCTCCCTGGGAAGGTCGCAAATGATGATCATGTGATCCCAAGATGGTGCAACTGTCATAAATGCATGCCAGTTGCCAAGCATCCGAATTTTGATCATGTGACTGTGGGAATGCTGTGACAGACATAAGCGTGAGGACCAGTCATAAGTCACTTTTTTCAGTATTGTTGTAACTCTGAACAGTCATTAAATGAATGTAAGTCAAGGACTACCTGTGTCTAGACTGAAACAGCAATGGTCTAGATTAAGATCCCTGTTCAGAGTAAAACAGCCTCTTAGATAATCTCCCCGTACTTGAAAGATAGGCAAAGGCAGAGGTGAAATTTAAGAATACGTCATGCATGCAAGTTTGTCAATGGCCAGTTTTCTCTTTGCCCCAAAAGTGAGAGGAATCTTAAACTTGTTAAATGTGTTGCTGTTGTTGTTGTTATTATTACTATAATTATTATTTTGCATTTGAAGGGCTGCTGCTAGACAGGCCTACCAAACATCATACAGCCTAGGCAAAGTAATATGTATACTTTGTGCCCGAAAGCTCCACACCATATCTGAAGAGGCATCGCAGGAATCCCAGGCAAGGTAAAACTCTCTTCAGCTATAATGATAAAGGTGTTCAGTGCCAAACACTTGTCTAGTGACTGGCTAAGCAGCTTTAGGAGACTGGCACATGGAGAAAAGTAGATGCGCCCTTGATGGAGGTGCCGAGACCTAACAAGGGCAGGTGGAAGAATAGAGGAGCAGCAGTTGGCCCATATAAAAGAGAAAGCCTGTAGTGGTATGTGGGAAAGATCTTGGGAGACTGGACAAAGAGACGCTGCCTAGAGAATGGTCAGATAAGAGACAGCACAGCCTGCAGCTAGATAGTGGGTGAGGCAAGAGGCTCAGAAGAGACCCTCCCTAGTTTCTCGGACTGTAAAGGAGAACGGGGGGGGGGGGGGGGGGATTGTACTTTCAGACTTGCTAGATTCTGTCAATCTAGCTTTACAATAAGGTAGAATTAGCTCATCTGGTTGTGATTCCTAACTGGTTTACCCTGTGAAGCCGACCTCAATCTTGCAAGTCTGAAAGTACCATTCTCCCCTCCGTAGTCTCAGGCATATCACTGAATGTGCCTTGGAACATTATTATAAAAGCTGCTTATGGCACTCTTGCTATTGCTCCCAAAAGCCTTCAGAAGAGAAAGAAAATTAGCTTCTATCTTGAGAATTTTCAAATCCCCCTCAAAGCTCAGGAGAAGTGGATTTACTGGCAGAGCTGTCAACATGCTAACACTTGCAGCATCGTAGGTTTTTCATTAATTTATTAGATCTAGAATACTGAAGCATTGGATGTCTTCTTAATCTCATTCTTGACATGTCCCAGTGCTAGAAATAGACTTAAAACCTGGGTTAAACACAAGTCTCCCTACTCCTTGGTTTAAAACAAATGCACAAGGTTCTAGCTAAAAGCTGAAATATTGAACAACTTCCCTTGAATATAGTTATCCCTTCATCATTGGGGGCAGGGGGAGGGGTTAAGGTGATCTCTCAGTTGAAACCAAGAGATGTACTCCTGTAATATGTATGCTGGCAACTCTATTCCTGTTTGTGTGAATGGCTGTATGCCCACTGACGTACTGTACAACAAATATACCAGTGACCTGGTCCCAGTGTGTTATGAAAGGCAAAGTTATGGGGATATCTTCATCCCTTCCCTCTGCAGATGAGTTGAGGATCCTCATGTTTCCTCTTGGCAGTATTACTACTGCGATGAAGATGAATGCTGACTGTGGTTCAAATAACCAATCTATAGTTAGTGATTTTGTCTACTGCGAGGAAATAGATCCAGAATGTCAAAAATGGGCCATGATGAGCCAAAGTGACTACCATGACGGGCAAGACTTCCCTGCTTGGTTCTATGCTACCTCAGTACCAGTAGCATGGTTGTATCTCAGAAAAAAGGGAGCTGGCATTCACATCAGTGATCCCCAAAGAAGAAAGGGGATGTGGGGGGGGGGGGGCTGTGAGTGTCACTTATCTGATCATCTCACCTCACCTGACAAAAGCATATTAGCATGTCAGCCATCTATCTTTTACAGCAATTCTACCAGTACTGTATGATAGCATCAGCTCTGCAGACATGCTGCATAACTAACTATGCAATTGAAAAATGACAGTATTGAAAATATTTTCCACTTCATATCAGCCTTTTGCTCATTTAAATTCATGTTTATTTTAGAGATGATTACACACACACACATGGTATGACTTAGAAACGTCTTGGTATTTGAGAAATCTGAAATAGTATTTTTAGTACTTGAAATATCCTGCTAGTGCTTGAAGCAATTCCAAGTTATTTATGTAGGTGTCTCCATGCTCTTCTTATTGGCTTCACTTCTTTAGAGATGGACCAAGACTTCTTTCTTCCTCCCTTTATTTTGCCTGTGAGTGTAGCCAGTGACATCATGATGTGGCCAGTGACAACATGACATTAATGGGGTAACCAGCTTTGGGAGGATGTTGGAAGGCTTTAGGGGTAAAAAAGATGCACCCCCCTTTCCCCTTACATATATTTGACCCTCGTCCCAACAGGCTCATGGAATCACAAAAGAGGTGCTGGAGGACCTCTGCTTTAGAAACTGATAGTTTATTCCATTGAGAATAAGCCTATTATACAGAGATTGGTGGGCATCCTAGTCTGTTTGGTCTTACCCATATTTGCCCAAGTCTATTGCATGGTAATACTAATACATAGACATTCTCATGTATTTGCTCTACATTTGTTCTTATGTAGAGCAAAGGAGTGATAGCTAACTTAGGTGTTAGATTTGGGTGTCAAGAAGGGTGGTAGAGTGGGAGACAGGAAGAACTGTTGCCTGGAAAGTTGTTTTGTGTAAGCCCCTCTGGGAGGGCAATGAAAAACATCTTTGTTCAAAGTTGGGACGTTCCTGCTTTTTAATGAATTCCTTCCTTGTGATAGGAGACTCTCCACCAAAGAATTTGAAGATAGTCTGATGCTGTGGTTAGAGCATCATATTAAGCCTAGAGAATAGCATGTCCTTATTGGATGTTTCATTGTTTATTGTGTGAGCTTGATTGCAGTTTTACCAATCACAAGGAATTTTGGTGAGGATCAAATGGGATGTACGTTGATGCATCTTTGAGGAAAGGTACAACCTACCTGTACTTAGAGTTTGCAAAGTTCTCAGTCACTTGTGCAAAGCTTCTACAGAATGCAGCTTTTCCAACACTGCCAATAAGATAACTTTCATAACTTTCCTTGGCCTGCTGCAGCCTTTCAGTAACAGTATGATCACTTTGATGCTGGGTGAAATCTAACTAGTTTTCCCTCTGATCTTGCAGGAGTCAGGAGCAAACATCTCAGCACTGGAGTGAGCAGAGGAGGATCCGGTATGTTAAGAGTTTGGCTGCTTTGGAGGAAGAGCTTCATATAGCCAGACACCATGCCAGAGAACAATTGGATAAAGTCGACATTCAGAGGATGGTACTGTATTGCTGCCATTCCCTTCCTATTAGTGGGAAATAATCTCCATCAGTTACTTGTTTTCCTATCAGAACAGCTGAATACCAGGGTTCATAACCCACATTAAACCATCATTTATTTGAATCATGATTTGTTGAATAAGTCACGGGGGCTGGATCGCCATGTTGTACTGTATTCCATGATTTACAAACCATGGCTGATAGCATAATGTAAGGCCAAATGAAAGAAGCCAACCACGTTATCACAGCAGTTGAGGTTGGCCCGAAGTCATACCTGTCATTCAGGACTTTGGTTAACTGATGCCATTGCTTGCTTCTGTCTAGAGAGTATTCTTATCCAGTCTCTATAGGGTCTGAAGGTTTTAAATACAGTTTTTAAAGTTCTAATTATTTATTTAGTGATAACTTGGATTAAATTAACCAATTTCAGTTAATAAAAAAAAAATCTGAGTGATGTCCTCAGGGATTATTAAAAAAACATGAACGTGTGCGCTATCGCTTTTATAAATGTTAAAAAATGCAATAAAATTATAGCTTAGCATAATGTATGAACCCAAGGGCTCTTTCCCACTTTGGGTTATTGAATTATTTTCCCACAATTACTTTACAGGTAGAGGAAAGAATGGCTTTGGAAAGGTATGAGGTTGAAGACAGCATTAGCCGAGCTCCAGAATTTTTAGTGCGGCTCAGGACTCATACTGTATGGGAAAAGATGCCTGTCAGGCTCTATTGTACAGTCCAAGGATTTCCCACCCCTCTTGTACAATGGTAAGCCTTTGACTCTTTCCAGGAATCTCAAGATGGTGCTAAGTGTTATTCATGTAATAACCCAGCTATTAAATGTCACTTTTCTATTAGCTATGTTTAAGAACCCTTTATAATCCTCAAAGACATTCTGGAGAAACACCGTTGCCTTGACACAGAAGTTTCCGACTTTATACTGAAGAAATAGATTGGACCCTTCAGAACTTGAAACTGGTTGACTACTGAAATGTTTATTTAGAAAAGATCATGGGGGAAAGTGCTATATGCACTTCTGAACTGAGTTTAATAACTCTTCAATCAGTTGCTAAATTCCAATTGACTTTAATAGTGCTTCTTCATTAGCAGATGAAAATATAAAAGCTAGAAACTCAACAGAGAAAATGACACTCAACTGAAACTAGTGGGTGTATGCAGCAAGAATCTACTCTAAATCTAACCTCAGGGTACCTCTATGCATGCCCTTTGCACTGCTCCCAATGAAATTCCACAATGTCATCCATGTTTGGCAGCTGATCTAATTTATTTCTGGCTCAGCTGAGAGTACTGCAAAGCTAGTTTGGGTTTTGAGATGCTGTGGCTCTGGGAAGTTATGGGTGAGCTGTTTCCCAATTTATGGAAATGTTAGTTCCATCCCACCTCTGGTTCCTGGGCTACAGTTTTACTAGCAGGTCTTTCAAGACAGAAGTTCTTGAATGGCTTTTCAACTTTCCACCTCCTCTTGTGGAGATGCCATAATATATTTTTCTTTCTGAATAATGGATCAAATCCCAAGATTTTGCCAAATCTTGCAGTCTCACCCTTCTTGCCCTAACTCTTCAAGATTTCATGTAAAAACTCCAAATCTCACAAGATTTGGCAATTAGAGGTATTAGCCAATTTGTTTTTTAAAAGATACTTTATTTAATGTGGGATTTTGACAAACCCCATTTGTGCCCCAGTGCCTGTTGACTCCTGTCTTATATGTGTGATGGAAGGCATGCACAGGGAAGGTTCTAGAATGGAGCTTCAAGGTTGCCAGGAGGGGGGAGAGACATTCCAGGGGAAGCACCTCCTCAGTCCTTACCCGGAGTGTGGGAAAGCCAAGAGAATGAGACTGGCCCCTCCCTAGGGGCCTCGTGGTTATAGTAACTGTTGTGGTGGTGTAGATTTAGTCTGACAAGATTTTGTCTATTAGCTGTAAGCTAATAAAGGAACCAAACTGTTCTGGACTGTCTCGCTGTTGTTCTTGGGCTTAACCTGACAATATGGTAGTCTTTCAGATGACACATTGCATGGTGGGGAATATGAGGGTTAATGCTCATGCAGTGAGCAATGGACATGGGTGCCAAGAATGATAATAAACCTTGAAAAGCAGTAGAAATTTACATCATTTTAGATACTGGAACACTACCCCACTCATGAAACAGAGGAGAAAGTGGTCAAAAGCTCATGTTCCCTAGGACTGTCAATATGACTAGTTGGGTGATCTTCTCTAGCAATACCTTTAACAACTGCACAGAAGAAGAAAAGCTTCCAGGTCATCTGATCTCTCAAAATCTGTCTAAATATTAACAGAATCTGGATCTTGTTCTCCAGCCTGTCTAGCTCAGTCTTTTCCAACCTGGTACACTTCCAAAGTGCATTGAACACCACTCCTGGAATTCCCAATTTGCAGGGGGTGTTGCCTGAGCTGCCTGAAGGGCATCAGGTTGGGGATGGCTGAGCTGATGATTCTGGATGGGCTGAGCTGGGAGAACCCAGCTAAATGAAAAGACAGAAACTGATATTCAAGACTATCACTTCACATTTTAGCAAATATCAACCATGGGGAATATTAAGAATTTGGACTGGGACCTTGATTATGGGGAAAAAAGGCCAACACTCTTCTTTGGTGTTGCTGTTGCTTGGATTGAAGATGAATACATGTACAGCCTTCCACAGTTCTGAGCAAAACAACATGTATAGAAATATATACCATTTCTGCAATAGTTTTCTAATATCACTTCTATTTATGCTGATGGTCATTAAAAATGAAGCCAACAGCTGGTGCCCTTCTTGTCTATGTTCTGACTGCCATCAATTTTGCCTTATTTATGTTGCAATTTGATTTCCAGTACAAGCTGTGGTTTTTTTGGTTTTTTTTTTTTTTTTGCTTCTCAGGTACAAAAACCACCAACTGATTACTCCTGCAAGCGACCTTGGAAAGTACACAGTCGAAAGCAAATATGGAGTGCATATGTTGGAAATAAACAGGTACATGTCTGTGTTGGAGCCATGATTAAGGCAATTCGATACTTGTATATTCAAAAAATCAATCCCATGAAAATCCATAGGACTTATGGCCAGTTAAGGGTATGGGAGTTCAGCCTACAGTTGATTACAACCTGAATGCTTATTGTGTTTTTGGGTTCTTTTGTGGATTCAAAACATATACAGGAGCTGTGTAAGTTAACTTTTTGGCCACTGGCAGCTACCCAAGTCTAGCATCCAAATGTTTGTCACCCATGAAAAAGGTGTCCTAAGCAAGGGGGATCCTGGCTGGGCCAGCTCTACCCCCCTCCCCCCCAACTGTGCAGGATTAACTCTCTACAGAGAGTTTCTCAAATTTGGCAACTTTAAGACATGTGGACTTCAACTCCCAGAACTCCCCAGCCAGCCATGTATTGAAGTCCACACATCTTAAAATTGCCAAGTTTGAGAAACACTGCTCTGCAGGTATGCTTCCCCAGGTAAGTTCTGGAAAAAGAAAAAGGCCTTCATTTGGCTGACTGGAGGAGAGTGGGAACTCTTCCTTCACACCTTTAGCAACTTTTGGGATGAGAAGGATCGCTGCCGAGAGGCAAAAATATGCCTACAACTTCACAATGCTGACTGCACCAACACATAATCATACAGTTTACTCCATTACACAATCCATTAAGCCAAATATTTACATTCACTTTTGTGAGCCTTTAATTTTTTTGTTTCCCCAAGAATCCTTGGTGAGTCCAGCAAACCTAGACAAGGAGGAAACCCTCCTGTGGTCCTCTGTCTGTTAAAGGACCAGCTGCATTTTGCATTAGAGTAGTTATACAGCTTTGCTCCCCCCTCCCCTGGTGCGTGCACACATTTGTGCATATGTGTGCATGCTAGTTAATAGCATTCATTTTCACCTCAGATTTTCATCAGGAAGTGCCATGATTTCTCTTGCACTTTCTATTCTGTCTTTCTTTTTCTTTTTCTTTCTGAGTTTAGTTTGTATGGTCTTTTATTATTGTTTTTAAAAATGTTCATTTAATTTTTTTTTTTAAAAAGGAAATGCCATGTCCAGAGAGAAGACATTTAATTCTTCCAGTGCAAATCCCATGAAAATACACCCCTCTTTCCCATAGCAGAAACCCCAAGGAGAGAGGAATGGGTTTCACTAGAGCCTAAGGAAGCTTTTCTTTCCATGGGGACCATTGACGGTCTGGGAGAGCAGTATTGGAGGGGATTGCGGTTGGAAGAGTTTGACCCATTCTCACTTGCTGTGCATTATGGTCCTGATGAAAATTGCCCTCCCTTTGGCCCATTATTATATCCAAATCCAGTTGTTGCAGCATGCTGCACATTTAATGGAGTGTCATTCATCCCTGAATCTTTGCCACAAGCAAGCTGGGGATGAAATTTGGATGCTCCACAGAGAAGAAATCAGATCATGGATGTGACATTTCATCTCCTTTGGCCATTGTTTATTAACTATTATAAATCAAGATCACTGAAATTAGCTGCCATCCAAATCAGAAGGATATGATTTAGTTGAATCCAGATGAATTGTCCCTTCATATGGCTCTTTTCCTTTTATGCAAAGTTGTTTGGTAGGCTATACCAAATGTCCCTGTTCCCCCCACGACCCATCTATATAATAGATAGTTATTAAATATCTAAATAACTATTAGATATTTTCGGGATATCTAACAGTTAGGATTATCTATCTATTTCAGTATTCTTCTCAGCTGTTCATGCCACTGAGCTGAGTTTCAAGTCATCTGATATGTGGCCACTTAAAGCCGCTGAGGAGTTTCTTGGCTCCCATCTTCACAGCTCTCTGAAGCTGATGCCGAGAAAACCTTTCCTTCTGATGTGAGTGTGACATTCATTCCTAGGAACGTCCAAGTGCTGCCTGGCTCCAATGGAAACATTCTTTAGGAGCCAAAGCAATGGCATCGTCTCAGCATTTGAAAGTTGCAAATGGGTGCCTTTTTATCTGCCCATTTGGCTGCCTCAGGGGACTTTTACATCTGCTCCAAAATCTAAAGCTTTTAAATTTTTTGCTGGTCAATCTGATACTCTCTCTCTCTCTCTCTAAATATTGCATCTTATTTGATTTTTCTGTACTTTCTTCTTGAATATAAGCAAGACAGAATGGCTTTTACCTGTCATTCACAACTCTTAATTCTTCCTTGTTTCTACACAATACACACTATGCATACATATTCCAGGACAGCTTCTTATGCTCTGGTTTATAAAACTCTGACATCCATCAATTTCATCCTGCATCTCATTATATGGTTGCTCTTGAGAATGGAAGATACTTGCCAGAGATGACATACACTAATAGGTGCATTTGCTTATGTGTAGCTGGGAGAGTTGCTTGCCTGATTATAATTGGGTAGCTGCCATAAAAAGGAAAAAGCAAAACCATTTTCCAGCTCTCTCTCTCTCTTTCTCCCTCTCTCTCTGTAATAAAATGAGTGGCCATGGAGCCTAACAGTCACCAAGGAGGGTGTCAATAGGCACGTTGTCGTTGAACCATCTAGTCCGATCCTTGCACTAACTGTATTTATTGAATGACAGAAGGGCACATTTAAAGTTTTCACTAGTTAGATTCTATTCAGTCATGAAATTCAGCTATACTCTCACATGGATAATCTGGTTTAATGTCTCCCTCCCTCCCTTGTTGAAAAATTCACTGCAAATGGAGTAAATATAACACAAGGGAGCCCCAGGCTCAGATTTGGATTAATTACTAGCTATGTTGAGGTTCCTTGACAAGAAAAGCAAGATTTTTTAAAAAAGAAATCCTTTTAATTCAAACTTTATCCCTCACTGCTTTTTTAATAGTGATCATATCATGTATTTTTGTAACATAACACAATTTTCTGGTGTTTTATGACTACTAATGGGACTGATTGCAGTGCACAAGTGATGATTTGCCTCTAGGAGGAGCTATAATCCTTAGATATACTTAAAGTGAGTCATAAATGAGTTATCAAAATGAAATGAATATGCCACATCTGAGTGGTGTCATAGTGCCTAAATCCTCTGACTATAGGTCTTTCCTCATGTTCTTTTTTTTGTCTTCTTTCTCCTCTTTCAGTCCTTCTTCTCATGTAAAATAGGGCTATTAGAGGCCTGTCTCTTTTCCAGAAAATAACCTTGCCTGCACTATAAAATCTCCAGCTCTGTTGCAGTTGTTGTCCAGGCTTCTATGTCCGTTCTTGTCCATCAAATCATTTTGTGTAGCATCATGGTCAAGTGTGAAAGCAATATTATATTCCTTTTACTCGACGTTCTCAAGAGTTCTCTCCCCCGCTCCAGTTGATCTTTGGAGAGGAAAGCTGACGCTTAAACTTTCAGTCAAAGGCATGGAAACTTTAAAGAGACACCCACAAAGAACACTGCTATTACCTGGCAAACGGTTTATTAAAGTAACCAGATTTTATATAAAAGCATGCAGCCACATCTTCTCATTTATATAATTAGAACAGTCAGAGATTTTAAAAAGTTTCTTTGCAGGAGATTAGTGGCTTGGAGGTTGAGTGAAAATAGAATTCTAATATGAATCCCTAACAGGTTTTGATACTGCTTGGACCCATATTTTACATCATCCTTACCAAGTCATTGGTTGCAGTGGAAAATCTTGATTCTGATATCAGACTTTAGGGCATTGGCTGAAAAACACTTGGCTTCTTGGATAGACCTCGAGAGGATTCCTCGTGAAACTCCATCCAGCCATTCATTTGCCTGGAAAGTCAAAGATGGTAGCAAAAAACACTTCATGTTCTTGCCAAGATGCTTAGCTATTAACTATCCTATGATACTCATTTAACAAAGATCAGATTTTCACTTGTTCTCTTTGTGCTGATATTTCTGGAGGCCATCTTGCATTCTCATCAAAATGTTCTTATCTGTACTTACAAAGTTATTTTAAGTTGCTGGGTTGGTGCAAAAACTGCATTAACTTACTGGCAGAGAAATAATAGCTTGACCTACAGCTGATCCAGGCCTGATCAAAGGTGGCTTGAACCCGTGGCCTCTCATCTTTGAAGAGAGACTGACACAGGAAGGAGAGGGAGAGTGATGGAAGCGACTGCATGGCTAATTTGTAACTTACTTTTATTTAACAGAAAGAGCAAGGGGAGATGATGGGAAAGAGGGAGGACAGACCTAAATTACTCTTACAAAGAAAAAAAAACAATACAAAAGAAAATGTAGTTCTCATTGCACAGGTTTTTCCATTATTGTTCAACAAGTGATGTGTAGCGTTTTCCTTTCCCTCAGTTTGATGAAAGCCTGTTCTAGCAGTAAACTGAATCTCAGTTATGGAAGTATCTTAATAAAATGTGGAGGAAAACAACCACCTCTAGGAAACCAGCACAGCCTGAACCACTAAGCACTCAATTGTCTCTCCAGGTGCTTGACAATTGTCCCTCCCTTACACAGGCAACAGAAAGAGTCTGTTGAGTCCATAGTGGGTCTGCCTGGTAGTCAAATCGTGCTGGCCTTCTAGATTAACATGTGTATCAGCATTTGAAGGGAAACATCAATCATTTTGTTTTATACAATGAATCTTTTGTTCTTTTGGCTGTTTAGGGCTCACTATGATGACACTGCTACCTATACTGCAGTGGCAACAAACAGACATGGACAAGCCTCAACCAATGCTGCTGTGATTGTGAAAAGTGAGTAAAGCCACATGACCACTTGAAACAGATACACACGTGGGGATACTTAAAAGGCTTGGATCACAATGTTGTTGCTTTCTTCTAGGATACAGAGGAGATGAAGAACCATATCCTGTTGGAATATTTCCCTGTCGCTGTAAGTTCTTCTTGTGGTTTGAAGCAACTCTAGACCTGTCATAAGCCTCAATGATGTTTTTCCCCCTAGAATCCTAATAAAAGGCTACTATAGTATTTTGCTATTAGGCTTAATTTAAGGTGTTAGTTTTGACCCAGAAACTTAGGCCAGTGGATCAGGAGCACTTGACCTGTAATTAGCTTGCACTCCCTTTTCAGTTTAATGAGAGCCTCTCTCCAGGATAGGTACCCATCCTAAATAATGTCTGTAAGGATTAAGGGCAGGGACCTCTTATCATCTTGACTTAATTTTTTACACTAAACTTGTTCCCAATTCTGAAAGAGTGTCTTGTGAAATTCCATTTCCAAAGTAGCTTTCCTTTTAAGCTCCAAAGAGCAAGTCTTGCATTTAATTAAAAAACAAACATACTGTCCTTAGAATCTATCTGTCTGTCTGTCTATCGATCTATCCATCCACCCATTCATCCACACAGAGAGAGTCTAGAGATTCTAATATTTATCTATAGCTATTGTGATATTACTTCAAAATGAAAACAAAACTACTGAGTGCTGGAAAAGCTGATGAAGATAATGTCTAAAATGCATTTTAGTCTCTGGATTCAGACTTGGAAAAGAGGGATGGCATTTTTACACACCAATATTTTAAAAATGGCTAAATCATATTAGACACATGTAAAACTTCTAGTTTCCTGAGTTCATTGCTCTAAGCCAGGCTTTGAAACTGCAAACATATCTGACATAGTCTGCAGAGGGACACAGAAAGCTGCTTTTCTTCTGGCCAGACAGGTAAAGATGTTTTCCTACTTCTCAGAAGCATATAGGAGAGCGGCTTCCGGTGGAGGACAAGATGGCGGAAGGTCCCTCCGGCTGAAGTTCCTCTGAAGCTGGAGTGTTAAACGTGGTTAATTTGGTGTCTCGGGATTGTTTTCCGAGACACGAAGCATTCTCCAGGCAAGGGAAAGCTATCGAATCGTGTCACGTGTCTTCCAGACAGCTATAGCTTATCGATCGAACGCGGGTCGCGAACGAACGGTGAGCAATCAGCTGGGAAGCGGGCGGATCAGCTTGTCGGCACCGCGTTTAAAGCTTCTTAAAGAGACACTACTTCCGACCACCCCACCTCTAAAATCACTTTTGTTGTAAGTTATTTAAAGAATTTAAAGAGGCTATCTCCACTACAGAAATATTTCTTCTCTTGGTTGGACTTTCATTATTTTCTGGGACTTTTAAAGTGCGTTGTACTGGATTTGAAGGACTGAAATAACAGCATGCAATCTGGAAGTTTTAATGTTTTTAAAGAAGTTTTCTATGCTTTTAGGAGACTACTTTTATCTATATTTTACTTTTGCTTTTAAAAAGGAAGAATTTTATGTAAGTTTTTCTTTTTCTCTCTTTTTTTCTTTGTGTAATTGAGAGAGATTTACTCTTAAGCTGTGGGAAAGTTTTGGTTTGGTGATTTTCACAAGTTATGATTGGCTGCAGATTCGATCCTCTTTTGTTTTGTTGCCAGTTTGTGAGAAAGCAAAATTTGCCAATTTTTCTAAGCTGGGATTGGCTGCTGATTTGGCCCCCCCTCATCCTGCTGTTTGTTGTGGCTATCCAGTTGCGTTTGCATTTGGGAACTATCATGTTTGGCCACAAGAGGGAGCAGAAACAGTAAATTGGACACTATCTAAAGGAAGAAACAGCTTTCCTTTTTTCCTTTCTTTAATTTTTAACTAAGGGTGGAAAGAAGAAGAAATAGAAATAATGGCCACCAAAAAGCATATAAGGCATGGATTTGGTGAACTGATAAAAAGCTTGATCTAAAACTGGACAAAATCAAAAAGGAATTGGAAGAAGGAAATAAAAAAGTTAATGACACAGTTAACTTGTTGGAAAGTGAGAGGGACAAAGAGTTGGATAAAGTTGTACCACTGGAATTGAGAGATAAAGAACTTTGTTTAAGGTCTAGGGAAATTTTTGAGATTAAAGGAGAAAATTTAATAAATATGATGGATGAAATAGAGAAAAGTCTTTGTATAAATTCTAAGTATGCAACTGTATATGTTAAATCAAGAGATGTGTTGGTTTTTCAAGTACACTTTGGTTTTAAATTTAATACTGAAAATGTGGATATAATTAGGCCAAAAGAAATATCAGTAAGGGTTTCAAGGAAGGGAAAGGATTGTGCTGTTTTGATAGATACTTTGAAAAAGAATAAGAAAAAGAATTTCTTTTGTTGGGAAAAAATAGAAGGGATAGGGTGAATTAAATTTTAAAATAAAAGAATAGTTAGAGTTAGAAGGCTTTGTATCTTAGTGATCTACTCATATGCAACTGTTTAAATGTTTTTGTATAAATGATGAATATGTTATTGTTAAAATGTATAAGATGTTGTTATAGATGAATCTGGAAGATGAACAGGCCAAGAAAGATGGAAGGTCCCACAAATACCTACAGCAGAAGAATGGATTATCTAATGGACTTGGTTTAAATGGCAATATTAATAGTATTAATAAGAGATAATATTGTTTTTTAAATTCATCTCCTTATGGCAACCTTTCTTAGATTACATGCTTGTGGGGGGAAAAAACAAAAGTGTTGATTGTAGGTTTTAATAATTAAGTGGTTTGTGTTGATAGAAATAATGTGAATTTGGATTAACTAGTGGTAAGAGATTAATTTTTTTTTTAACTTGTATTTATATCTGTATGGGAGATAGTCAGAAGTCGCTTTCCATTCTATTCTATTCTATCTATCTTCACTATTTTAGTTTTTGTCTTTTTTCTTTTAGTTCTATTTTCTATCTTTACTGTATTCTCTTGTTTGTTTTTAATTGTATTCTTAATATAATATAATAAAGTTCTTATTAAAAAAAAACATATAGGAGAGCTTGGCTCCTAATGTTAACCTAACTAGACTATTGAACCCAAAGGCTGGAAATAGGAAACAAACAAGAAGGAAAAAAAAATGACTACCTACTGCTCTAGCTCAGGCACAGAATAAAAATGTCCTTTCAAAAATTCTTGAAAGAAAGACGATAAAAAAAAAAAGGGTCTCTTTGAAGTGTTTCACTTAATCCCATCTTTGCCACAATGTAGCAGAACATGGCCAGGTGTACAGGGTGGAAGGCTGGAAGTATTAAACTCCCTCCTACATCAGCTATCTAGGTATTCATGAGCCCTACTCTTTGTTCGTGGCTTGATAATTCCTGCTGCTATCACTGATTTTCCATGGTGTGTCTGGTCTGGTGTCTTCCTTCTGACCCTGGAATTAAGACTCTCACATCTAGTGCTGCCTTTCTGCCAATAAAAAGGTGAATGAATGAATGAATGAATGAATGAATGAATGAATGAATGAATGAAAATAACTTCTATAATGCAACCTCCTGGCTATGTAACTTAGAGGTGTATTACTCCTTCGTTAGGAGATATACCAATCTCACAAGAGATAAAGTAAATAAAATATTATTGTTTAAAAAGAAGAGGTAAAATATCAAAACACATTTGACGTTAACTGTTCAAAACACACAATTCTAGCAGTGTAGAAGATTAATTACAGAACTATTCAGATTATAGAAAAACAGCAATGTGTTTAAAATAAAATTTGCAAAAGAAAATTAAATGCTTCTGGCAAACCACAAGTCTAATACACTGGTCTAGTACAAATAACTTGTTAGTGCTCCAAAGCCACCATTAAAAAAAGCAAAAGATGGGGCAGAAAATGCCAAATTAATGTTATAGAACACAAGAGATTTAAAGGAAACCCACATTCTTAATGTGTGCAGAGAAATGGAAACAATTTATACCATACCGAAGAAAAAAAATCCTACTAGATTTTGAAACTATTTTTTCCTGAAATAATACTACCTGAAGCATCTATTCTTCTACTTTGCTTTTTCTGCACGTTCAGCTTCCTGATGATTCCCATAAGTTAATTCTGAGCTTTCTGTTTCTCTTTGCTGCCATCTAATGGTAATCCAGTTTTTGCAGCCCAGATCTGGTGTGTCTATTTTCCTCTTTTCATACTTAAAAAAACAACTTTATTTTAAATACACATATGAACATAGGCAAATACATTATAGCAGAAACAGCTTGATAGCTATATCTACTCTCTAACATGTGGACAAGCATACTATTTATAATAACTATAGCAGAGAGATACTGAAAGATAGAGATTGGGGAAATTATAATATTGATTATGGATCTAAAATACTTAAAAAGCCTCAAACTAGTCAAGAAGATAAGAACACTGTTGTATAAAATAGGTACTGGATATTATATCCAAAAGAGATTCTAGCACAACAGGTTGTCACTGCAGAAATTAAATTGAGGATAAATTATTATTAAATTACTGCAGGACCACATGCAATTCAGCAGGTAAAAAGTCTCTAAATGGTAATAAAACCATCAGAGACATTGGTCACAAAATCCAACTTGGCAGGCATCATATTTAGGACTAAATTTGGTGTGAGACACCGAAAGTGGGAAAAAGGAGCCTACCTCATACCATGTATAGGACCAAGATTTTTATTCAACAAGCACTTTTCAGGGTTGTTAACCCTTCTTTTTGAATGAACAAGATAAATGGATCATTTTCCTCATGAGGCAACAAGATAATTTAAGAAAAGAAAATGGGTAATTTTAGTCCTGGGAAAAGGACTAAAGTACACTAGAGATCCTGACCTAGTGCTAGATCAGGATGTATGATCTTGATTCCTCTTTTCATACTTTTATAAAAAGAGGAAGAGAGTGGTCAGAGCAATTCCCAGAGAAACCGCCAAGCCCTTGGAGGGCTCCGCGTATTCCTGTGGCAGTGAAGTATTAGTGGCGTATCAGCAGAGGAGGAGGTGGTCCTAGCAGCAGCAGCTGTTCTCTCACATGCTCTTTTTTCTGCACCACATTTCTGCCACAGGTCCTTTTGGGATCATCGTTTGGGCAACCATAGGAGATGCAAAAATTCAGATGACCAATACACACAGCAGCAAAAAGATTTAAAGAGTTCAACTCCTTGCTGCCCTCTAGTGCCATCTGGATATTTGCAGTCCAGCTACAATAGTACCAAGCCCATGCAATCTGGTTGTGGAAGGCTTGAGACAATGAGCCGTCTGCTAGGGGGAATCTGGCAAACTCCATATGTCTGTGGATGTAAGGCAGCTGCCTTCACTGCCTTCACTATACTTATGCCACTGGCTTTGTTGTCCCACTTGGAGGAGGAGGAGGAGGTGGAGGAGGAGGAGGAGGAGGAGGAGGAGGAAGAAGAAGAATAGTAGTCTGATTTCAGCTTTATAGCCAGTGCATAAATATCCACTCTCATTGTTTCACTTCAAGGCACTTAAACATATCAAAGCACCTAAATAATTTCTAAGGTTTATCCCAACAATTGTCTTTTCAGCTAACTCATTCTTGTGTTCCTTCCAGTGCCACTGCCAGAAGACCTCTGTCTCACCCATTTTGATGTTCAGTTTTTGGAGAGGTTTGGAGTCACCTTTGGTGTGGAGGGGGAAACACTTACTTTGAGATGTAACCTCTTGGTCACACCAGAACTGAAGCATCTCCAGCCTCGGGTTGAATGGTACAGAGATGGTAAGACCTTTTTTTATTAATATGATTTGCAGGGCTTCCTTTACATTTGTTCTGAATTTTCCAAGAGGAAAATTCATGCCAACTTTTCATGAGCTCTGCATCCCAATAGTGATAGTATTAGACCAGAAGGCCAATAAGAAAGACCTTATTAATAAGAATTCATTGTGTATTTTTGTTTTTCTTTTGGAAAAAAGCAGCCCCCCTCCAATTTAAATAAGCTGACATCTTAACTTCATTTTTAGCAGGAGTGGACAAACTCTGAGGAAGTGGCAACATTTCAAAGTGGTAAAACTGTTGGACCTATGACATTCTATCTTAAGTCATAGAAACTCATTATGGGACTTTGGGCAAATCACTGCCTCACAGCCCAACCCACCTAATGGGGTTATGATGGTGAAAAAAATTGTACTTCACTTTGAGCTCTTTAAGGAAAGTTCAGTATAAATCTAATCAAATCAATCCGTTACTTGTCAGTAAAGGGTAGATTCCACAAAAAGTAGCCACAGGTAAAAGACTTGTTAGTATGGTAAGGCTGACTCAGTCACAAAACATTTATTTATCAGAAGACAGACTAAGGAGGTTGCTCCCACTTTTCCCTTTAGCTTGACAGGATATTCTTCACCATCCCATCTTACTCTTGTCTTCTTTTCTGAGCAGGTGGGGACACTTCCCCAGAAATCACTGGGTTGCAACCCCCCACTCATTTTATTTTCTAGAAATATCTGTGACATCTAGGTGGGACCCAGAGATATTCCTGGAAATAACAATGATGCTGGAAGCTAACATGTCAACTTCTCATTTAATTTTTGTTTTTAATTTAAACAATAATCTAAAAGAGAGATCTTGGAGGAACCAAAGGAGGTTTTCTCTAGACTTATTGTTATCCTGGTGCCAACGCTGATTGGCAAAAAACCAAATGAAAGATCTGATTTCCTAGTAAAGTAAATATTTCCCTTTGTATTGAACTTGCACCAAGCAGTATTGCGTCTTGTAAATATTCATACTTTGTTAACCTTTGTTAGAATAAATACAATGAATCAGACAACATTGTTAAAACACAAGAAACAGAAAAACCTTGGCAAGTGATCAGTGCTAGGCCTAATTATTCCAGATTGTCTCCTGTGATTCCTTTCCCATCCCTTACTACTTTTAAGGAGGGAAATCCTGAGCCTTAACCTGGGAACTTTTTTTTGTGTAAAATGTGGTATTTCAATGAGGTGGACTGAATGAAGCTCAGAACCTTGGCAAAGTGAAGTGGTTTAATAAAAATTAATATAAAATGAATGAATGGCAATAACTGTTTTTTCCCCCCCACAGATCATACAGGTAGGTAGCTTTACTTCAGTATCTAGCGTTCTAATTTGGACATTGGGACATCTGTGAGTTACAAGCACTTGATGGCCCAGTTAAAGCCACTTATCTAAATGTTGTTGTTTAGTCGTTAAGTCGTGTCCGACTCTTCATGACCCCATGAACCATATTGCGCCAGGCCTTCCTGTCCTTCACTGCCTCCCTGAGTTTGCTCAGTTTCATGCTCATTGTTTCAGTGATGCTATCTAACCATCTCATTTATCTAAATGACCTATTTATATTTCTTGAACAGTTCTGCATATTTCTTTCAGTATGACTGAAATATTTCTGCAGAGCTTGGAAATGGAATTTTAAGGCTCATTGATTAGTGGGCATCTATGCAAAACAGCTGTTGAAGATCAAAGCCCCACCTCCACCAAAGTCCAAACACAATTACCTGATCAATTAGTAAGGTAATAGGTCAAAACTAAATAGGTAGGGATTTCTTTCGCTGAGTTAAAGCATTCTATATGTTTCATTGCTCCATTGCACTAGTCAATTAGATTAATTTATGTTAATATTGAGTTGTAACCTCTCACCTGTGAGAAACACAAACTATTGGACAGGAATGCCCCAAAGATTTCAAATTAAGTGTGTATTTATAAGAAGCCTCAGATTAAACCTGACTCTGGCTTTAAGTCATTTTTCCTTCCTCTTTCCAGGTTTAATGTGACACATACCTCAGTTAGCAAAGTTTATTAAAAAGGATCAAAAGTGCATAGAGGAATAATTCCTGATTCTGGCTTCAGTCTAACCCAAAATAAACATATTTAAATCCTGTTGACTTCAGTGGAAGAAAAAATGTGTGATTTATCCCATGTCTGTTAGTCAATAGAATTTTGAAGGATTTAATGTTGGCTGAAACATATGCTTGATGAGGTTTTCATGACATGGCTTCAATAGAGGTTTTTTCCCCCCCAAATTGGAGAATTTCAGATAAGTTAACATTCAACAGATTAGTGGCCCACTCACCATGTCTGAGGACTGGCATGGAACAGTACAACACTAGGCCACGTGTACTTGTGTGTTATTAGAAATATCATCTATCTGAAGCATGACAGCTTCTTCTACATATATTTGCTCTAAAATGGCTGATTTGGAGATTGCAGTGCAGAATACATCGTTATTACTGCTATCTTATTAACATGTGTTGAATTGCAAACTAAATCTGTCTTCCAGATGTGCTAATAAAAGAAACCAAGTGGACAAAACCATACTTTAGTGAAGGTCAAGCTGTGCTGTCTTTCCCTCATTTGCACAAGGATGACGAAGGTTTATATACCCTGCGCATAATTTCCAGAGGAGGAGTGAATGAATATAGTGCATTTCTGTTTGTCAGAGGTATGGCAGCCTTGTTGTTTAAGAACTGATCCTGCTTGATTCTTTTTGAGTGATGATCAAAGATGATCGCTTTGAGAGATGGGTGGCTATATAAATGTGATGTATAAATGAATGAATGAATGAATGAATGAATGAATTAATGAATGAATGAATGAATTAATTAATTGATTAATGAACCAGAAGAGGTAGGGAGTGAGGAATTGTTGGTCTTTCCAAATGCTGCCCCCTTGTTGAATCTGTTCTTCTGAAATGCTTGATTATGCTGCTTGCAATTGTTCTGATGGTTGTAAAATAGACAGGCAATACTTTGGTGTGGTCACATTACAGAGAGTGATCTTGCTTAGCGGAGCATTTCACCCTTTTTGTATAATGAGAAAGGAAAGGAGAATGGTTGCCTTTCTGGTTTGACAAAAAGGAGGTGACTATATAAGATGGAATGAGGGTTGCAATTTGATCTCATGCTGACATGGACAGGTCCCTTGCAAGTCTGGATGGGATAACACAAATCCTGAATGGGAAAAAATGCAGCTGGAACAACTTCTTTATATACAGCCTTTTAGAGTCAGCTAAATACCTCTGCCAGCATCCTCAGCAAACTTTGCTGAAAACTATAATGGTGGGCTGATTTATCCTCAGTGACATTTTGGCTCTCGTAACAAGCTCACTATCTTGTAAACAAGTCTAGTTGATTTCAGTAGAATTTACCCAAGCTCACAGGCTGACATACAGTGGCTTGTACTTGCAAGCTTTCAGTGTTGTTCCATGTGTTTTTGCGTGGGTGAATGGTAGGACCTTGTTTCTTCATTTCTTGCTCTGCCAAAAGCACCAATGTTATCAGTGAAAAGCTGTAGCAGTTCTTACCTTCCCTGGAGCTATATTGTCTTTCTCTGCAATACTGCTCCATGTTCTTCAACAATAGGGAGGAATCAACCTCTGGACAATAAAGATGGTAGAAGGAGAATTCAGTCAGGGAAGCCAGAAAAAGCTAGAGTTGCACACTGGTTCCAGTCAAACGTTTGGTATTACAGCTCCTAAAATATCTTGCTATTGGGCCTGTTGGCCTGGGTTAATGGGAGCTGAAATCCATCTGATCATGATTAGTGTGCTAACTTCATATATGCACCAATTAATCATTAGACCATTGGCATGTGGGGCCACTATGAGTTGTGAAAATGCTTTCAGGTTATGAGCATGTAATATGGAAAGTGTATGACTTGGATATGGAAGCTCATCTCCTGGTGTATTTAGGATCCTCTTTATGAGATTTCTACTGGATCAATGTTCTGTATCAGCAGCCTTTTTGATTCTGCTGAATAATTCAGACTAAACCTCCTGCAAATTCTGTTGAAAGCAATTTAATTTACATAAAAGAGCTGTTGAGAATTTGACAGTAAAGTCCAAGTTAGGATATAACATCTTTTAAAATGTCCCTCTATTTATTTCCATAAAGGGAATCCTCAGGTCTTGCTAACTATAGTACGAAGATGCCTCACTAAATATTTTTAAAGGACATATTCCTATATGGTTACCTTTGTCTCACCCCCAGCCCACCATGGAGACAGTCATATTTAGCTATTCCAATTTAAAAGTAGTGTTTTCCATCTTTTCCCAACATAAGTCCTGCCCTACAAATGATTGATAATGACGCTTCCTTGATAATGCTTGTGATAAAGGAGCTGGGATCTGCTCCATTCTTATAGATCACTTTGGACTGCTCCCTCCCCCTCCTCTTTAATCCTTGGGTTCTGTTTTTCAGCATCATTCTGCTTTTGTCAGCTGGAGAGTCTGCGTTCTTTTAAACCAGGCTCTCCCCTTGTATTTGCCATGTCTACACTAACAAGGAACCTTTAGCAGTACATCCTACCCTGTTTAGAACATCTCAGCTGTCAGTCAAACTTGCCTATCATCTACAGTGCCCCCATTGTTTGAGCCCAGGCTGGACAGGAGAGTGAATCATCTCTCTATCTGAAAATTCCCAAGGTGTGATTAGCTTCTCCTACATTCTCTAGTTGATAGGAAGTCAAGGAATTTAGGTTAGGTTTAGCTGGGCATCTGAGTCCTCCTCCCATGATCCATAAATTGTAGTCTCTTGTATACAATTTCTCAGCAGCAATCACTATTTTTTAAAACTTCACATGCTCCCTGTCCCTGTTCTCATCCTGTACCTCCAAAGGAGCAGGTTGGTCAAGAAGGATACCCAAGAAACTACTGACAACTATAGGGGACAGGGATAGTTTAAGATGGAGGTTTTCCACTACACTGTGCAACCATCTTTTCAGTTGTCTGCTGTTTGGGGTCTCTTTTTTGACATGGATATAGAGTTCCAGAATACCACTAACTTTGGAATAAAATTGTTCCAGGATTCTATTCCAGAATAGCATTATTCCATGCACAAAACCAGAGCAAGATTTGATGGATGGCTAAACCCGCTGGTGTAGCCATTTGTTAAAATGTACCTACTCTCCACCCCCAGCCTCATGCTTTATTAAAGAAAGTCATTGATGATTTTTTTCCCCCCTGTGAGCTGGTGAAGTTTGGTAGAGGGGGAAATTCAGTCTGGGGAATCCACCAATCACTTTCCCTAACATGACCCACATTAAAACAGTAAGGACAGCATCACTCTGTGACTTTATTATTAAAATAGAATAGGGATCGGCAATCAGTACAGTATAATTCATGTTGGTGTACTTTTCTCCTAACTCAAGGATGGGAGAAATGTGAATTAACTTGACTGTGAGGAAGACCCCACTATCACCCACAATGAGGTGTCATATTTATAATACCTGAATTAACAAAGGTGATTTAATCTGGGTTTTTCTTGGGGTTTTAGATGCTGATGCTCTCGTAATGGGGGCCCCTGGAGCACCAATGGATGTGAAATGCTGTGATGCCAACAGAGATTATGTTATTGTTCGTTGGAAACCACCAAATACAACCCATGAAGCTCCAGTTATTGGATATTTTGTGGACAGGTATATGTGGAAGGAATAGTATTTGACTCTTCCGTATTTCAAATAGATTATCAGTGCTCAAGAGATCCAGTTTCTGAATCTGATATAGGTTTTGCTTTCTGTGGTAAATTAGTATACTATTGTTCAAGTCTTATTTCAATGGAATTTGTGTCCTTTTGTGGTTTTTCCACAAGTTACAAATCTCCAGCTCAGCCCAGAACTCTTTGAATGGGTTCACACACCCATGAAGATCTTTTAATTACTCAATATGTGATAAATTAGCGCTGGAAAAAAGAATAATTCCGTTGAAGAAACTTTTGGCAGAGATGGCCTGAGATGTGTGTTATGGCTACATAATAAAAATAAATAAATAAAGGACTGTCCTTTATAATAAAAGACGTATGTCCTTTATTTCAGAAAGTTGTCCTTTAGATTTTTTTTATTTTTCAAAAACTCACTTTTGTCCTTAATTTTGGTCATTTCACTTTGATCATACAAATGGTACCGCTTAGTGCACAGCTCTTCATATTCATGTGAAAAATATGGAAATTAAATTGTCTTTTTAAAATAAATTTACATATACTGTTTGATTTTAGATACTGTTATTAGAATATACATTTTTGAAAAGTTCTTCTTGGTTTTGCTGTTGAATTTTCCTTTGTAAAGCAAAGTTATAACCATAATTAAAAATTTTTATCCTTATGAATCTCTTTCAGATTTGCCCCCTTTTCAGGTTTGTCCTTTATTTTTTCCAAGAAAATATGGCACATGCATGATCTACACTACACATTCCGACATGCAAGTTGCTACCTGGTGATCACAGTTACCAAGTGATTGACATACACGTGTGAATCATTTGGTTCCTCACTTCTTGGTTTCCTACTCATTAGGTTGATATGTTAATTTCCCTTTTTACTAGGTGATAGTGGAATCCTATTTGCCACCCAATGTTTGATGTTCCAACCCTCATTAACTTCACTTCATGAATGTGTATCCAATGAGCCTGCTAAAGATATGTGTGAGGAGCTTTTCACATGATTTGTCCATTCCAAGAAATCTGATAGGTCAAATTGTCAAATATTCTTGACTCGCATTCACTCCCTGGGAAATACCTCATGTTCAATTTACATAACAGTGGCCCTGCTGGCTCAGGTCAACCAAATGCTGGAGGGGGCGAGTGGGAAGTGGAAATATACCCCTCTTTTGCCATTACTTCCCTGCCACTGTTATTTCAAGGCACACAATCCTCCACCTTGACTCTCAAGAGTAACAGCCCTTGACAGACCTATCATCCATTAAATTATCCAATTCCCCTTAAATGCTTTAACATCTTTATGAGTAGGAACATCCAAAGCAATGGTCACTGGCTTTAAAATGACGGGGTTGTGAACATAAAAAGAAGCAGGTCCACGATTGCCTGGTTGTGCCCACCATTTTGAAGCCAATTAACATTATTGTGGATGCTCCTGTACATGAGATACGCACTATAACTTCAAGGTCTTTTTCCTAGTTAGTTACAGATAGCTTATACCTCATCTGTGTATACATATGAAGTTACAATATTTTGTCCTAATATCCATTACTTTATACTTACTTAATTTTAACTATATTTAGCATCTGGTTCACCAGTCACCGTTTAAAGAAATCTTTCTCACAGCTTAAGTGGCTTGTTAGGAAATCTTGGAAATGAAGATTTCATTTCCATCCTTCTGTCCTTTTTAAAACCAGATGTGAAGTGGGTACTGAAAACTGGGTGCAATGCAATGATGTCCCTGTAAAAATCTGCAAATATCCAGTGACTGGCTTATTGGAAGGGCATTCCTACATTTTCCGAGTGAGAGCTGTCAACCAGGCTGGGATCAGTCGGCCCTCAAGAATCTCTGATGCGGTAGCAGCTCTTGACCCCGGGGACTTGGAGAGTCTACAGAGTAAGAAAAAAAACTTTGCCATATTTCTTCAGTGGAAATTATAAGCACTCTTATGAAGGAGGAATCTTGGTACTAAATGAGTGGGGCAGGTTAAATTTCATTTCCAAGCTGGCCATAAATCAGGCTTGCAAGCTTACTTATGGCTACTTGAAGTGAGTATTACGATTTCAGCCAATATATATGCTCCCTCAAACAGGAAGGTCCCATTGTGAACTAGTATAGCTAATAGCTTTCCTCAGTTGTCCCACTCTCTATATAATGGCCCAGCTCTTTGATATGTAAATAAGTATGGAAAAGATTCCACTGGTAAATCATCTAATGCCTAAAATGTTGTTCATTTTTGTCCTGAGGGACAGTGATTTCTGGTCAGACCATTAATTTGTTCAATTTAAAAGTGCGATCTTTTAAGTGTTTGTTAACTTTTGGCATAGATACAGCACTCATCCGAATTAATAACATCAGATGGCTAGAGCTACCGACATGTAACTGTGCATAATGTTGCTGATATAAAAATCCATAATAGTGAGTAGCAATCAAATACTATAAAGAGGATGATTTAATATAATTTTCAGAAGGCATTCTATTAGCACAGAAACTTAAATATAAACAATATTTTCTTTCATCTTCAGATATTCACATGGAGGGAGGCAGGGACATTTTACTTCATCATGATGACTTTGAAGGTATGTAACTTGTACAGAGGCTAGATTATAGACATCCTCAACAGTGTACCTCTGTTGCAGTTACTTACTGTATGTTTCATTTGTCTTCTGGCTGACATTCAGTTTTCCTTTGCCCTTCTTTTTCTGGCTATACTCTCCTTTCCTTAGGCATTTAAGATAGAACTAAACATGTCCATGTCTCTTATTATTGTACAATCTAGTAGGCAGAGAACTTGAGAACTTAAGGTAATACGTTCTTGAGTGATTACAGTTTTGCGTCCTGGGAAACAACTGCATTTTCATTTTGTGTATGTAAGCATTGTGCATGTTTGCATTATGAAGGTATACCCCTATTGCTACTTTAATTTTTCTGGTTTTCCACCAGAATCTTGGGAACTGTAATTTGTTGAAGTGCTTTAGAGTTTAAAGCACAGTAAATCAAGGCTGCTGATGCAGTTTAAGACTACAGCATAAATATATTTTAGCATCTGGCTTTCCAGAGCAGAAACACCTTTTTGCTCCTTAGAATATGGAACCTAGAGAGCTAGAAAAAGGCTAGTTTCATCATCACAGCACTTATTTTTTTCCCCATATCTAAATTGCAATGCAAAATGTATATGTACAATGTGATAAATTGCAGAGAGACTTCTCTCAGTGTTTAGAGACTGGTGGTCCATGGCAACTTTCAGTTCAGGCAAATCAAATCAAAAATAGTTTTTTTCCCTTCCTTTTATGATGAGCTACTTTTCCTACCAAATATCTTGGGGCTCAGGTTTTGAAAGAAAACAGGAATTAGGAGTGGATATATTTTCAAAAGCAGCCCCAATAGTCACAGCATTAAAAAAATAATGCTGGGGATTTTCTCTGACTGGGACTAATATAAGCCAACTCAGGCAAGCTGAGCCATTACAGATGGATACTAAAATTCCCATCCTCACTTTGAACTGCTGTTTGATGAGAAGTTGACAGCAGTCACAGTTGTTACATGAAAACAACAATTCCTTCCTGTGCCATGTATTACGCTAATTCTTGTGGTCATTCCTAAGCTAATAGAGGTTTCTTCCATGATGCTTCCTCCTCCATTTTTTGACTGTATTATTTTATATATAATTGCTATGATCCTTCATGCAAATTTTTCTCCTTGCTCATTTTTCAGAGGCAGAAGCTCTTGGGCTCCTCACTTTGATCAACCTGTCTCCTATTTGCATAAAGCATGAAGACTTTATCAAGGCATTTAGTACTGCAGATTAAAGTGATTCAAATATAATCAAAGTAAAACAAAAATCTTAGGAGATGAATACATGTGCAATATTTTCTCCTTTCCCCTTCAATTTTTTTTTTTAAGTCAGCTGTGAAAAATCACTGCTACCCTTCTAACTGGCTTGGTTGGTTTTCACAAACTAGAAACAAATTAGCTTTGATAAATCACAAAGCTGATGCTATAGCCCTTAATAGCTGAGCAATGCATTCTAATGAGATATTTGGAAAGACGTTTTGCATCAATGCTGGCTTGGGAGGTTAATCTGGTACTGAATAGTTACTGAGTTTATTATTTTTCTAGGTGATGTTAAAATCCCTGGACCTCCCACCAATGTGCATGCTTCAGAAACCAGCAGAACATATGTTGTTCTCAGTTGGGATCCACCTGTTCCTCGTGGCAAAGAGCCGTTATCATATTTCATTGAGAAGGTACCATGCCTCAGAGTTGCATCCGGCTGTAAGGCATTTCATGACTACATACTTCTTCATTTCAAACAATGTAGCAGAAAGGGAACATATAAACATGAGCAAATCCAGGGAAGGTAATAGGGATGGATGAAGAGATCCCGGGTAGGGGGGGGGGGAGTTTAGTTACATTTATGTAAATGGACACTGAAATTGAGGATCAGGGAAAAAAAAATGCTTTTTCCATAGTGAGGAACTTTGGGTAGTCTTATCTAGACCTGGCAGAAGACAAGCCCAAAGGAGCAGCACAGATGCTGAACTAGTTTAGCCTTCCTTCTGCAGAAAACCTGGCATGTGTGGAGCTACCTAAGTGGCAGATATTACAGATTGGTACTTGCTCTGATCTTACCATCCCCGAAGGTAGATAAATTGGTCAAATCTTCCCCAACCTAAGTAAAATCTCCCTCAAGACAAACTGAAGTCCTGGCGGCTAGAACACATCCATGTTATTTTCTAGGCAACATTATGAGAAAGTGGTGCCCTTGATGCTTCCTGGGATGTTTTTTTTTTTTTTTTTTACTTTCCAATCTAGTTTACAGCCATGAGATTTTCTGACGATCTCCAACTGAAATACTAACCATGTTTGATAGCTTGCATAGCTTTGGGGGGTTTAGCCAAGGACAGCTTGGTGTTATCATCTAGCACAATGGGTGGCATTTGGGGAGCGTCCATCTCAATATATCTGAAGATCTGAAGGTTCTTGGAGGATGACTTAGGTTATCTTGGGACACCATCAGTCAATAGGCCAGAGTTGGTACTCACTAGTCTATTGTGCCATATGCAAAGGAGAATAAGGTTCCCCTAATTCTATAACATTAGGTGTGATAAGAAAAAGCAGTTCAGTGACTGAAGTTGCAGCACTGTACACCAGCTTTTCCTACACAAAGCCTGCTAGATATGTTGGTCTTCAAACATTATAATTCTTAGCAGCATGGCCAGCAGCATGTTATCTGAGGAATCATGGAAGCTGAAACCCCACACATTTAGAGGGCGCCAGATTTGGTAAAGCTCCTTTGATGCACTTATCTGAGAGAGAATCCCCATGCAGCTTCTATTTCTGAATAGATGTGCCTGGGATTGGCCTTGAAGGAACCAATTACATTTTATAGAATAGCCGGAATAATAAAATCATACCATTACCAGGATCAAGGAAGACTCACAATATGTTTACTTTTCAAATTGCTCTAAATGGTTTCAAGACTCAGAAATCAAAATCCCTGCTTGAATAACATCTGTTTCAGGAGTTGTGTAAAGTAGAAGAATTGCTTTATTTTTAATTGATTGTTAAGGTCAAACACAGTCACCATCTATAACAAGGTGAAAGAAAACTATATGGCGGTGTTGGATTTGGCAGGGCAGATCCATGCCCTGCCATATCATGCCTCGCAGATTACCTAGGAAAGAGAAGATTGTGTGGCTATAGTTCATTAATTCAAGTACTTTGAGGACATTTGCAGCTCTCTACATGTAGTAATGATCTCTTTCTTTTCTTTACAGTCTGTTGTTGGCAGTGGAACTTGGCAGAGGGTCAACGCTCAAGTGGCAGTCCAATCCCCTCGTTATGCAGTGTTTGATCTTGTGGAAGGGAAATCCTATGTTTTCCGAGTTTTGTCAGCCAACAAGCATGGGAGTAGTGATCCTTCTGAAATAACACCACCTATTCAAGCACAAGAAGCCATTGGTGAGGAACCTTTGGAGTTGGACTAGGGCTAGGGAGACTCAGGAGAAAATCCGTCTCCAGCTCTGGAACTCTGGCTGACTTTGGGCCAGTTGCCCACCTTCAGCCTAGCCTAACTCACAGGGTTACTATTATGGGGAAAAATGGGAGGACGATGTTATTTGCAGGGCCGGCTCCAGACATTCTGGCTCCCTAGACAAAGTCATATCCTGGCACCCACCTATGGTTTCGCTCACCTTCCGGTTTTGGTAGGAATTTCAAAAAAGTGCCCTCTTATTTCCTTTTTTCTTCAAGTTTTTGAGCTTTACACTTATGATTTTCAGTCCCAGAAATTTTTCTTTTCTTTTCTCAGACATTTTCACCTTATTTACACACTATGTAATTTTAATTACAGGTTGTCCTTGCTTAACTACCATTCATTTAGTGACCATTCAAAATTATGATGGAGCTAAAAAAGCTACTTATGACTGGTCCTTACACTTATGACCATTGCAATGCCTCCACAGTCACTTGATCACGATCCGGGTACTTGGCAACCAGCTTGCACTTATGACAGTTGCAGCATCCTGGGATCACATGATTGCCTTTGCAACCTTCCCAGACAACTTCCAGCAAGCAAAATCAATGGGGAACTGTGTGATTCACTTAACAACCATGTGACTCACTTAACTGTGGTGATTCGCTTAATGGCTGCTGCAAAAATGTTGTACAATCAGGTGTGGTCACATGATGCCTTGCTTAACAACCGCCCCACTTAATGACAAATTTTCTGGTCCCTATTGTAGTTGTTAAGAAAGGACTATCTGTACATCAGCACCCATTGTTGTCATATGGCAACAATTCTGTGAAATTGTATTTAACCCTTGAGCAGGGACACTGGCTCATGGAGTATGCTGTTACTGCTTTTTGCTTTTTTATTGTGTTTTTCAGAAGTGTTTTCAATTTTGGCGCCCCCTAAAATTTGGCACCCATAGGCCGATGCCTACTCAACCTTAGCCTGGTTATTTGTATACTGTCTGACATTTTGGGAGGAAGGCAGCATACAAATCTGTCAAATAAATAAAAATGAACTTAAAATATGGCGTAGATGGAAAATCACCTGGTGGCCAAGGCGAGGCAGCTTGATCATTTTTGAAGGGACAAAATTGGGCATGACAGTGGTGTAAAGTGGGTGGGACATAATTTTCCAGCTTCTGTTTGAAGAATTTTGCGGTTTTCCTTATTTCCTTAAACTCTTCTAAACTTATCTTTGCTTATAATGCAGTTTTTATGGGTTTTTGCACTCAAAATGGCTATAAACTATGTCTGGTTTCCAGCAATAGCTATCAAAGGGGGTTCCAGAAACTATGATAAGGGGAGTAGGGTTGCATTTCACCCTGAGCCCTCAGAATGCATAGCCCTGGTATAGAACAACAAACAATGCTAAAAAAAAAGGCTTAGTGAGAATTAATTTAGTAATGTCCAACTTCGTGTTTGGCAACATAAAAATGACTGTGATACTTTGAGATAACTTGTCAAAGTTCAGAGTAAGAACCATGGCCGTAGTATTTCCTAGGAACTATTACTTTTCAAAGCACACCCATCTGACTTGCTTTGACTTGTGCCATATAATGGTGTTTCTCAGGGATTTTGATTAGCATTTCTACAAATTTGTTTTAACATCTTGTCGAAGAACTCTTCTTGTTTAAATGTTTAGAATCAAGACATTAGTCATTAGTATAGCTGAAGAATGCTAGAAAATGTCCAATTCTGACAATTCAAAAATGGGTCCTAATTTGTGTGAGTGCACACTATCACAGTGGGGTTGAGGACTGTGGGGAAGGAGATGTTAGCTCCAGAGTTGTCTCAGGCATCAGCACTTTTGAAACCCAGAGGATGGGTTTCAGTCCCAGCTGCTACTGAAATAGGTATTAGTTGTCATGGAGAGGCTCCATCTTCTCCCTGATTTTTCTTGTGTGCAAACAGAGGCAGATCCCAGTAAATGAGGGAGGAATTTTAATGAGCCTTTTCTCCCCAAGGTCAGCCTTGTGAATTTCTCAAAAGGTCACATTTACATGCTGTATATTCTAGAGTGATACCTGACTTATTTCCAACTTGGAAATCCCTGGACCAACTAATAGTTCAGGAACCAAGAACTTTTTCTGAAAATGACATCCCTTTTTTAGAAATGTTTAGACCAGTACAGCAATTAAAGAGAGTTCTTTCTTGTTTAGGGAATTAAACTAATCAATATATGAGCATTTACCAAGAGACTTTTTATCATCTACTGATGAGTAAAGACTACACACAGGTACAAAATGGAGAACAGACAGATCATCTTGCAATATGTGATCTGTGATAACAATATGGATTTTAGGGCAAGAACATTCTCTGTGGAATGATCTGGGCATTAATAATGAATAATTTTCAACTTTCAGCACATTCATAATTTCCATTCAAATTAATAGGACTAAAAATGCTTTGCTTTGGCTGCATTGCATTGCATGAGAGCCAGTTTGGTGTAGTGGGGAAGGTGCTGGCCTAGAAACCAGGAGACAGTGAGTTCTAGGCCTCCCTTAGGCATGAAAGCCGGCTGGGTGACCTTGGGACAGTCGCTTTTTCTCAGCCCAACCCACCTCTTAGGGTTGTGGTTGTGGGGACAATAGGAGGCAGGAGTATTAGGTATGTTCACTGCCTTGAGTTTATTTATTTACACACACACACACACGAATGATATTATTCTGAACTTCAGCCATGATATCCTCTTCTAATATTTGCCAGTAAAATCACATTTAGACTTGAGAAAATATGGTCATATACTGATGTGTTAATTGTTATGGAGATACTAAGTGCTTTTCTTTGTGCCACAGTGGTGCCATCGGCCCCTGGATCTGTTGTGGCAACAACAAACACAAAAACCTCTGTTATTGTGAACTGGGACAAGCCAAAACATGAAGAAGGTCTGATTGGCTATTACACTGATTATTCTGTGGTAGGATCAAATCACTGGGAACCCTGTAACCATAAGCCAATCAAGTATAACAGGTAAAAGAAATATTACATTTTTAAAGAAATGCCTGCTTTTCTTCACATGCATGTGTGGATTTTGGTTAGTCATTTCTACAAGCATGGGCTACTGTACATTTGGAAGAGAGCTTTAGCTCAGACAGTTCTCCCGAACATGTATTTTTCAGCAATTTTTATATGCATTGCATTGAAATAAGCTTTCAAAAATGATAAAAAGCAACTCCTTACTCTTTCTCCTTGCTTTTCTGGGCATGATGCTGAAAAATGCCCACTGATTTGCCCTTGTAGTGTGGCAAAACTAAGTTGCCACTGTTGTGGAATGTCCAGAGACTTTCCTGGGAAAGATTTCCTCATTGCTGTCTTTGGTGATACACTAGGCTGGGCAAGTGATATTGGCAAAGGTTGGTCTCTTCTGGACAGGATTGTGGTTGTGTTAGGATTGTAACTTGTTGGCTAGTTAGCAAAGGCAGTAGAAGGAAGGGACAGAAGCTGATACAAGAAAATGGTAATCTTACCTTTGTTACCTTCCCATTTTTAAAAGCAGCCAATGTTTACTTGTTGTAGAGGGAGTAATCCTGCTGAATTTAAAAGTCAGTTTTGATCCATGAGTGAGGGCCTGACTATCAGCTGTGAGGTCATACTCAGAGTGCTGAGGGCTGAGCAGCACAGATGTAATCATCCTGTCAGCACAAGAGAGAGCAAAATTTAGTCTTATGGCTGGCCCCATTCAAGAAGTTGACTGCTGAGAAAGGGAATGAAAGCCCAGGTAATGTAAGCCTTGCCACCCAGAAGAGCTATGATAGATTGAGGTTTCATGGGGTATGCAACTCATTGGCTGATTACTCATGTTGATTTTGGAGGGTCCAAAACACCATTCGGTGCCCCCCTCAGTGTTCTCCATACATGGAAGGGAAGTTGCAACATTACATATTGTCTGTAACAACCTCAGTAGAAAAACCATCAAATCCACAAAACACTTCAGAGGACCGTGAAGCACTTTGCGGGCACCTGATTTAATTTCCTGCTTCAAAGTGGAGCTTTGTTTTGATTTGTGAACCTGCTTCAAAGCTTTGCACAGCTGAACAGATACAACAGTTTTGGCTGGGCAATAAGGCCAGGCAAATCTGCTGAAGCTTGCAGGGGAAAAAAGGGTTTATATTTGACAAGAACATTGCTGTATTTGTCAGAAATCTTGATGGAAAAAATTATGAAAGGCTGACCTCAAATACCTAATTCGTTGAGCATTCTTTGTCCAAGAGTTATCATAGGGAGAATTTTGGCCAGTTTGGTACCAGTGTAAGTTTTGCCACAGAGTTTATTTTGATATTTTGGGGCGGGGGGGGGGGGGAAGCACACCCAACTTTGCATGCCAGAAAGCAGAAGTATCTGTTGATTGTGGAAGTTACTGCCCACAGAGACCTTTGCTGCTTCTTACAACTTCCTGAAGCCTCTGACTGACTAGAATAAAAGGGGTTATCTGGCCCCTGAGATGCTTACCTTTGTTCTACCACTTTCTTTGATGAGAACAGGGTGAGGAGCGATATCTCCTTCTTGGCTTCCCCATTCTGTCTGTCAAACGTAATCTGGCCAGCTTGCATAGCCTTGTAGAACTGTCTTAGCTACTCCCAAGGCATGTGGGTCTTCTGGACAGAAAGCTGTGGCTGTGCTGCTGAGAAGAGTCAACTGCACTATGGCTGAGTTGGTGTAGTAGTGGGGCTAAGTCAATTCTAAAAGGGTCTCCCATTCATCTTCTTGTGGACCAATATAGCCTTAATTCAGATGACCTACAGGACATGTCATTCATTCCAGCCTGGCTTTCCAGTTTTACAGCTGTGTGTTTGGTCTCCAGACTAGATCACCAATATTTTGCTGTAACTTATAGAATGCATTGCAGCAAGCCATTGGATATCATCTGGGTAGTATTAAGACACCAGCATAAATTTATGGCAGGAGAATGGATCAGTCCTCAGGTTTTGGTATTTTGCCATGTTCTTCTGATTCTCTGGGCATAGTCTTAGTTGTTTATCTCCTGTCTGTCTGTCTCATCAGTTAACTTGTATACTGCAGCTTGTGGCTGTTTCTTAAGCCAACTTCAAAAATTACAGTGCAGATTTCAGTAGGTTGGCAACAGGGCTGGTTGGACATTCCCCTGCTTCTTGCCCTTCCCATCCATGCAGGGAAGGCAAGTTTCACTGGCTAGCTTCTGTGTGGACCAGTCTACCTTTTCTTTGTAAGGATTGTTTGCTCCTCACTGGTCCCCATGCCTTTCACAGAGGTTTGCACACATAGATGCCTTCGCACCCTCTTCTCATATATCTCCTTTGACACTGATGCCAGCCCCTTTCTTTTTCCTTTCCCCCCCTTATGGTACCATCATTGCTCTGATGTCACAATGATCAAAGCAATAGGGAACAGGTTGTTCTTTCATTCCTATGTAGGTCCATGGAAACTTTGGGAAGGAAGGAAGAACTGATAGTTCAGCTTCCCAGAAGCAAAGAAGCAATGTTTTTCCACACTGCCATTTTAAAATGTTTTTTTTAAAAAAGGAAAGATAAGAAAAACTTTGCAGTCCTTGGTGGGGAAGTAAAGGGTGCATGCTTCACCCAGCCTGGGCAGAAACCAAAGGTTTTCCACTGAGAGATATAAGGGGTGAATGGAGCAAGAGCTTCTATGTCAGGGGTCCTCAAAGTACAGTCTGCGGGCCGGATACAGCCCACCAGGGTCATTTATCCGGCCCGCCCGCCCGATTGGCTGCCGCTGTTGTCTGCCAGAAGGGGAAGTGTCGGGGCTGTGTCGGGAGCTGCAGGTGATGCACGAGGAGGGAGATCGCAGAGCCGGACTATTCTACATGACAGGTATGCCGGGTCCAGCAGCTCTCCTGCTCTCCTCATGTTTTTTTCAAACTATAGTCCGGCCCCCCAACATTCTGAGGGACCGTGAACTGGCCCCCTGTTTAAAAAGTTTGAGGACCCCTGTTCTATGTTGAGGATAATCCATTGATTTAATGGGCCATCACTGGATCAACCACAGGTCAGTGGTTGCACAGGACAGTGATTGGCTGCTGGAGGGGAGGGAGTTGCCAGCATTGCAGCCAATCAGAGGTGGGGCTGTTACTGGAATGGAATGAAGTGCTGGGGACCATCCACACTAAAAGGCTTAAGGCAGCTCAAGTTGGAAAACAGTAGTTTTGAATTAAAGCTGGAAAACAAAGGCATTTGCAATTGGCTGGGAGTGGCAGGAGGAGGATGTCATTCAATCCTGCATTCAGGAAACGGTGAGTGAGTGGCCTATACCCACAATGGGCCAAGCGGAAACAATCTTCTCTGAAAACAGCAAGTGCAATTTCTCTGAGCCATTTTCTGTGTAAGTGGGAAGCTGGCTGAACATTCTGCAGAAATCCCTTTGGGTATATCTAGACTGACAACACGTTTAGGCCTCCTATTTTAAAAGCAGTGTGGGTATGTTTGTAGATTCATGGTTTTCCATCTCATGCCCCTTTCGCTCACATGAATGTTAGTTGCATGGATAGGGGAGGAATTTTCATTTTGTAACGGTCCAAGCATATGCCTTTGAAATTAAACAGCAAGAGCAGCTCACACCCCTATTTTTTTAGGTTCACCGTGCATGGCCTGACAACTGGAGAGAAATACATCTTCCGTGTGAAAGCAGCAAATGCAGTGGGGATGAGTGAAAATTCTCAGGAGTCTGACCCTATCACAGTACAGGCGGCTCTCAGTAAGTGAGATTTTGTCAGGCTTATACTTGTAAAGAGGCAACCATGCACATTAAGGAGTGGTCTGCTTCATGTAGCAAGCTGTTTTCCCATAGTAACACCACAGTAACTACAGCCAATAGCATCAGCTCCTACTTTGACTAATGTAAACTTTTCCCATCCTTTCTTGAAGAATGTTGATGCCTCCATGTACTAGTAGCATGGGGACTTTTCATATTATTGTAAGTTTCCACATGATAAATACTTGTTACATGAAAATGTGGGTACCTGCTATGGGAAAGGGCTTGGATTCTGAAAAGAAACTACTGTCAAAGAAGAATACATGTAAACTGAAGTTAGAGAGAACAGCCTCATTTTGGAGAGTGTCTAAGATTTTAGGGTAATTATTTTGGCAGACAAAATCATGGAGACAGAATGAAGAAAATATTGTTCAGACAGAGTGGGAAGTAACATTTTGGTTAAATTTACTTAACTTCCAGCACATTTAAATTTAAAAGTATATTTATTATGGATAATCTCCAATTACTATAAAGAGTCTTACCTCTTAGAAAACATGCATAAGACTGCATTGTACATACATCATTTTATTAGACAAGTCAATCCATAAATTCATCAAAATATAATCAAAATATAAAAGTAATTTTATGTTATTGTTTTTACATGAACTATTGAGACATTTGCTTGACTTTTATAGCTTGCCCATCCTATCCTTATGGTATCACACTTCTCAACTGTAATGGCCATTCCATGACCATTGGCTGGAAACTTCCAAGATATAGTGGTGGATCAAATATTCTGGGTTATTACATAGACAAACGGGAGGCTCAGCACCACAACTGGCATGAAGTCAACACTTCCCTTGTTAAAGAGAGGATTTATATGGTCTGTATTGCTGCATACTCTAAATATTTGCATAAAATATTGCTTGATTTTGCCAATTTAATATCAGCTGTGATGAACCTATCCAGACCAGATTCCAAAATATTGACTGAGTAGGATCTTATTTTTGTGTATCTTTCACACTATACTTTTAAAAAACATATTTAACAATACTTACTTTTCTTATCTAAAGACAAATCTAATATTAACTATATTGATGAGCATATCATACACATAAAAATAATATTGTTACAAATAATGCCTGTTCATGTGCATATGCACACAAACATACACACAATACAAGAAAAAAAAAGTGTTTAAAACTTATTTCTTTTTTTAATTATCTGTCTGAAGGATACATATATATATATATATATATATATATATATATATATACAGTGTATGTATATATGTGTGTGTGTGTGTTCGTTCGTTTGTTGACTCATTGGTATAATTATAGAAAGTTAACATAATACAACTTAATTCCTGCCTGATTTGAAACTCATAATAAACCTATGTGGATTGAATGATAACAGATCCATTGATGACCCAGATTATTGAACCTGCCTCTCTTACATCCACCTTCCAAATTAGCAACCTCACACTGAAAGCATGGGTCATCTCAAGTGTGATATAAAGCTATTTATTCTGTGAAAACAGTTTGGAGTTGAAAGTCTAGGAAAGGACAAAGATATACTAGGGAAGCTAGATGCCAGAAAGAGCTGTGATTGGGGAAGCTTTTTTTTCAGTCCAGCAGAACAGAATATTTCTCACTGTCCTCTCCACTCAAGGAGCAGTCGAATCCCTCTTTTGCATTGTTGTTGAGGATGCATGATGTGCTTGCTTAGGTCAAATGTTAAGAGCAGCTGTTCCTCCTTCTCTCCCACTGGAACAATTCTCCTTCAGAATGTATTCATGTCATCAAGAAAAGGTGCGCCCTGTTTTCCTGATCCGGCATGGGAGTAGAACTCTGTATGAGATTGCAGCAAAGCCTGTATAGATAGACAGAGGCGTAGGCTGCTCAAAATGATTGTATGCCGCCCAGAGTCATGCTTCTGTGAGATGGGCAGCATATGAATATGATAAATAAATAAATAAAATTAATTAATTAAAAGATGAACCATTCTGAACAACAGCTGACTTGATTGTAGGCTACCATCTACAAATGCTCATGACACCAAAAGCTATCTGGTCCATTAAGGAATCACAGGTCACTTTTCCATTATTACTTTTGAATTGCAATCAACAGCCCAAGCTTCTCTCCTAGAATATGACCATATTTGTTTAGCCAATCATTTAGATTGGGATCATTTTTATTTTATTTTTTAAAATCATACTTATACAGCTTTAAACCCTGCAAGAGTTAACTCTGAACAAAATAAATAGTTCTTAATTGGTTTGCTCCTATTATGAGGTCCTATGGTTATTACCTAAATTAATTTTGGATTTTTTTTGTAATGCTAACTCTGTAAAGGTAGAGGATTTGCAAGAAAATGCGCACTATGAATTCAGAATTGCTGCTGCGAATATTACTGGCATAGGGAAGTCATCTGACCCCAGCAAGCTTTTCAAATGTGAGGCTTGGAACATGCCAGAACCAGGTAAGCAATTTGGGTATGAAAAGAATTAACATCTTTAAAATCAATTATTGCTCAAAATCTATCATTTTTGTATGTCAGTAATAATCTAACATGTTTGCTTTTTAACCACACTTTCTAGGTCTCCCATAGGTAAGAGTGTGCAGAGGTTGTCAGGATCCTGAAACATAGAAGCCATGGGAAGATACATCTGGTTTAGCTTCTATACAACCAAGGAAGTTGGTTCTGAGGAACAGCCTTTATGTTCCAAGCAGGGGTGTCTCTGGGGTGGGGGGTGGGGAATTAAAAAGTTAAGATGGCAGCTGCGACTGCATAATTGAAGCCCTGCCTCTTTTTTACATGCATCACACACATTAAAAAGGGGCAAAGTGTCAATCATATCATCACAGCTGTCATCTTGATCTCTTTAACCTTTCCCACACATATGCCCCTGGTTCCAAGTTTCCTTTGGATTGATTCAGATCCTTCCTTCCTTCCTTCCTTCCTTCCTTCCTTCCTTCCTTCCTTCCTTCCTTCCTTCCTTCCTTCCTTCCTTCCTTCCTTCCTTCCTTCCTTCCTTCCTTCCTTCCTTCCTTCCTTCCTTCCTTCCTTCCTTCCTTCCTTCCTTCCTTCCTTCCTTCCTTCCTTCCTGATGATTCTCAAAAACTCATGTTGCCTTTACCTTCCCCAAACCCAGTGAGCCAGTCCTTGAAACCCCAAAGTGCACACTTGGCTTTCAAGCATGAGGAATAGGAGCAGGGAGAGTAGAAATTTTTGTATCAAGGTTCAGAACACCAAGGGATCATGGGACATGTAGTTTTTGAAGAGAAAAATTATCCCCACTTTCTGCTTCTTTTTTTTTTTTTAAAGGTTGAAGGTAAAATTTAGATAATTTCCAAGTTTAACTCAAGTTAGCTCTGGATTGCTTGCTTGTCTATAATTAAGCAAAGCAAACAGCAATTTATGCTTAATGTTTGCTTGTTCTGTTTTGGGGGAATATGCCTTCAGGCTCACATTTTTGATCCGAAATGAATGAAGCTATCAAGAAAACAGCAATTCTCATGCTGATAGGGAAGGAATCATTGTTTACTTTTCAGAGTCCTTTCTCTCACCTTCTCCTATAGATTATTGCCTTTGTACATGTTTGCAAGGTGTCTGCTGAATTTCAAACAGTCCCTTAGTCTTTAATGGATGCATCTGGAACAGAGAAAATGTTTGGTTTATATACAACCTGCTTTGTCCTGCACTATTTGAATAAAAGAGATTGAATAATTAAGTAGGAAGATTGGCACAAATCTGTTCTTGTTCTTCTAATAGGATGCTATTTTAATACCCAGATATAAATATTAATGCAGAGAGCTGGCTGCACTGGAATTATTAGGTTTGCAACCAGAAAGACTCAAAAGATGGTGCCAGTTTCTTCCTTCCTTTTAAGGGCCCCTCTACATTGGCATTTCTGCCAATCCAATATCAGCCTTGTATGGTGGTGTTCCAGCAACATTGTTCTTCCAGCTTGGCAGTGACACAGAGCTCAAATTGCAGAACTTCCATGTAGCAGTTTGTGAAGCTGGAGCTCCAAGGCCTCGGCAACAAGAAATGTTGCCATTTGCTGGGATTGTTGTCTTAGCTTGTCTCCTGCCACGTGAACTGGAGCTCTCAGTGGGATTGCACAGGCAACCCTGTCAGGGTCTTCATAGTCAAGCAGCTTCTTTGTTACATCAACTGCTCATGCGTTCTCCAGAACGGCCAGATACATATTCTGAGAACTTGGGAGTGAAGCTAGTGAGCAGTCAAGGGATTTTGGTTCCTCTAGCAGTTGTCATAGCTTAGGAGGTAGGGCACTAAGTGAATTATGGTTTTTGCCTTCTACTATTGGTTGACTGGAGGGACTGCTGATTAGCACAGGTGTTCCCTGCCTCTACTCAGTCTTTCAAGGCCAGTAGGAGAGTAGATGAAGAGAATGTGAGTAGAAATGGTGGTGTGTGGAAGTGCCTCTGTTTTCTGTTTTAACAAAACAAAAGCAGACTGGTACCAGGCGTTCTGACATACAAAGTGAATGTGGCTTCTTTTCCAGAATGTAAATGGAGAGTCCTGGTTTCTATGGTATTCTGATGGAAACATTAACATCTGTATAACTATTAATAAGTTTGCGTGTATTCAGTGGCAAAGAGAAGTCCAAACTCAGTAGAATAGTTTGACACACTGGAATATTAGTCTGCTTAAATGAAGGCTTTTGTGCACAAACTTACACTTGTAATGTAGTTTGAACTCACAGATTTCCCTCCAAAATACCTCTCATCTCAGATTGAAATCACTAGATTCATTGACCTGCCTTTGCTTGTACATACTGTTAGATCATGGAAAGAACAGAGAATGAAAATATTTGAGTTTTTATCCAGTGGTAAGAGAAGATACATCTCACTTGATAAACTGATAAATTATTGCCAAATAAGAAGGAAAAAAAATAACCTTCTCAATGTTTCTGATTGAGTGCTAGCATGTAGTGGAATTCTTTGCTGCTTTGCTGAAAGCTAAGACTTGCTCAGTTGTTACATGAATATTATGGGAACTTTTCATTTAGGAAGCTTTCTATTCTGCAATCACTCAGCCTCATTTCTAGAATATGACAGGTGCCCGGGGAGTAGAGAGTTTCCAGACAGTAATATTTTCTGCATATAATGTTACTTTTTTCCAACACTTTTTGCATTTGTTACCACACCCACAAAAGTAATTGCCAGCATTCCCTACCTTCTTGTCCTTCAGATACGTTAGGATTATAATTTTCACAATTCTGAGCTAGTAGCTCTGCTGGCTACTAGTTCTTGAGCAGTGATCCCAACGCCTTTGGATGGAAGTGCTTTGAGAAAGGCTGGAATAGCCATACCATGTCTTTTGCAGCTAGCAACAGGACACGTTTAGTTGCCTGCACTATTAGCCCAGGATGGAATCAAATTATGACACAAAGCAAACATGATTAGGTAGTCAGGGAAATAATGAAGGGGGGAAAGACCATTTCTGCAGAATTTATATATAAAATAAAAAGTCACAAAATGCTCCATAAATATCATGTCTTCTTTTTGGAGAAAAGAGGCCTTATTAAAATCCTTTACCTGCTTTAGGTCCTCCCTATGATCTTACATTTAGTGAGATCAGAGACACCTCCCTTATAATACTCTGGAAAGCTCCTATTTATATTGGGAACAGCCCCATTACTGGATATTTTGTCGACTACAAAGAGGAAGAAGCAGCAAAATGGACCACATTCAATGAAAAACCAACACCACATCATTACTTAAAGGTACAATATTGATCTGCTGGCAGTATTTTTGGTTTAATTTTTAAATTTTGCCAGTCTTAACAAATATGCTTATTATATTTAAAAGTAATTATGTTGTTAATACTTTACTTTTTTGTTGGGCAGTATTGAGCTCCAGTGTTTAATAACCATGGTCTAGACAACAGATTTCTTGACATTTTGCTGACAACTGTGGCTGGCATCTTCAGAGGCAAGGTGGTCAGCTATGACCACAGGCAACTGAGCAGGGACTAACTGGGCTCCTGTCTTTATAAGCAGCTAATCTAACTTTTGATTGGCCTTCAGCTGAGCTGTTTCCTATTGGTGCAGGTTGGTGAGGACTCATCTCTGATTGGTTCTTTGTTTGTGCCTGATCCTGATTGGTTGTTTTGATGGTGTTGGTTCCTGACTGGTCCTGTATTCATGCTGACTTCTGAATGGTCATTTCTGGAGTTCTGATTCCTGATTGATTCTTTGTTTGTGCTGGGTTCTGGTTGGTTAATCTGAGCAGCTGTGTCTTGATTGGGTCCTTGTCCAGGCACGTTTCTGATTTGCATAGCAGACCACTTTGCCTCTGAAGATTCCAGACACAGTTCCCAATGAAATGTCCAGAAATCTGCTGCTTAGACCATGGTCACTAAACCTTTGAAGTTCAACACTGCCCAACAGATACCGGCCATGAAAGCCTACACCAATTGACTTTTTATTTGTTATTTTTTTAAACAATAAACTTGACTACCAGTTATCCATTCTTTGTCACACACTCTCCTAACCCATGTTAACCAGCATTATGTTTGCATTTTCTTGTTATAGTTTGCCTTTTGTGCATAAGATAAAGAACCACTAGGGAAGATCTTGGATTTCCAAGTTTGCAAAAGTGCATTTGACAGAGAGTATCAAAGCAAACTCTTCCACTATCTCTTAAATTCCAGCAACTGGATATATGACCTATTAAATCTTCCTTGTGTATCTTCTTTCAGGTCACAGAACTACATGAAGGCAAATGCTATGTGTTTCAAGTTCGCCCAGTGAATGATGCTGGTATAGGCAAGCCGTCAGAAGTTTCTGAAGCTGTCCTGATACAGGCCAAGCCTGGTAAGAAATAGGATTTTGATCCTGAACTGTAGAGCTCACATCATCAGATTCATTTTCTCCTAAAGCTGAGTTTTTAAAATCTTTCATTCTTTTCCAGCCATTTAAAGTTTGCAAATGTTCATAGGTTCATATCAAAATTGATTTGAACCACATTCTCACCCAGATGTTCCCACAGCCAAATTCAGTAGAACCACCTATTCCCAACATGGAAAAGACCATAATATGGCCAGCTTCCATGTAGAACCTAAAGCTGAGGAGTCTGTCGGAGAAGAAAGAGCTGGCAACCATAATTTATAATCTAAAACATGGCTGAATATGCAGGGAATAAGAAATCCCAAAGCATTCAAAACCCTCCCCCTCCCCTTCAGATTTTCTTTTAACCTCAAGTTCCTTTTTTCCAGTTTATCAAGAGATTTGTGGGTTCTTTTCAAACCACAAAATTACCTATTTTCCCCTTCACATTTGTCACAGGGCACATTAAGAGAGGGAATTTGCTGGGGATGATACCTTCAGAAGGATGAGGAGCCATAGCGAGGCGCAGAAAGCTGTATTGTGTAGCACCAATAATCTCTTCAACCAATGCAGATGATGAGATAATGGGCCACTCTGTAGGGCACCAGGTTAAGTGTGCTGGTAGCTATGGCAGGCCGTTATGAGGATAACAAGTCTAGAAGTACTACATGTACACAGAATCAAGCACTGTCACCATTTTTACATCCTGCCTGCCCTTGGCATTTGATTCTGTGAATATGCTGGATGAAGTATTACCAGCTTCAACAGTTCTATTTTTTTTTTTTTTCCTGTAAGAGTTCTGAAATTAAACTGCCTTTCTTCTCTGTGAATTCCTTCAGGTTATAGCAGGAATGTGAAACGGTTAAGAGAAAGTTTGGACTTTAAGCTAATACTTCAAAGGCCTTCATGGACTCAAGTTTGGGGAGAACTAACACCTCTCGCCATGCTTATATTTCAAACCACAATCCTATCTTATAGGTACAAAGGAGATCACTGCAGGTGTGGATGAGGAAGGCAATGTTTATCTTGGCTTTGAGTGCAAAGAAACTTCAGATGCTTCTCATTGTACCTGGAGTAAATTCCATGAAGAGATAGATGATCCCAATAAGTTTAAAATCGAAACCATTGGAGATCAGTAAGTTCTTCAGATCCTTTGTGGAGGTTTTTAAAAATATGGTTCCTTTTAGCAAAACACTAATGTTACTTTTTAAAAAATATATATATTTTAGCTCTAAACTCTCTTTTAAAAAACCTGACAAAGATGACTTGGGAACTTACTCTGTTGCTGCTAGTGATACTGATGGTGTCTCATCCAGTTTCATTATGGATGAAGAAGGTAAGAGCAAAATCTGTATTTTCTTCTAAAACTGCACATTTAAGTAAAGCTGTTATCCAAATTTTCTTCTTTCTATGCCTGAAAGGATTTAATACTTTTTTTAGAAGAAGAAACTATTTACAAAATAAAATTTGGAATTTTCAGCTTGCAGAATTGGCGTTTTTGCTTTATAAGTATTTATTTATATTTAACAATCAAATGTCTTCCACAGAGCTTCCCTGTTATAACCACAAAGTTATAGTCCACTAAGATTATTCCTGCAAGATTTTATTGTATTCAAAGCCAACTTTACCAACTTTATTATCTCATGAGGTATAATATCTCCCTGTTTCTACAGATGAGTAAAACTTTTAAATGAGTAGGAATTACTTGCTTCTAATATAATTAGAAATGAGACCAAAATGTTTGTTCACTTCTTCAGTGTTTTACTAGTTAATTTTGTCATTTCTTTGTTACTTGAAAATTGGCAGACCTTGCAATTACTTCCATTTCCTGAGACTTTATTAGCAATTCTAATATGTTAAGTCGGGCTAATCCTGGTCTCCAGTGCTTTGCACAATTTCTGTGAGAGCTTCCTGACAGCTACTATATACATTTAAAAACATTTTCTCTCCACCGGATTTCATGCTTTTGCTGAAATGAGACCCCTTTTGAAATGATACACTACGGAATTATGTTGGCAGATAAAACAAGATATAGATGAGATTATTGAACCTTTGAATATTTTACCTCATATTTACATTTCAGTGGATTTCTTTATAATTAGATGCGGGTCATTATTTTAAACTTTTTTTGCTGCATTTGACTATTACGATAAACTATAATTTAGCATGATGAGAAGTTCAGAAATTCTTACTTCATTTTTAAAGCTATAACCAGCATCAACTATAGTTGCTTTAAATGATCCACTTTTGAAAGCAATGGTTGAATGTAAGCTTGTTTCCATTAGACCACAGTTAAAATTAAGCATTTGGTGGTTGGTTGACACAACAAATTGAAATTAATCTGTAAAGGTAGTGGGAGCCTCCTTCAAGTTTTATCCAAGGAGAAGACATGGGAAGTGCACAAACTGGGGGTGCAGCTAGGCTTGATCCCATCACAGGATGGTTTATCATCCAGACTTGATCCCATCATAGGATCAAGATTTATCATGATACCAGAATCCAAACTTTGTCTCTTCTTACCTCCTGTTTTTCAAGACTTGAATTTTCAGACTTTTGTTCCTTTATTGAACTAAAGTTTATTGGTACTTGATGGACTCATGCAGTCATATTAATGTTTGTTTTGATAATCAACATAGATTAAAACAATAGGTTAAAACTTGTTCTTCATTTCAGAGCTTGAACGTTTGATGACACTAAGCCGTGAAATCAAGAATCCAAGTAAGTAGGATGTCTGAATCTAATGTGAAGTCCCAGAAGGAATGCATTTGTATACAGTGATTGGAGTAAAGCAATGAAAACCACTTTAGTAGAACAGCTTGCTTATCCTTTATTAATTAAATGCAAATATTAATTTCTATTTAAGAGAGATCTTTCTCACCATTGCAAATGTATTTGGATGGATGGATTCAGCTTGAATATATCTAATATTTGCTGGATTATGTATTTAAGAGCTGTAAATAGTATGATAAATACACCTGACGTTTGTGTCCTTACTCATGCAGAACTTTCTTTAATACATACCTGTGAAAATACACCGGAAAAGTTTTAAATTTTTCCTTATATTTCTGTTGTGTGTTGGTCAAGATTTTCAGAAGCACCAAGCGATTGGCACTTAGCTTTTGGAAATATCTTCATGGCATTGCTTTATATATGCTATTTTCTTCCAGCAATCCCTCTGAAGTCTGAATTAGCCTATGAGATTTTGGACAAAGGAGCAGTCCGTTTCTGGCTTCAGGCTGAGAGCATTTCACCCCAGGCCAGCTATAGATTTGTAATCAATGATAGTGAAGTTGTCAACAGTGATGTAAGTATGTAATTTGGATGATGTAAAGCAAAGTTTGCAGAAGTATTCCAATTTAGTCAGGAAAGAATGCAATCTTTTATTGTACATAGTATGTGAAATGCAGACAGTGGGCATGGCTTTACAGAACTGTTTACAATTTAATTAATTAATTTCCCACCTAACTGGCAAATATCTTTAGAGCAGGTGACAACAATATAATGGAACAAAGAAAATATTTTTTAAAAATAAGATTTAAAAAAAGATTTAAAAAAAGATTTTAAGATATTTTAAATGGTAGCATAAAAAAACTTGACTAAATTTATGAAAGATTAAATGCCTTTTGGAAAAGGAAGGACTTTGCCAGGCATCTGATCAATTGGGCATTGAAGGGTGGTGGATTGCCCCAGGGATGGCTTTCAGATATCAAGTACAAACTGTTAATAAGAGAAATACCTTACAGTAATGTCAGGATAGAGGAAGTATTACTACAAAGCATAATGTTGATGGTTAGTTAGGAATGGGAAGTAGCATCAGTTGTGTATAGGTTGCACAGGCAAGACAAAACCTTATCAAAGAACCTCTGTAGAAAGGCTTGATAGGACTTTTCTTCATTTTGGTGAATGTATAGCAGAGGCAGACAGCAAGAGTATTCTGACATAACCTTTCCCATAATGCCCCAAGGTAATGTGCCTTGAGAACATGTGGGAAAATAATCATTTCTTGTTGGAGTGTTGGGAGGACATGCTTTAAATATGGACACTAGGTAGGACACCAGGAATCTGGATCGTACCTGAAAAGATCAGATACTGATGCTGAACCTGCTTGGTGGGAATCGGCTAATAGAGAGGTTGAGTGTTTGCATACAGCTTTGTTTTTCTATCCTTCGTGTCATCTAGCAACTTTTCTTTACTGATCGCCTATGACATACCTTCTGCAGTGGGCAGCCTGAAATGTTAAACATGGAGGGCAATCACATTAGTCCATGATGTATCCGTACCTATATTGTATAGGTTTCCTTTATTGCCTTCCAAGGGCCGCCCCTATGGATAATTGTGTGCAAAGCAGTACTGTTAAAGCATGAATCACTGTTTTAACAAAGAGAGGACAGTCTTGCTTCGGGTGTCCTCATTTGCTCCCTCCAGTTCTTCATTGTGTTATAGAAGAAGTAGCTCCTGCTTCTTCTACTACAAGTGGCAAGTTGTTCTGCTTCCCTCTAAGTTTTATAGGATAAGCTCCAAGGTCATTTCCCTTTAATTCCTCCTCCCATTTTTTAGACTATAATGCAGATTCCAAATTTTTGAAACTTAGTCCTCATTTCAACCTAAATAAGGTCTCCACTCCTGATGACTTTGGGGACATAGTCATGTAGTTTTCTTGTCCACAATATGAAAAGGGCTTGCCACTACTTTCTTTTGAGACATTTTGCCCAAAATTCTCAGTTTAGTTTAGAGCTCTCTCCATCTGATGTTGCTTAACTTCTGTTCAGCCAGGGTCAGCTTAGTACAGCTTCCTAGATGGGTCCATCCAATGAATGCCTGGAATTAAATACACATATTGTAGTAGTCATAGTAGCACCAATATATTTAAAAATGCACATACATTTCCTCCTTTTTTTTTTTTTTTGCTGAAGAGGTTTTATAATGCTAGTTACATGAAAAGCTTTCCAGGTCTTATAAAATATCCTTTCATTTCATTTCACTGTTCTATTATATACAGACAGGTCTAAACAGGAAACATTCTCCATTAGAAAATTGTCACTTGCTTACTTTTCATACCCTTAGTGGAGTCCTAATCCTGACTGACAGTAGTGGTTGAGTGGTTGTTGTCTGCATTTTCAATGTGAATAATCTCTCAATCTTCCTCTCCTTTTCTGACTTCTATATTTTTAATAATGCTATAAAAGCTTTGGCATCAGAGCCACTGCGTTTTTTAAAAAAGTACCATATATTATTTTACCTCTTTAATTAGCAAAACATAGGAGACATTTGCATTTGGAGATTGATTATATTTTTTGTAGAAATTCACATAAAAGCTTGTATTTATGGCTGCCATAAAACCATTGAACTTCATCTCACTGCATAATGGCAATGGCCAGAAACCTAATTATATACTAAAGCCTGCTTACAGACAGCCGCTGATCATTGAAAGAATATAGTTTTCTTCTTGGTGTTGGACAAAAATAGGTAATTTCCAACAAGACCCTAATAGGGACATGTTTCTTTTGCTTTTCTTTTGAAATATTTTTTTAAAAATAAATAATGTAACATTAAAAGAAGATGAATTTTATTAATTTCTCTAGTTGGCAGTTTTCATCTCATGCCCTGTGGCTAAAAAATAGAGGAGGAAATATATGCTAACATCACATGAACAATAGTTGTTTCTTTTTGGCTAAGGCAGGGAACCTGTGGGTCTCCATAGCTTGTTGAACTACACCTCCCAGCATTCTCCTTCACTGGCTGATCCACCAAGGGCTACTGGGAATTATAACCTAGCCATACCTAGCGGTCCAGACTTTCCCCATCCCTGTGTAGAAAGGGTATAGTTAAGGTTAGAGGCTCCAACAGAAGGTGGTCAATGATGTCAAAATGATGGATGTGACCAAGCCATGGTAGCCCCACCTCTTTTTGCATCCATGTGAAATTTGCAGTGTATGTTAAAAAGGGGTGGAACTTTGATTACCTAGTTGCACCCACCATTTTGACTTGGTGACCCCTCCCCATGAACATTCCTGGTTAAGATTTCTGCTTTCTGTATCAATTTAGGAAGAGAATAGCTTTTCAAAATCCAGGAGTTTGGTAGGATTCCCAGCTTTTTCTTTCTAGTAACAGCAGATTTGGTCCAGGCACTGAGAGTAATAGGCTGCTTCTGTTCTGCAACCTCACCTGAATATTCAGTTTTGATTTTGGTAGCATTTACCCTATCACAGATTCACTAAAAGTAAGAAACCCACATTTGTTCCCAGCAGGATTCCTTACAGATTTCCTTTATGTCCTACCTGGGAATAATTATATGTGGCCTTAATCTAGTCATGGATTTCTTCCCCCATGGATCAGCAAAGCTATGATTGTTTTTCACATACATAAGATTAAACAAAGGATGTACAACATATGCACAAATCAGTTTCCTGCTGTGCAAGTATCTAAAATGGAGTCTGGGGCATTGTAAAATGGTGATAGCCATTTGAAGCAAGCCTTGATTCTCTTCTGTCTAAACAAGAAATACATAGAGATAGTGAAGAGGAAAGCCTGATAAGTAAATCTGCTTTTTTTTTTTTTTGGAGAGGAAACAATTTTACGAACAGTTTCTTAAACCCTGTCTACTCCTTAACACAGATTAAGGTTGTTGTAATTCCCACTTAATTTTGCCTCCAAAATTTCAGTCACTCCGCCAGCATGTTTCATTCTGTGACAATTCTCAGCTGTAGCCATCACTATACTCGAGACCGTGTTTGCTCTTTCTGGTTTCCAGACACACAGGATTAAGTGTAACCATGCAACTGGTGTTGTTGAGATGACTATGGACCACTTCACTAGTGAAAATGAAGGCACCTACACCGTTCAGCTTCAAGATGGAAAAGCCAAGAGTCAGTCTTCTTTAGTTCTCATTGATGATGGTAAGATGCCTGAATGTTTTGCCCTGGACAGCATTGATAACAAGTTTTATATCTTTATGAATATCCGATCGAGCCATTTAAACTTCCTCTTGTGTTCTTTTCAGCTTTTAAGGCTTTTTTGGCTGAGGCCGAGGTGCGGAGAAAGGAATTCCTGAGGAAACAAGGTAAAATGGGAACAACTGGGGAAGGGTTTTTCTTTTTTCTTTCTTTGCTGGCAAGAACATTCTGTAAAAATAATACATATATTTAATTCACGCTGGCATTAGTGAAGTTTACACAAAACTTTAGAATAATCAATGCTTTGCACAATCAGGTCCACAAAAACAAAAACAAAACAACAGTAACAACAACAACAATGGCCCATGTGCTGGATTTAACTTGGTTGGATTATACTCTTTTGTCAATTTTATATTCCTTATGATTAATTTCTGACATATGTCCTTGCTACAGTAAATAAATTCATTGTCCCCCTGCCTCACCCCAAGCATTTGCCATTGTTATCTTAAGGCAAGCAGTCTAGTGACAATAATATTGGGTTATGATGTGTTTTCAAACATTTTTTTGGAAGACAAAACCTAAAAAGTAATACAGGAGCTTCATGCAGAATACAGAAAATGTAATTCCAAATCAGCATTTCTTCAATGAAGCAAAAAATAATATTTGGACTCTCTCTATTTCTCTGTTTACTTGTCTCACATGCATTTAGTTTTCCCTATATTTTGAAGATCGATCTATCTATCTATCTATCTATCTATCTATCTATCTATCTATCTATCTATCTATCTTAAATGTATTTGTATTTTATGCCTACTTACATTTTGTGTAGTTTTGTACTAAAAAGCCAATATTCTATCCATGGATATTTTGTAAACATGAATGATAAATTGGCATAATTTAATCCAGGATTGTGCATTTTTTCCCCAGAATGAGGATTGTCTTTGGCCTTTGAGCAATATATAGAAACTGCTGGAGGGGACCGAAATAGAACTCTTTCTGATTTCATTAAGCTTTATAATTCATATGATTATTCTCTAGTCCTGTGTTCATTAATTGTCCTGGTCTTTCACACAAAAAATGACAAACTATTAACAATCCAACATTGAAAGGTAGTTGAGGGCTTCTGGGGTTCCATGTGATCCTGGGACTTCAGAGTTTGCTCATCTGCTTTATATTATTCCCATTCCAAAACTTACCATGAACATCCACCTATACATTTTATTCTGTTGTTGTATGTCAATAATAAGGTGCCTCTTTTATTTCCCCTGTGACCTGTGGTTTATCTCCTGTGCCATCCTAGACACCAGGAGCTCTCAGAAATGTCCCAGTAGTTCTGATTCTGCTCTAACAGAATCTCTGGAAACTACCCAGGGTTTCTGGCATTCAGCATTATGATACACACACCTGCAATAACGCAGGCATCCCAAATCTAGGGGAAAATAATACAGTGAATCCAGGTTCATGATTCTTGGGATCCTGCCAGAGGGACTTTCTGGGATACAAAGGACACCCAGCACTGCCTCAGCTCATAGTTCAGGGCTAACTTGAGTGAGTTTAGAATGTGTTTAGGAAAGAGAGAAGGCCAATATTCATATACTGAGCTGTCTTCTTTTTCATGCTGAACTGTGGTGCCTTCATCGCTGTAGGAGCCTCTAAAAGTTGATAAATGAGTATTCAGTATATGATGACTTCCTACTCAATGTACCCAGTTACTGAAAGGCACTTTGGTTGTGGGACTGCAATTTTAACATCTCCTTTTTGATATTGGAGTAATGAATCTGGGTGTGCTCTTCCTAAGTCATTATTTACAGAAAGCAAACTTCTCTCAAACACATACAGTATTTATCTTCACTGAAAATATGAACCAGTCCTACATACTTTCTCTGCCCACAAATCCAAGGATTCCTTTCATTTAATATGTAGCTTTCCTTACCTGACTCCTCATTCACTGACTGGAAGGACAAATTAGGTTTAATCACTTAATGAACCATCTCTTTCCAGTTTTATTTTTCCCATCATATTTATTAATTTTCTGAAATGATGGAAGATCTAAATATGGCATGCCTATCATTTTTTTCTCCTAGGTCCTCATTTTCAGGAGCAATTGCACTGGAAAGTTTCTGATGAATGTGAAGTCCTGCTGCTATGTAAGGTGAACAATTATTTTTGGATGCTTTTTCACAAAATGACTTTCCAAAGGGGCACAAATGTCATTTCTTGCAATAAGAGTGTGAATTTAAAACAAAGGTATGCTCTCTATTTATGAAACGTTTTGTATTTTGGAGCTGTTTTGCAGAAACCACAAAGCAAAGTAACAGTCAAACGAAGTAAAATCCATGGTGAGCTTGTGCTAGTCAAGCTTAAATATATTTGCAGTACAATCGTGTGCATATTATCTCAGAACCCAAGTCCCATTAAGTACAATGGAATAATGGAAAAAAATTATACCAGATTGCAGCTCCAAAATGTTAATTCTGTCTGTATTTAATGCTAAATATCTCTTGAAAGTATGCAATATTATATATACTATATATATATACTGTAATACTTTAAACCCTTTGAAAGGTATATTATTTGAATTAACCAAGAGACTTACTTGGCTTCTATATTTATTTTAAAGTTTATAAGGCACAGGTTTTCCTTACTCCTCCTTTAATTATCAGAATTGGGGGTGCTTTGCTTTCTGTCTCTTTCCCACCGTCTGTTTGGCAATAGTTAGTCTCAGACCCATGTTCATATCTATATTGTGAACAAAACTGTTGCTCACAGAGCTACGTTAATCAATAAAAAACAATATCCATTGCCTTTATAACACAATCAAGTACACATATCAATGGATTGAACTGTAATTGTGGAACAAGCAGGTGATCCTTGAAAAATCATGTGTATCTTACTATTTGTGTTACTAACATAAGCCACACAACAGTACTGTAGTTGGGGAGAAGCAAGAACTCACCTGCTGATTCAAGCATTCTTTTTTTTAAGTCTGGTAGCCACAGATACAGTACATCTATGCAGAGAGGCAGGAATTTTGATTTTTAAAATAAAGATTGCATAAAGCATACCTCAACAAGGGCGTGGCTTTTGTTTTTTGAGAGAAACAATTCCATGCACATCTACACATCTGTGTAGGAATGCAATTTTTAAAATAAAAACATCAACATGGGAAAAATATAGGCTTTCTTTTGACTGACGAAGGACACAAGTCACAGAGAACTATCTGGGTCTCTTGGGATGGAGTTTTTCATTGTTTTTACTGGTGTCATTATTCAGGTGGCAAATACAAAGAAGGAGACTGCTTTCCGGTGGTACAGAAATGAAGCTGGAGTGGATGTTAAAGAGCCACCTGACCTGCAGAAAGGCATTTGTTGCCTGACTATTCCAAAGGTATGGTACAATGGAGGGCTAAAGGAAAAAGACTTAATTGCGCCTCTGGGTAGCTCAAAATCATAGAGTTGTACTTCCTGGATAGTTTGGAAACGTAGAAGTTCCATCCTTACTGATATTCAGTATTTCCTGTTCCCACTGAACTGCATTCACAGATTATATTTTTAAATGAAGGCCAGCCATCTGTATACAACACTTTTTTAAAGTTATTAACAAAACAGATTTCTGGAATTTAAAAGCCTTCATAGTGAAGACTGATATGTAAACACATGGACAGCCTTCCCCACCTACCTATGGATAAAGATGTTGCCCTCAATGCAGCTAGAGAATGGATGGATTTACCAAAGTTGACGTTTAGTTACAATGATGCACCAACCAGCCTTGGAGAACCATGTTTTAATAGTGTCAAAATGTTTGCCTGCCTTTTTGAAACAACAAACATTCTGAAAGCCTATTTAAAAGAGGCAAAAGAGCTGTGTGACACCTCTTTCAACTCTCTGAAAATCTGTCTCCAGGCTTAGCTGTTGTTTAGCTTTATTTTGTGATACTCTTTCTTCAGTGGTGCAAAAACATTTTTATTTGCTTTATGGTTTCCTTTTAACTTTAACCAATTTTTACAACTATACTTTCATTGACTTTTAGCTTTCTCTTTATCAGAAAGGTATAGCTAACAGAACAAAATAAGATCTTTATCCTATTTAGCAGATCTCCAGATATTCCCAAACTTTTAGAATTCTCTTTTTGTTCAATATGTGCCGTTTCTTTTGATTACTATATGTTGTAACTCCTAGACAACACTGCCTTGTTTGAATGACCTCATTTGAAACATTTGACATTTTGATGAAAGAAGAAAGAAAGAAAGAAAGAAAGAAAGAAAGAAAGAAAGAAAGAAAGAAAGAAAGAAAGAAAGAAAAAGAAAGTTGTTCATGCATTCTCTGATCAGTCCTAATTATGGTTGTGATCTAATCAAGTCACATGCGTTATCAATTGATTTCACTGGGAAAATAAAGATTATACTCAAGTTGGTACTGAAATTAGTGGGATTAAAAGTATTTACTGGATTATGCCCTAAATTTATTGAGAAAAGTCTTGTTGATTTCAAAGCTTCCAAGCAACTATGCTTATGTGGATGGATTCTCTACTTCATTTAAAAGGTGGCAATTGTTAGATAATTTCTTCTGTTTTAGATGAAAATGGATAATAATGGATGTAAACAGAAACTGAGAAGACATGTTCAGAAATGCTTCTGTATAAGCATTTAATACCCGATTGCCTTTCTGTCAAAATGAGTAATTCCCTGAGCTTTATCGAGCCATTTGTGATTTATATAGATTATGCTCATTTAGGATGTCTTCTGAATTAAAAAGTGTGATAGACAGCTTAGTTCATTTTAAGCTGAAGGTGTCAAAGTATGAATACAATCATTGCCTCAACTTGCTATGCCCACACTGGGGCTCAGGCAAACTTCAAAATAAATTTACTTTCTGATAGAGGAAATTTAGCATGTCTGTAAAAGGCTTTCATTAATTTTCATGTCATAATAATGTTACCATATTTTACTTCTAGCTGTCCAAAAAGGACCGGGGTGAATATAAGGCAACACTGTCAGATGACAGAGGCCATGATATTTCTGTCCTTGATGTATCAGAGAAAGGTAATGCTACATTTTGAACAAGTGAATGGTTAATAATTATCTCAAATCATGGGAAAGTGTTTCCTTAGCTATGGTTGATTAGAAGTGGCCATCTAGTTGCCCTCCAGATATTTTGAATGCCATTGCCACAAATCTTTTTCCACTGGCCATACTGGTTATGTTGGAGAACTCTAGTTTTCTTCTTCTGCAGCAGAAAGGGTCAGAAGAAGACTGCAGGAATGAAGAAGTATTTTCCTTTGTCTTAAAGTATGGAGTGTGAATATTCCTCTATTCTGCATCCAGTGTAGACAGGTCCCACAAAATATTTCTCATTGCCTCATAGAACTTTTTCTCAGACTATCAAGAATGTACACATCCTTTAAAAGTAAAGGTGGCAGCCTTTGGATTTTGACTTTTGATGGAGAAAGGAGATTTACCAAGCACAGCAGAAGGGCACAACCTTTTGGTGGCTAGGGCAATGCTTAACATTTTGGGGAGTGCTAAGAACTCCAGAGGGCAAAAGGGCAGAGCTCAGAGCTGTGAGATCAGCATTTCTCTCTCTCTCTCTCCCTCTCCCCCTCCCCGCCACAATTTTGAGGGACGTTGTGAATGGGAATGTTCTCCGTGTCTGCCTATCTAGTCTCTCTCTCTCTCTTTCAAAACATATTGAAGCCAGTTTTAGGGATTATAATGCAGTTGTTCACAAATTTCTCATAATTATGAAAAACTATGCTGCTTCAGCAGCTGTTGTCATGATACTTTGTGTGAATGTGTGTGTGTGAGTGAGTGAGTGAGAGAGAGAGAGAGAGAGAGAGAGAGAGAGAGAGAGAGAACTGTAGGCTCTGAGGTAGTATTTGGTGCCAGAGAAAAATACTTCTATTTTTTAAAATGATGTATCTAGAATTCTGCTCTTTCAGTGCCATATTTGAACAGAGTTCACAATCTTTTCTAATAAAAATCTGTTCCTAGGAACCCTTAAGCATTTTTCATTTCAGCACTGTAATTTAGGACAGGAGGGGTGTCAATCATTGTTAAACAATTGGGAGTCAGTCCCTGGGGGGATTAAAAAAAGTCAAGCTGACAGTTGCAGCAGTATGATAGAAGTCTTGCCCTTTTACTACAAGTGTTGACATTGCAGGTATATAAAAGGGGTGGGGCTTTGATCATGCTCCTATGACCATTATCTTGACCTTTTTGACCCCCCTCCTGCAGACACCACTGGCTAGAAATCCAGTAGAACTTGGTTGAGCATTATCCTGACCTTGGTTTGCATTTTGTCTCCTTCCTCTGGGTGCCACGTAGAATTGCCGACACTTGTGTGTCCACATGCCTAATACTGCAATCACACAAACCCTTTGGCAATCCTTCCACAATTCAGGAGGGAAGAAAAGTAGCATATTTGCTAATCCCACATTCTCCATAATGGTCCCCTAACATGGTACCACAGCTCTCCATCTGTTGTGGTTGTACTTATATGGGCACCTCACAAGAGTTAGAGCCTGTGTTCTGATGCCTCTAAATCCCATGAAGAATCTACAAAAATACAAGCTTTAGAAAAGCTTGGCACCTTTCAGATATGTTGGGGCCTGGAACTCCCTGAATTCATAGCTAACAGGGTCTTATGGCTACATTTATTCCCAACATGTCCTGAGGGCAACAATTGATAAAGGCTAGAGTTGGGCAGCACCACCACTTGTGGCAACCTCATGACAATACTTTACAACATTTGTGGCATTTGTGTGGTGTCTGTTGATACACATAGGCTAAGCTAAGCTAGGCTAAAACAGAACAAGTTATTTGTAATTCATGAATTGAGGAGATTCAGCCATTGTCTTACATTATTGTGTGAACCAGGCTGTCGCATGAAACTGTAGAGTGGTTTATTGGACAGAGCATGGCATGGGAACCCAGGAATTGGATTGGTTAATCCAGATTCAGAGTTCAGTATGTGGCACGAAGTAACAATGCAGGCAAGAAGGGAGTACCATGCAAAAATATTTTTCATAGGTTTCTACTTGACAGCAATTTTATATGGAAGAAACCTTATCAGCAGCATCAGTTTGTTCTACAGGACAGTTACAGCCCAACACCCACCATAGCCACCTTTTCTGGAAGGAGGAGTGTCTGTGGAAGGATAAACCATTTGACATTTGTCATCCTACAGTGCTTTACTCTGGCTCTTGATAGGTTCACAGCCACAAAGAAGCTTACTCATCAATGAGTTGGCTGAAAGGTCAATTACAAATCCCAATCTCTCCCTTCTGTTGCTGATGTCTAAACTCTCCTGAGGGTATGGTGACATCTGCCACCTAATGAGGTTCCAGCCCTGTGGTTCTTTGCACAGTGACAAACTTTGGAGAAAACAGGATGGGGGAAGTATAATTGGAAGAAATTATACTAAGTGCCCCCAGGAGGTATCCCAGAAAACGAGGTGTGTGAATACACCTTTACAGTCATGAACTTTCATACCTTTGAGATTATATATTGATTTCAAACAGTAGAAAAATGTCCATCAGAAAGTTTCACTTATTTCCAAACTGTTCCACATTTCGAAATGGCAGCTCTATTCTTTTTGAGATAAATTGTCCTGCCGTTGTTTGGGCTAGTATTTCCCACTTAATGAAAGCCTCAGCAGCAACGGTATTAACAGTAGTAATTAAAACTCACAGCTGTTGTCCCGGTTGCACTGCCAACTTTATACGTGCAGAGTAAAAAAAAAAAAAAGAGAGATACTCTCCAGAACCCTTTACTTTATGAGAGGGCTGTGCTCATGAGCAAAAGTCACTTTAGGCCTCTGTACTTTGAGGCGGCAGTTGCCTTCTAGATATTGTTCTCTGACAATGTCCAGTTAGTGCTCCTCCTAAGATTGTTTTACTTTTGTCATTGCTAGTTGGCTTCCAAATGTTGTGTTCCTTCTGCAGTCCATCCAACTGCTGCCATCTCCCACTCTTAATGCCCCTGTTTTGCTGCCACTTTAAATGTATACCCATATGTAAAATGGTAACACTGTTGTTGGCAAGGCAGCAAATGATGAATGAGATTTATCAAAATCATCAGTGAGACATAACTTATCAGAGGTAAAGCCTAAACTGGACTCATTAGGCTTATCAATGTCCTTTACCTCTATGAAGACCACAACAGGTTAGTACAGAAGGAAGGGATGCAAACTGTAAGGTTTTCTGAAATAACTATTATGGTATTTCTGATGATCAGCTTAATGTTTTCTCATATGAACACCATATAGCAATATACTGATTCAATATTGTTTCTCCTCCTCTCCTCAGTATATGATGATATAATCCAGGGATTGAGTAGAGTCAGTGGTGAGTAAATGTTACTTTTATTTATTTATTTCATTTATTTATTTAAAAGATTTGTATGGCCACCCATCTTAAACATAACTCTGAGTGGCTCACAACAATAAAACCAGTAACTATAAAATTATAAACCATAAAACCATAAAATAAAACAAAAAACTGGCACCTCAATCACCCTCTTGGGATGCCCCACCACTAGGTCCAGATCTCCTCATTCTGTCCCAGCACCTGGTCTTGATGGCCCTCCAAAAGGCAAAAAGGTGATCTTTGAAGATTAATCCTTATATCCTTCCCAGGGTGTTGTTCAGATTCTGAAAAAGTTAATGACTTTATTAATTGACATTAAAAAGGTAAAGTCTTCCTTGAGTCAGGCTTAACTCCTGGTAACTTCATGCCATTGCCTTCTTCTGGGACGTTTTTTCAGTGCTTGAATCTGTAAGGTTTTCGGAAATAACTATTATATCATCTTTGAGTATTCACTTACATAGAGATACTACATAGCAATATTAGTATCACCTGAGTAGTTAGCATTTGGTTAGAATCCAAGTACTAAGAAGGTCCAATTCTGCTTAGCTTGGGGGAAGCCAGAGTCAGCAAGGTGTTGCCATCTGGCAGGAATAAAATATTTTTCCATCTGTTAGGTTTTGTTTCATTTATTGAAATAGGCTTAGGACAATTCAGATTGTTATATCTGTAAATAAGAAGTTACCAGGCAATACTATATTCAAAGATTCAACTTGATACTAAATCATTTTAAATTTAGTATAACACCTTAAATAGATATGCATGTCTTAAATTAAAGATCAGAAATGTGATGAATGTTGGCATTTACTGGCATATTATAAGAATAAATAAGGCTTAGCAGAAAATGATAGCAATGTTGGTTAATTTTGACATTTATCATCATTATACAGTAAATGTTCTTAACCAGTTCATTTTGGTAATGAAGATAATATTTTGTAACCTGGGGAGAGGACATTTACCTGTGAGATTTCTGATGGCAGAATTTTTAAACATTTTAAAAATCAGCAAGTGTCAATAACAACTGTTGAATAAACGCTATTTAACTTTGCATATGACAATAGGGGAAAAAAGACTCTTTTACAGTTTTATTGTGATGTACATTTTATGGAAAACCTTCAGCAGAAGTGTTTGGGGGTTCAAAATGTGAGTTTTGAACATAAAATCCACTGTATTAAAAAATTGCTGTTATTATTTAAGAGGTTAGACCTTAAAATCTGGTTATAAAGAACATTTTTCTGACTGCAGGTAAATCAGCTTCTGCTCTGAAGATCCACTGCAGTACAGAAGGAATAAGACTGCAGTGTTCCTTGAAATATTACATGGAGGAAATGAAATCAAGCTGGTATCACGAGTAAGGGAGAACCAAGTTCTGACTCCTACATGAATTTTACCTGGTATTCAGTAGCTAGTGAAAACACGTTTTGGAAACGATGCTGACATTGCAGGCAGGAGAATTACAGCTCAGATGGTCCCTTCTAACTTATTTTTCAAAAAAGGAATAAATTAAATTCCCCAGTGATAGGTTTTGCATGAGAAATGAGCCAATATATGTTTTCATACTGTCATCAGCACAGCTGGCAGTTTTGCCTGCAAATCCCCAGTCACCCCTGAATCATCCCAGGACCTTGCAAAGCAGGGAGCGTGAAACAAATCTTCAAGCCAGCAGGCGATCATCCACTCACTGAAAAGCGGAGAATGTAATGGGGCTTCTATCTATAGGTCCGTTTGGCTGAGGAAGCCGATGCTTATGTAGCAAAGCAACAGCTCAGTGACACTATTCCATTCTTTCCATATTAGTTCCTTGTCATTGTTAGGTCAAATCCCATCAATTTGGATTGCTCTTTTTAGCTGATCAAAGAGAATGTCATCTATATAATGAAGTTAATAGAGAATACAGGAGATAAGTTGAGGTTATTAATCTTCTAACCTCTCAGAATTTAGTTATTGTTAGATGAAAATGCTTAGCAAACAACTTTTTTTGACATTGCTGGTTGTTTCCCCATGATTTAATGTATGTATGACAACACTTAGCCAACTGTGGCTAATTTTAAAAAGCTAAGCAGGGCAAACCTGATTGGAACTTGGATAGGAGACCATCCCAAAATATAAATATTATGGTTCCAGGCTAAACCAGGAAGTCAAGAAAACATTCTGGAAGAAGGTGGTGGTAAACCACTTCTGTAATGTTGCCAGAACACTTCCCCCCATGTGTATACCATGAAGTCATCAGGCGTCAAGTGTGACACAAAGGGGACTTTATATTTTGACATACTTCCTCATCAAACTTTTTTGAGGTAGCTAATAAATAAAAATATGCTACGGTGGAAGCTATCAATTGTCTTCAAACTCAGTGTACAAGGGGTTAATTTGTTACCAGGCCCTGGTGTCTGCATAATGGGGGATTTGCCTGCCCACTGGATTAAAAAAATTAATAACAGAACAGAGTGGCTCCCATATTCTGTGTGGAAAGTGTGGTTGCCATGTATGCACAAATGCAGATGTATATATACAGAACATAGTGGCCACAATTCCCTACCTGGAATTAGTATTCAGGACACCTATGCTACCAGGGCTCTTCACTGGGAATGTGAGCAGTTCTTTTCCCCCTTCAATCCCACACACTGCTAGGGAGCTATTTAGTCCTAAACATTAAGTATGCAAAGCAATGCAAAGGTCATCATACCAAAGTAATTGGTTAAAAAAAAGCAATAAATTAAGTAAAATATCTTATGACCCCTATAGGCTTTTTTTATCTTGAGAACTTCAGATGAAATGTCAGGTTTTCTTTGAGTTATTCACGTCTGCCCCATGTGCTTGAAGAAATGCCTCTGGTTCTTCAGATAGGTACCTAATAGCGAGCGTCTGACTTCTGAATGTGGCTGCAGTTCTGTGTAGTTCAGAATTATCTGCTGCAGCTGTCAGTTGTTCTGTGGAGCTTCAAACAAGGGCTTTCCCAGCCCTATCTGCAGATATTGGGGACTGCACTTGGGATATACTTCAACCCACAGCTGAAAGTCTCTCTCTGCTCAGTTGCCTCCCTGCTTCTGATTCATAAAACTTTGATTAACCAATCATACAGCTACATGCTTTTGCTTGCTCTCCTTTTGAGCACCTCTTTCATCTCCCCTATTTCCCCTCAGAATATTCAGATATCCTTTGTTGTCTTCTCTCTCTCTCTCTGAAAATGCAAGACACATCCTGAAACCACTATAAATGATAAACAGCAGAAGTAATAGAAATCTCCCTAGGAGATAGATGCTTTTCCTTAAAGAGCAAAATAAAAACAAAATGAAATTCTTTTAAGCTTCGTGTAGATTATTACATTGGAATATGAATAGAACAAAAATAAGTATAAAATAAATTTGAAATGAAAGAGAAGAAAGTCACAGGATTTAAAAGAAAGACCAAGTGGGGATGTCATCCTCTGAAAAAGAATCTTGCTGAAGTTTTGAAACCATCTCAGAATTTTCTTCCTTCTATAGGTACAGAGGATAATGTTTCAAATATTTTTTGGTCAAAGACAGTGCTTCTGATTGAAGTCTGCAAATTCCCAATATTTTTCAAGATTGTATTGAAACTGCAGTCTGGAAGAGAATTCAGCTCTTTTATTATTAGGTTTCTTGATATTCAAATATATCACAAACCCCCAATAATGAAAGTGTACAGTACTTTCCTTGGACTGCAACTTCAGTACAATCTTGCAAAGAATTTACATTTACAACTTTGACTATAATTTCTATGTGTGCTGGCTTAGGATATACCTGAGGATTTGGGCATATCTGGTGAAATTTATCAATATTTCCCTTTTGAACACCCTCCCCTCCCCAGTAACATTTTTCGGACTATGCACTTTTAGAAGTCACATGGCATCAAAACCTTTACTTAAGACTTTCTGGCTGCTTTAAACTAGCTGTAAGACACTCAGGAACATCCCTCTTTGGTTTTGTAATGTTCAAGTATATTAAAATGAGGTGTGTTTGAATGTGGTCTCTTTGTTTAACTAGGGAAGCTAAGGTTTCTTCAAGTGAAAAGATGAGGATTGGTGGTAGTGATGAAGTTGCCTGGATACAGTTATGTGAGCCTACAGAAAAAGATAAAGGGAAATATACCTTTGAGCTGTTTGATGGCAAGGAAGCTCACAGGCGGACAACTGATCTATCTGGGCAAGGTAGGAACCTCTACCACCGATTCAACATTTTATCCCTGTCAAATATATTTTGGAAACTGCCCTAGTTCTCTTTTGTTTATTCATAAGCACTAATTTGTGCTGGGCATGTTCAAGGAACATGCATCATCTTTATTCATTCCACGTCTCTTCTCATCAAGACAGACTTTGATCCCTGTTTTCAGATTTTATTTGACGTTTCTATACCACACTGTAAGTTGTGGGGAAAAAAAGCAAAGCAAAGCAAGTATGTCTGATAGTATTTTTACCAACTCAAAAAGTCAACTTCATAATGTTGAAATGTTTCCTTGCAGCCTTCAATGATGCCTATGCAGAGTTCCAACAGCTCAAGTAAGATTTTAAATTTTTGCATTCCACATAAACTTTGCAGTTAGCTTATTTTGGTTACCAGTGTCATTTTACTGGGATATTAATTTTTTCCACTTTTTTTCCCTTCCCACTTTAGGGCGGCGGCTTTTGCTGAGAAGAGTAAGTATTTAAAAATAAGCAAACAAACAAAGGAATGTTCAGTATGAATACATAAGAACAGGAGATTGCATTCTAGTAAAAACAAGTACAGTATTTTTGATTGTTTATGAAAAAGATGAAGTGTTACACAAAGAATGCTTCTCATCAAACATTTTTGAATGACTGTAGTTGAAATAAGAGGTGTGTATAGATAACCAGATTTGCTTATTTGGTTCAGTGAGTTGGCAAACAATTTGACCCATCTTAGATTAACCAGGAACACCTCCTTCTCCATTCAACTAAGGAACATGGATACAAATCCTGATTCAGAAATCTGTCCCCCCCACCTTTCATATAGTTAATAATTGGATATTATTGAATGGATGAATGAATTCTTTATTATTGCCAAAGGCCATCAGATAGTCTAGAACTAGAACATCCAAACAATAACACATATATAATAAAACTGACAGGGACATAGAAGCAATAGACTATATATTGCAACTGGAGAGAGTGATGGATTATCAGTTTTGCTGGTGTCCTGTCAGCAGAAGATAATGAGGGGACACCAGCAAAACTGATAGGCAATCTCTTTCTACAGTTCCAGTTGTCATATATAATCTCCTATTGCTTTTATGTTACTGTCTCTCATATTATTGTATTATGGTTTAGATGTTTATTCCAGTAGGCTATTTTAACTGCTAGCCATTGGCTATAATAAAGAATTCATTCATTGGATAATTGGACATCAACAAATAACTAGAACTTTTTTTTCATGTTGACAGGACGGAATGAAAACTTTGAGAATAGAAATAGAAATTGCTTATGAAGCATAAGAAATGTCATATACTAAGCACAGAAGTTTACACAGTGTGTTAGCCACCTTTTTGTTAAAAAAATAAATTTTGGAGGACATTTTTATTTCTTGGTCAACTGGAAATTTGTAGACAAAGTTGACCCTACTGTGGGGATCAAGCCTGACAAGTTTCATATGACTAGGTTAATGGATTTGTATGTAACAGCACCCTCTCCATTAGGGAATCCCCTCCTTTGAAATAAAAACTATCACTGTAAGGATTTGTGTGTGAGCAAATGCTTGGAAATGGCACACAGCATCAAGATTGCCCTTGCTAAGAAACTTGCAACATTTCAGAAGGATAGATGCAATAGTTTCTGTGAATGGCAGCCTTCACATTGGTCTGGATATGCTATATGTGTGGGAAGGTGCATTTTTCACTCCCTCCTCTGCCTTTCTATAGGCTTGTTGCTGATTTGACAATTTGTTTGAAAAATGTTCCAAGGGAAAGAGATGCCTTAAGGCAATAAATCTGGAAAATTATGGACATTTTCAAAAGATAGGTGTAAGGGTTATGACCTGGGTGATATTAAGGCTTTTAAATAGAAAACTATATGGGATAAGGGTGGATCACCCCACTTTCCAAATGGATATCTAAAGATGCACTCTTGCAGGCCCCACATTCTGCACCAAAAGCAGAGTGCACTGAGATAAAAGCAAAGAACACTGAAAATTAGAATATTGCTATGATATTTCTCTATATTTCACTTTACGACCTCTTCCCCTAAAGCACTATAGGTAGGCAGTCCTGGAAAACAGTTCACCATAATTTGAAGCTAGAGCTGTCAGTTGCACACTGTAATGCTCTTCTCTCTTCCTTTCTCCATTTGCCATCCTGGCATTATTCTTAAGTGGGGATAAATATATCTGTTTCTGCCCTGACAAACCGCTTGTGGCACTTCAGTGGTTTCTGTCAAGTTTATCTACACAAGCTAGGTATGTTTTGGGAACTGAATGAATACACCTCGTTGAGATCAAATTCACTCCAACCTGAAAGGGAATATGCAGGTTTGTGTTAGGGGAGCCCTACATAACTCAGTTTAATGCATATATGATGGCCGCCAGGGAACATTAAACATCTTGTTTTTGCTATCTGCCTAGAAGTGCAAAAAAACTGGGGGATGGTTATTAACCTGGCAGGTGGAAGTCTAAATGTTTGGATAATTTTGGGAAGTGTGTTAATAAGTGAGAAAGGTATTCAACCTTAATCTTCAAACTTAGTAACTATCTTGAGTTTAAGAACTGTTGGTGATACAGGCAAATTTCTATAATGTTCATTAAAGACACAAGATGACATGTGAGGTATTGATGTGGCAAGAAGTCTAGGTGATGCAGAAATACCATTATTATCATAAGTTGGGTAACAGACCTGGCATCTCAGCCCTAAGCATAATTAAGAATTTATGAAGATCTCACTGCATCAGATGTACTTCAGCATTCTATTTCCACAATGGGTGATCCGTTACGGGCATCAGTGGTAGGGAGGAGGCAAAATGTGTGCTGTATATCATGGTGCAAATTCGATCCCTTCTGTACTTGTGTCCTGATGTTGTATGTTTTGTTATTTTGATGAAATGTCCAATTTGCTGCAGACATCCATGTGACCAGTGCTTATGGGAAGCTCCCAAGAAGGAGACAGGAGTGCTAAACTCTGCTGCTCAAGTTTCCTAGCAATTGATATTGAGAGGAATAGTGCCTCTGATACTGGAGATAATAAAGAACCACGATAATCAGTAGCTGGTGGCAATCTTGTGTTAGCAAATTCTCTAGTTTAATTGTGATGAAGAACTTCATCTCTCCTGAATCTTTCCTCATTTAGCTTCATCAGATGGCTATATCAAGTTCCACTTATTCATCCTTTTTTCTAAGGATGTTGAAACTTCCCTCCTGAGCCTTAGCCCCTGGAATCTAGATAATTTTTGTTTCCCTTCTTTGTGCATTTTCTAGCTGTACAGGCTCAGAATTGTGTGCAGTATTCCAAATGTGGTTGCGTCATAGACTTCTATAAAGGCTTGATTGCAATTCTATTTTAGAATTTGCCATTTCACAGCTGCCACATTTGGGGTTTATGTTTTCACCAAGCTATATACCATCTCTCTTCAGGAAGCCTTTGCTTCCTTTTTTATTTTAATCACCCTAAATAATTCCAGATTGTCATCTCACTGCTGATGCCTAACTCTCTTTCTGCTACTATAATGTGTTGAGTATTGTCATCTAACATCACAGCCTCCAGGACTATGTCTTATTTCATCACTGTGTTCTGGGCATCTTCTAATGCCGTCTGTTGCCATTTTGATGAACCATCATGATGACCTTCTGGTCATTTCATTTCTAGTCATGACTAAAGCCAGTCATTTCATATTTCCTGTGGCAACCATTTCACCTGAATGAGTCAACCAAAGAATCCCACTATTATCGGTACAGAAAGCCTGCCAAACAGATAGATATAAACTAGGCAACCTGCTATGGTAAAAATGTTCAGGAATGCCTGCTTTGTCCTTGCATGGAGATTCTATTTTCAAAGATGGGTGGCAAAGAGAACCATGGCCAGCTCTCTTGAGGGTTGCTTAGGGTTTAAAGTACTGCTAGAGTAGGACCTGATCTGGAGTGAGGTTTGGAGGGTAGCGAAGGCTGCTGGTGTTCCTCTGGGTGCTATTCTAGTGGGTGCTGTAGGTCACATAAAGCATGGAGTAAGAGGAGCTGGGCTCCTGCTTGAGGAGGACTGGGTGCTATTTAATATCGGTTTGCCATTGTTGCATCTTTTCTCTGAAGTAGCTAAAGCACTTGGACAAATTATTGCATAGTAACTTTATTTCTGTATATTCACAGATCGTGGTAAAGTAATTGGTGGTTTGCCGGATGTTGTGACCATAATGGAAGACAAGGTATGGATAAAACACCTTGGTTGGTTTTGTTATTTTTGTGTATGGAGAAAAGGGTCTCCTAAGAGAACATTTTAGGAATATGAACCTATTGGATTTTGAAGAAGCCAGATAGAATGAGTGTAGATGCTTTTGTCTGGTATTGAAGAAGACTCCTGAGAATACCATGGATAGCCCAGAAAACAAACAAATGAATCATCAAACAAATCAACCCAGAGTTCTCTCTTGAGGCACAGATGACCAGGCTGAAATCATCATACTCCGGACAAATTATGTGAAGACCCAGCTCTGAAGAAGTCTATAATGCTGAGAAAGGTGGAAGGAAAGAGAAGAAAATGACAACCAATAGCAAGGTGGATGAACTCAGTTACAGTAGCAATGGGTGCTCCATTGGAAGACCCAAAGAACCAGGATGGGGACAGACTGTCTTGGAGAAAATCCATCCATGTGGTCATTCAGAACTGACATCAACTCAATGGCACATAATGAATGAATGAATGAATGAATGAATGAATCAATCAATCAATCAATCAATCAATCAATCAATCAATCAAAAAAAAAATCCCATACCCACCTATTCATTTAGTAAGATTTACTCATGGAATAAATATGCATAGGACTGCAATTTTAGGAAATGCTTTCTTTTTACCACACGTCTCTAAAATGCAGAATCTCTGGCCTGACTATGTACAACATTCTGTTATCAACAAAGTTCATATACAGTCTAGGTCTAGATAAGAAATTCCTGCACTACACTTTTGTGGCACTACAGTGACACCAGTGCTAACACTGCCATGCTGCCACTATCCTAGTGTTTGCATCTTCTTATTAGAGCAGATCTAAATTGGTCTTTGTTTTTTAAGATTAAGATGGAGTGTTTAGTTTTGAATGTGATATATACCTGGAACACATTGGTGATAATCAGAAAGCATCCCCTCGTTTGATTGTTAAGGAGGATCTTGAAAGTCATGAAAATATTCTGGAGGAAAAGGAAAAAATTCTGGATTTTTTTTTTAAATCAAGGGTTTTATGAATATTAGTAGACAACATGTTTTTAAAAATACTTTAATGCATGTTAGCATGTAACTACACACTTAAAAGAAAGACTTCGAAAACTGCAGCTTTTAAAGCTAAGGACATTGTTATGGTTGGTTGCACAGCCAGCCAGATGTTTAGGTTGGATTTGGCATTTTTATCCACTTACTGAGTCCCTCCCAAGGACCTGGGATAGGCAGATATTATTATTATTATTATTATTATTATTATTATTATTATTATTATTATTATTATTTTCTTTTAATGTGTCTAGCAGACACAATAGCTCACATAAACAGATCTAGAAAGAAAATACAGGCAATGCCTTTTCAGGTAATGAACAAGATGACAGAACAGGTGGGACAAGACACTACTACAATTGAATTTACCTATGGGATCCATACAACTAGAATTAATTAAGCTCCCCAAGGTCTTGGTTTCTGAACTGGCTTATTCAGAAATCCGAAGTGTCCTGCAAGGAAGAAGCTTCAGAAATGATGTTTAAGCCAGCTAATGGTTCAGTGGAGGTTTACTTCAGGCAGGTCTACAGTGACCTTCCATCTGACTCTCTTCACACAATGTACTCTTGAGGTGTTATTATTTCATAATAGCTGCTAACTTGGAGGTATATCTAATGCAAGTTTACCTTTGAGGAATATGCTTGATGCTTTTGGTATTGCCGCTAAGACAGGAAGAAATTGTGAAGAAGTGCACCAGTGATTTAATCAATCGCAACATGGAAACTACAAGTGCAAAAAACACATCTTCATCCAGTGCCAGGCCAGAGAGTAACTAATTTACAATGGCTTGGTCTGAAGTTAAATGAATGGAAGAAATTTTTTCCCATCCTCTCTTGGATTCTCTTATATACCTTCTGAAAAGCCTCTCTAGACTGCTGGGGGATTCCCCAATCTTCCCCTTTCTTAACAACCCCAGTAATATTTCCTGCTGTCTGGGAGGGTTCACCAATCCTCCAGAGAGGGTTTTTTTCCCTTTGTCATCCAATTAGTTTTCTTCCCTTCAGCATTCTTAGAATCAGTGTCATTGTTTTTTGAAGAACTCTATGGCATGAAAGATTTCTGATTTTAAACATTATCAAGGCCAATCCCAAGACATTTTGCAGCCTGGAGTCAAGGATAAATGGTGCCCTTTTCCATTTTAGATAGAGCATTCCACATGAATGTACCAGAGTGAAACATGAATCATAGTTTGGGACCAGTTATGAGTCAACAAGCTAGTTTAGGAGATGCAAAGAAGGCTGCAAAGCACTTAGAGCTCTGTTCTCTTGCCACTTTACTGTTATCCCTCGGTGTCGGTCACCTGAGATGGTTGCCTTGCCTTGTTTGAATATTAGGCCAATAACTAAAACCACCGTGTAATTTTTCTTTTTCTTCTTTTTCTTTTAGACCCTGAATCTGACCTGCACTGTGTTTGGTAATCCTGACCCTGAAGTGGTCTGGTTTAAGAATGACAGGGAACTTGAACTGAATGATCATTATGTAGCTAAATTGGAGCAAGGGAAGCATGCCAAGTTGGTAATTAAGGGGGTGTCATCAGAAGACTCTGGAAAATACAGCATCAGTGTCAAGAACAAATATGGAGGGGAGATAGTAGACGTCACTATCAGCGTGTACAAGCATGGTGAAGAGATGCCTGACGTTAAACCTCTCTCAGGTGATAGAGTAAGGCCAATACCTGCCAAGCCATCTGAATAATCCACTAATCATAAATGACAAGAAACAAGTTGGGGGGGGTGTTTGATGAACAAAAGGCTAGAGAGAAGCTGTGGTTTGTTTCTATAGTAGTTCTGCAGTAGAAAACTGGCAGTGTCTAGAGGACAGTTACGTTTTTTGAAGTCTGCATCTTCGTCTCAGTTTCTTATAATGCCATCGCAATCGGCAGTGACATCACTCTGAATAGGAGTGCGCTATGGCTTGCCAGTGGAGAAAGACCATAACAATGGCAGCTGTCATAAGCTTCTAATTCAATCATTATTCTATCCATGAAATGCAATTCTCTGTATTGTAACCAGAAATAGTGAACTGTTTCACTATATATCAGTAATGCGGCTTCTTAACCTGAGCCGTAACTCTCATTGCTTTTGTAAAACCCCACTGAACTCAAAATGCTGCAGAGATGTAAACAAATTCAAGACTGCAGCTGCAAATAAATCAGATGAGCTGAAAACATGACCTTCTAAGTTATCCTTTGTGGCATTGCTATTTTGTAGTGCAAGCAAATCTTTAGTAGTACTTTACAATCACCATGGACTCATTTAAACTGTAAGTTTCACAGTTGTTTGTTTTTTCCTCCTGCTTTGCGCTAATAAAAATCTCAAAAAGTCACCTTGTGCTTCTCTCTGCACCAAATTACTCTTAACTAGTTGTGTTTACTCCCTTTTGCTGTTTAATTATGGCCTGTTGCAGTTTCACAGCTGGCAGCATGCAGACAATGGACTCACAATAAAACAAGTAAATTATGGATACTCGTAGTCACTCCATTTTACTTAGCCACATTATTTTCCCTTTTTATAGTGTGGCCAGCAAGTAGTTAGAAACTAGGAACTGGTGACACCTATGCTATTTGGTAGCAGTCTAGGGTGATTATACTTGCAACCATAGGTGTCTTTGGGTGAGGTAGGCTAAAACTGATGAAATGTGTGTTGTGATGCAAACTCTGTCCATTGTGTGCTTCCATGTGATGCAAATGCAAAAGAACTGAGCTTATGTTGTGACATCACAACTCATGCTTCACCCTTTTGGCATTATCATGGTTAGGAATGGACACCTTTGCTTTCTAGCTGGGTCTTCTTCAGGAAGGCAACTCCCTTTCTATACATTTGTAGCTAAAACTAGAAAATCCACATTATTTTAGTGCGATTATCCATGGGATTTGTACCAGAGAGTTGTTAGACAAAGGCCTGAAATCGTATTCTTCCATGTGGCATAGGCTCTGAATGGATACTTTCATATGGCCGCAGCTAGCCCAAAGCATTTTATTGCCTGAAGTAAAAAATAAGATGGGGCCCCTAACATTCCACCTACATGAAGTGACCAAACTTGCAGTTTATTCTTATTTCAATACTGGTGATGGTACAGTCTCCTCTATCTTATTTGAGGGAAGGAGACAAATTTAGGAGATGCAGGGCACTTGCCTAATAGAGGGAATAGAGGCGCTTCCCACTCCCTCCTCCAAACTACCTAACATTTGCATTGCTTTCCAACTCCAACCTTCCTGTATTTTTTCATGGATCCTTCCATTTATTTTCTTTCACCAAGAGTGGCAGAGTTTAAATCGTACTGTTGCAGCTGCCATCTTGGCATTTTTAAATAATCTCCTGGAGACACCCTTGTTCACACTGCTGTTTGATTGTTGGTGCTGGGACAACCCCCCCCCCCCCCCAAAATTCAGACTTTGTATTTACCTTTCTTTCTCAAATCTGGGTTACTATTTAGGTCCGCAATACCAGCTAGAGTATCTCAGAAGCTATTGTGGATAAAGTTAACCTTTTACCTTTATTCACAGTAGTTTTTAAATTGAAACAAATAGAACATCAAGGAAGAAAGGAGGACATAATCATAAAAAGGCTAAACCAAGAATAAAAGCAACAAAAATGATGGAACTATATATTTTTTTGTTTTGAACAAAATGTATATTTTGTTTAAAACATTTTTATGCATCCATATTCTGTATTTCTACACCGAAAGTCATTTTTATAATTAGTTAAGTTTTTAATATAACTAAGAAATGGTGATAAGATTTAAATAAAATGCTTCCTAATCTTATGGCTGTTCAAAGCTAACTCAAACCTTGTTGCTTTTTGTATTAATTTTTCAATTAATTACTTTTAAACATTACTGAGCCTTAAAAATGTATTTTAATTCTCCACGGCTTTCTCATAATAAATCTGGCTGCTTTATGTGTTTTAAGAAAAATTATCAGTAACCAATAACAGGATTGCCAAATGTTGTTGACTAATTTTCCCAATTTGTTCAGAACCTTGCCAAAAAGAGTAACTAAATAGGCCTTGCCACGAAGGATGGTAATATGTATCAATGATCATACAATCTCTCCACTGCAATCTAGAAAAATTTATTTGATGCAATTTTAGAGTGCCAACTATGCATTTCCTGTATGATCAGTTCTTGAGGACTCGCTGCAATAGATTAAAAGGCACATGTGTATTGGCACACTGCATATCCCTCCTAGTTAATAAGATATGGGTCACAGTTTTTTGGATGTACTGCAAAGTAATCTCTAGATTGGAGATCCTAGTTTGCTTTGAGTTTGTTTTAAGGAATTGCAGATGCAGGTAGTTCTTGTTTAGGGACCACAATTGGGACCGGCAACTTGGTTGTTAAGTGAAGTGTCGCTAAGTGAAACCACGACTGTGCTTATGATCTTACTTCAGCTTTCCTTTGCTTTACAGACCTGCAAAGGTTGTAAATGCAAGGATTGGTCGCAAAGTTACTTTTTCGTCACTATCGTAACTGCAAACGGTCACTAAATGAGGCAGTCACTAAATGAGTATTATCTGAGTACTACATTTGCCCAATGCTCCTTTTTGCTGCACACCCTCAGTGGAAAAGATTTTAGAACCTAGAACAACACTACAGGAACAACCTGGATGTCAGATAACTGAAGAAGCATAGTTTTGTAGAAGTCCTCAGCGCAGAATGGATTCAGGCATCTTGGAAATGTATTGATCCCACAGCTCCTTGCACCAGGGTGGGTGCTGGGATAGAGTTATAGATGTTAGACCTGGAGATTAGATGCTATGGACCTCCAGAGATGAAGTCTATCACTGCCTTGGTTTGGGAGAAGGAATGGGAAAAGAGCAGCAGAGTAGACTTGTAGAGGTTTGCAAAATATATATGGGGGGTGGGAGGAAGATTTGTTGGTTTGTTGAACTCAGTTTCAAATGGAACCTGGGGATATTTGTACATGACTTGGAAAATATTACTGGATCCAGTGAATAAACTAAAAGATTGGATCAATCTATCATCTAGTATTTCTCAACCTCAGCAATATCAAGATGTGTGGACTTCAACTCCCAGGATTCCCCATGCTGGCTGGGGAATTCTGGGAGTTGAAGTGTGCACATCTTAAAGTTGCTGAGGTTGAGAAACAGTGGCCTAAAGTAATCCAGGTTCACTGATGATTTTCTTTTAGAATACACAGACACGTAAACATACATAGACACAGGCACACATACATGGGGGGTGGGGTGGGGGGAAGAAAAATAGAGACTCAGATTATTATGGTGCATTCCAGCAGCCTTTGAGAAGTATCCTTGGGCACTGAAGACAAGGTTAAACTCATATTGGCTGTGCTGTTAGCTAGCCCATTTTAGCTAACTAAGCTTCAGCCATTACCTTTCAGGTACAAGGGAAAGAATTTATGATGACATTTAATCTTTTGCTGAAGTAAAGAAATTAGTACTTGCTGGAATGCTATTTTCAAAAGGTTGAAGATTTTTGTAATAACCACTCAGATTTTTTTTGCCTTAGAATACAGGACAGCTACTTTATTTGGATTCTTTTTAGAAGGTTTGTGCAGAGAGAAGGCATACCGTAATCGTCTGGTTAGTCTGTAGTCGTGGGGCTTTGTCTTTACCTTTAGAGGTCACCAAGGGTTGCACTGGAGCTTTCTGATGTCAGCACACAGCACTGATGCCTCCAGCAGTGCACTCTGCTGTGGGACAGAGGCATAAACAGTAGTAGTAAACCTCATTGTGTCACTTTGCTTGCTTGAAAAAGCAAAGAACCGTCAGCTCTCCTGGCATGCCAGCAGATGGAGGTGCCACTCCATGTGCTTTCATTGGGTCAACATTCCATTCAACCAGAAAAGTTAGATTTTAAGGCCCGAGTATTTCTGCTGGCTTGACTCAGCTCTTCTAGCTTGCCCAAGCCCACTGCACTCATTGAAGTAGCTGGAACAATGCAGGACTTGTTCAGGATTTTGTACTGTTATTCTCTGCAAGTGCTGCTGTACTGAAACCATTGCTCCCTTCACTGGCTAGGATGGAAGGCATCTAACCAGGATGCTCAGATCCTGGGTAACTGTGGTTATCTCTGTTGGGTGTGACAAGGGTGCACGTAGAGTGGGAAGACCCTTTCTGATCTTATGGTCTTTTGAGGTTGCCGGAGGGCAGTCAGCCAGAAAGGAGCCAGCTGTAGAACATGTTACTGGGGGTGATCTGCAGGTTACAGAACTCCATTAGGATGCAGCCAAGCTGAGTTCTGAGCTGGATCTGCCAAACAGTCCAAGAAGCCAAACCTCTGATAGCACTGTTTCCATATTTAATTTAATTTAATTTAATTTAATTTAATTTAATTTAATTTAATTTAATTTAATTTAATTTAATTCAACTGCATGCCCAGAGGTTGAGTATACTTTCAGGCTCCAAATAGTGTTTGTTCTTCAGCCTCATCTTATCAAAGGCAATGAGGCCTGTTAGATGCTACATTTGCTGTCTTGCCAGCAAGTGATGTGTTGGGCAACTTTATTGTTGCACCATTCTAGGAAAGCACAGCACGAAGTGGCAGAGTTAGCTTGTCGTAAGAGGCAGATAGGTTGCCTGCCAGTTATGCTGATGAGTATTGGAGGTTGTTTCCGAAAGGCAGTGAAGCTGCCTTGTCTCTAAGCACCTGCATCTTTTATCTTGGATCAAATATCAATATTCTACAATATTATATCATAGAATCAATGTAAGCATCAGTAAGGAAGGGGAGACTGGAGATCATCCCCCTGTCCAGTGCAAAAATCTACTATTACTGCACTCTGACAGATGGCCATCCAGAATCTGTTTAAACACCTCCAGTGCAGGAGAGTCGATTGCTGAACCAGTGTTAGGGGCCACCTTTGGAAAAGAATCCAGGCCTTGGGACCTCACAGGAGCACCACATTACTCTTAAGACGGATTGACATGCCCATCTTTCTTGCAAACTGGAGGAAAAAGAGACTGCTCCTTTAAGAGTTAAGAGCAATTCCCCACCTCCTGCTGCCCCTCTCTCCCCAGATCTGCCAGGAAGCTTGGCAGAGGTACGGCTCCTTTGAAGACCAGCAAAGAGGTGCTGCGCTTACACAAGAGTGGAAGCACTTCTGGACTTCCTTGGAAGCAGCTGTAGGTAGTACATGCTCGCAGTAAGTCCTGGGCCATTTACCTCTCAAAGGCAGTTGGCAGCCCTGATTTTTACTTTATTTTTTAAGGCATGGACTTTCCTATGGCATGATTGTCATTTGGTGCAAATGGTTCCTTTCAGCCCAAAGGATGTGGAATCTTAATAAAAGCTGCCTCTGTACAAAGCCAAGAAGGAGGAAGGGTACTGCTAAGATAATTGGTTCTTGTAGGAGAGTAGTAGGAGAGCTAGTTTGGTGTAGTGATGAAGGCACCAGGCTAGAAAGTGGAAGACCATGAGTTCTAGTTCTACCTTATGCACAAAGCCAGCTGGATGACCTTGGGCCAGTCCCTCTCTCTCAGCCCTAGGGAGAAGACAGTGGCAAACCACTTCTGAAACCTTGCCAAGAAAACTGCAGGGACTTGTCCAGGCAGTCACCAGGAGTCAAAAACTGACCCAAAGGCACCCTCCCTGCTGCAAAAATGGAGAGCAGTAAGCCCTAGTTCTTAAAGAAGGCTTTGTGGGAGAAAATAAAGTGGAATATTTCCAAAACTTGTGAGTATGATGATGAGACCTCTAGGTGGCACCAAAAGAACAAAATTACAGAAGAAAGCTTAAGGAAAAACATTCCAATTCTTTTCATATCAATCGTTTTGATGCAAACGCCTCATTTGGGGAATGGGAGATTATTAAAAGCATTATACTTCTGCCAGAAAATTATAGCTTTCAGGAAATGAGTAGTTTTTTGTTTTTTGCAACGCAACCTGTTCATCTCTGGATGATGCCTTCACACTGGTGAAAATCAAAATGCTGTCTGTGAGGCATTACCCAGGTCTTGTCATACTGTACTTTTTAGTGAGGATGATCATAAAGAAGCTCACGGTGCAGCCGTTGCAACTGGTCATAGTAAACAGAAATATAAATGACTGCTTTATATATCATACTTTTAGATTTTGTTGAATCAGACTTGCAGGTCTGCAGTTTACAAATGTCAGAGGGGAGGGGGGTGTCAAGAAACTTATGTGAAACTTAAGGATTTTCAGACTGGGGAGAATTTGTGTACTTATGTATTTATTATTCAAATTTATATATTTGACTTTGGGCAGCTTACAAACAATTAAGCTAAATATAAAAACAACAAAAAGAACAACACAACGATTTTAAAACAAGAAAAAACAACAATGTAAAAACGTATAAAAAGCCATAATAAAATATATAAAACTCACAGCCGAGGTAACCTCATTCATCAAAACAATCAGTACAGTTACTGCACTGCTCTACCACACTCCTGGGTCCCCATTCCCATGGGTAAAACCATGTTTTCAGGGCCTTGTGAAAAGCCAGCAGGGTTGGGGCCAATCTGATCTCTGCGGGGATGGCATTCCAGAGGGTGGGTTCATCTGAAAAAGATTTAGATGCGCGTGGTTTCACCAAGTCAATGAAAATGACAGTTGAGTCTCAACGATACTTTTGTGCACTGGGAAACACTATTCTTAGGGACTAATTCTCTCCAGAGATAAAATGAATATTATTACTGTATTTTATGATCATCGGTCAACATGTGATTCCCATTTCATCTGAAATCTAAGAAGCCTTTCCAAGTGAATCGTAATGCATTAGCTCATTCTACATTCTTTGGAATTAGGAGACAAAAACTTCACAGTGTATTTATTGAGCATCATTCCTTTAGTAGGAAACTTGAAGAATATATATATATATATATATATATATATATATATATATATTAAAAAAAACATTTACCGTTTTAGTAACTGGAACATGTGATTGCTATCTTGCCTGACCACTCACTGTGGATGGTAAATTGATCTCTTCCAGTGTCAGAAAATAGGAAGAAAAGGAGGGGGAGAGAAAATAATGAGAATGCAGCACTGTGTATACCTGAAAACTCTTTCTGGGGATTAGAAAGTGCTCCTTAAACAGCACAGACTGTGTTACAGAGAACAGCAAACAAAAATTGCTCAAAATCCAGCACAGGAATACTGCATATGTGGGACTCCAATGGTGCAAAGTTCCTCCATCCAATGTCAGACTCCCTGTTTCTCATTCTGTCTCCCTATGTCATAGCCCTTTCTAGAGAGTACAGGTCAGAGGAAGAGATGAAACAAATTGCCTTCCATTGTGTAATCTTTAGTTCTAATCATTAGGGTTCTTTCTGACCTTGCACATGTAAGGAGATGTTTAAAAAGCATTGCCATTAAAGACTTCACTGTGAATGCCACTGTATCCACAGGACACTTTAAAATGATGGATATTGGTATTCTATGTTTCTGTAAATTTCTAACCTAGATGCATCTATATCAGAATTCTTGAGGTTGGATAGCACCAGGTTGGAGAAGGTTAATCTATACCCAAGGAAATATATTGGACAATAATTTCCTTTCCTTTCCTTTCCTTTCCTTTCCTTTCCTTTCCTTTCCTTTCCTTTCCTTTCCTTTCCTTTCCTTTCCTTTCCTTTCCTTTCCTTTCCTTTCCTTTCCCCTTTCTCCTTTTTCCTTTCCGCTAAATCTGAAAATAACACAATACGTCCAAATTATGAAATGGACTGTAATTGAATTTGCCAGCTCTTATCAAAGAAAATAAACTCTCATAATAAAGCATTCACTTATACCCATATTCATTTTCTGGTCACAAAAATATCTTATCTTTCCAAGGAACCCTCTTGATTATATGCATTGGATCATTTTCTTGCTACAACACACCAGACAAAACAATGATATGATGTACAGCTTTAATGACATGCTTTTATCGTTAGGACACAAACTCATAAATAAACCCTCTTTATCTAGACAAATGTGTTGCCCTTTCTATTCTTCCAGCATTTGTTGGCATGACTACAGAACAAATTACTTTGCACTAATTAGCATAATTATCAATTTTGGTGTGTGTCAGACATCTTGAATTTGAAAACATCTGATTGAAGCTCCTTCTTTTCATGTCAATACAAATGAAAAAGTTTCCCACCACAGAGACACAAGGGTAAACATACAGCAGTTGAGGTTCAGCGTTGCTCAGGGAAACCACCCACTATATATTTAGGGTACCTTCTTTAGAGTGGGATAGGCAACGTATGGCCAAGTACCCCTCTATTACATTCTTTATGGAGTTCCCAAATATCACACTGCTGATATTTAGCAACAAAGTGCTACAAAATAGCAATGCAGTTTCCCACTGATTTTTGGTAGAAACAAGCTTAATGCTCCAATTTCTGGAAAAGCTCCTCCTCTAAATGAAAAGGAGGGTCACTGGACCCAAAATATCAATCCTGCTTTCCCCCATGTCATCATTTTACCACTAGCTTGCCCACTGTGGCCATTGTAAAAAAAAAAAAAATAAGAGAGCCAGCTTGGTACAGGGATAAAGTCTTGAACCAAGAATGGAAGACTAAGGCTCTTGTCCACCCTTAGTCACAGAAGCTTACTGAGTGATGGGGTCATTTGTTCTCTGGACCATTGTTCTGGGGGGAAATAGGTCTTCTATTGCATAAGTGCATACCAAAAAAAAAAAAAAAATACTACTAGTAGTAAGTGCAGCCCCTAGCTGAAAAAATATTGCTGACTTAAATCTGGTCTGTGGATGAGCAGGCCAATACTATGATGCAGTTATACCAGTGGCCACTTTGCACTGTATCAGCATAAGGTAGTTTTGATTTTATATGCTCCCAGGAGCAAAGTGTAAAGTAGAATAATACCTATATAAGCTACAAGCAATAGCAGCAACTATTCTCCCTGGTTTCCTGGAAATTCTGTTTCTATTCATTAATCATAGCTTAAATCAAACTCCAGAATCAGTATGCTGAGATGGGCAGCCAAATAAATAATTTAAATAAATAAATAGAAAGTATTAACAATGGAATGCCAATGATTGACACTTTATGATGTTAGGAATGTTACAGTGATATAACTCATCACACAACATGCCAGCAGTGTCCATAGGAAGAGGTCAGAAACATCAAGATGGTGGTCACAGACCCATGTTGATGGATGTATAAGAAAGGTGAGACTTTGACCACACTGCTGCAAACATCATACTGACTTTTTTGTCCCCCCTGTGGACATCACTGCAACACAGGAAGACCCCATGGTTCATCCCATAGCCAGTAAGTTGGGAAGTTCAAAACTAGTACCTGAGTAAAAAAAACGTATATGAAAAAAATGTTTTGCATAAAGAGCAAAACTCCAAGGCCCAAAGAGAAATTGTTAAGGTATGTGTATTCACATATATACATGCATCCAATAGAATATATTTCCAAAATACTGTATATTAGAGATTTTTTGCAGAAACGTGGAGCTCTCACCTAGCATATTAATACATATATACATTTTTCACATCTAATAGCTCTGGGCAGTTCATACACACAAATGGAAATGTTGATGACAGAATCATACCCAGTCACATTCCTCCAGGATTCCTTAATGACGAAACATTCAAATAGACTCCATAACCTTTACTGTTCTGATGCTTAAACTAAGACTGCATATTGCAGCGTGGTCAACAAGTATAAAGAGAATAATGACCATTATCTCAGCAGCTATTTCAGTATCCATCATCATAAAACAAATTTCACTGAAGAAAAAGACACTGCTCCAAGTGCAACAATCAGCAGGGCTTCCATGTTACTTATTCCATGTCTTCCATGACAGAATGTGCAGGGATGGGGCTGGACTCCGAGTCTAAGACAACTGTAGTGCTTTCAGTGATGATGGGAGAGGTGCTGAACCCAGGCAGAATCCTAATCATGGGGTGGTAGAAATATGCAGGTGTTGTTGTTTGTGAGTTGGAAGAGCTCTCCTCAAATGTGAACATTAGAGTAATGCAGTCAAGACCCCAATGCTTTATCTCAAGAGTTGGAGCAGCTTTTACTGTGCTTTGGCAGGACATGGACATTAGCTTATGAATAAACTAAATGAACTAGTTTTATTTTGACTGATGTTTTATAATAGAAAAGAATTCTCATGGACTTTAGCAATGAAAATTCCTAATAGAAGGGGAAGGGGAAGAGGAAAAAGAAGAGGAAGAAAGAGTTGGCTTTGACTTGAGTGGCTTATGTTTGAGAAGAGAAGAGAAGAGAAGAGAAGAGAAGAGAAGAGAAGAGAAGAGAAGAGAAGAGAAGAGAAGAGGTTAGCAAAATAAAGAAGGTGAAGGCCATGGGCAATTGTACTTGAGAAGATGTCAGATTATTTTATGAGTTCAAGACCATTTCAATTTAGGGATTGAATGAGGTTTGGGATTTGCAAACAAACAAGTAACCAGCCAAAATGTGACACAGCCAACTCCTTCTGTCTCTTAGCTGGTCCAGAAAGTGTATTTATTATGGGTATTTCTATTCTGCCCATTAAGGAACAAAATGGTAAAATTAGCTTCAGAGCTTAAAAAAGTTAAGTTATAAAATGCGTTCTGACATTGTGTACTTTTTTTTTAAATATGAGAACTATGCTGGAATGTACTCTGACTTTGAGCCAGAGAAGATGACATGGTATAAGAAAAGACAATGACAGTTGTTCCTATGCTTGTACAGTTAAGGTGCAGATGTCTTGAAAGGGAATCTGAATTCTCCCTGCTAGTTTTTCACATTTTCACCCCAGCTTGCAATGTCCAGCAAAATTTCAAAACAATGACTAGCTCTCAAGAAAAGCAATCAATTCATCTCCTCGATATTTTCTCATCAAATGACCAGCCAACTCACATTTTTATTTCTTTTATTTTACAATCTTAGTCTCCTTTCTACTTGTGGGTCATAGCTCAGTTGTCAAACTTCCTTCACAGATATGTTCTGAAGATATAATGGCAGCTGGGGGAGGGAATCAAGAACTGGGGTGAGCAAAAGAGGATATATTTATTCTGCTTTACAGTCTCTTTTTAAGGACAGATTTGTGATCTGGCAAATTTCTAATCCCATTTAATCAAAATAATCTGCAGAAGGTCACCAGATTAAACCTTGGGTTTCACTGTACTTATATTAAACATTTTTTCAAGATGGCCGAGAGTCCTTTCTAAAACGTTAAGAAAAACATATATAGCAACATCCGTCTTTTTGAACTGTATGGACTTCTTTTCTAGCACTTCCTGGAATGGCCATGTAAACATGTGTCCCCCAAACAAGTGCCCCCTCCCATGTCTTCCATTTTATTGTTTCTACAGATGCGCCCATGATTAGATCTCAGGAGATCTTCAACTGTGGAGGCTGTTGTTTCTTCCTAACCCCTAACAATTGTGACACTCAGGATGGAATGGAACATAGGTTAGATTCTACAATGCCATAATTGTTGCCATGGATAGTCACAAAAATAAACAATTGGATCATAGAACAAATCAATCCAGAGTTCTCACTTGAGGCACAAATGACCAGGTTAAAATGATCATATTTTGAACACATTATACAAAACCCCACCTCCTTTGAGAAGTGGAAGGAAAGAGAAGAAGAGGATGACTAGCAGCAAGGTGGATAGATGTAATTACAGTGGTGAGAGGTACACCGTTGATAATCCTGAAAGATCAGATTGGGAACAGATCATCTTGGATAAACTCTATCTGTGTGATTGCTAAGAATCAACATTTACTAGATGGCACATAATCAATCAATTAATTATTGTTGCTACGTTTCAATTAATACATTTTTATGTAGATACTGCGCAAGGAACAGAGTGATTATGGGGTAGTGTTTGAATGATTAGGAATTCTTTCTCTAATCTTCCTCTGCCTGGGTGTTTTATATATTCTTTTCTTCTCCTCTCTTGGGACCATGCATGATTGTGTCCCTGTTGCACGCTTGTTTAAAACATTTATAGCCCATCCCTTAACTGGAAAGGCCCCCAGGCAACTTACATATCATTTTTTTTTTAAGAAAGACAAGGCTCTATTCTTAAGATTGTATTATTAAAAAAAGACACATCCCAAAAGGAAAAAAAAGGTTTGGAAAGGAAAGAGAGAACACAAATACTCAAGCACCTCAACTTTTCATCTTTCTAGGACTGATATCCCATCTTTCTACCAGTAGATGGCACTCAAGATTATAAGGTTCTTTTAAAGACCGCTTGTGATACATTTTTAATACTGTAATCTTATCTGGAGAAGCTAGAATGGAAACAGCTCAAAGGGAGAGGAGCCAGATACTGTCACTGGCCTTGATGGCTGGGGCTCTTGGTTGTTATAATCCAACACATCTGGAAGGCACAAATTTGGTGCCGCTGTTCTGTTATTTTCTATTGCCACTGGAAATGATAATGCACATTTTCTCTGAGAGTTATCTGGTTCCATCACTTTCTCTGAGACATCCTGCTTTCCTAACCATGTAATAATCCACCCATTATGGTAAATATATTGGCCAGCTCTGTTTCCATTCCTTTGAACTGTCATTCTGCTTCCGATTCTACTTTGCCTAGTGAAGCACAAGAGCTAATTTTCTATTAATTGTGAAATCCTAATCCAGGAAAGTCCCTTCAGCAGTATCAATGTGTATTCATCTGCAAATAATGTTTTATCAAAAAAACTAGTGTTATTACAGAAATTTTCCTTCAGCAAGAACAGCTTCCTCCCTTCAGTTGTCTCTGTCTGATCACATTATTACATATAGAAGCTGGCTGGCTGTTTAGATGTCTGTGTTTTGATGATAAGTATTATTTATTGTATTGCAGTTTTCTGTCAGAGAAGTGTATGTTTTTGCAGCCTTCCAAATATATTTCAAGATTTTAACTTGTGCCTTTATCTTCTGGGTATAATTGCTACAGCAAACTTGCTGAAATTAATCTAGCAAAAGAGAACTGGGAGCAATGTCTGCAGCTAGGAACATCAGCTTGGAAAAGGTCTGTCTTGAATTGCAAAGTGGGGAGAAAGGGAAGGACAAACCTAGCCGGAAATGTTTCCTCTCTATCTTAAAAAAATCCATATTGTTTATGCCACAGATATAAAACCCCTTAGGATCTGGCACAACTAAAATTTACTGGAATGACGTGGAACTTCTGAAAGTTTACACCTGCTTGATATACTGAACTTTAAGTAGGCAATTTCTGAAGTTTCAGCTAGGAAAAATACCTCTTGGCCTGCTCTAGTATGGAAAAATTCTGAAGGCACAAAACCTTTGGAGATATCATTATGGAAACGGAATCATTACTCCAAACACTGGCGTGAGCAGAATTTGTCAAAGCCTTTTTAAGCAGGTAAGCAAAATGCTGCTGAAATTATTGTAGTGGGGAAGAAGACGTGGAAGTCCTCTCCCTCCCCCTCCCCCTCCTTTTCTTTCAGATTACTGGTTTGAAAGCAGAAAAATTGCGGCAATAATGTTTTTCCTCCCTGTTTGTACTCTGCTGCTTAGAAATGGGTTAGCTTCACTTACCACAACAGTCTGGCTGAGCAGATTCTAAACCTGGGCTCCTTCCTTCCTCTCCCTTCTCAGCCCGCCCCCAGCGTCAGGACAACCCTGCCGCCAATCAAATAGCAGCTGCAATCAAATAACCACATCGGGCAGGTGGCGGGGAGGAGGAAAGAGAAGGTGGCTGCTTGGGAACTCTGCAGCCAAAGGTTTCATGAAGAATAGGCTGTATAGGCAGAGCCAAAGCCCAGGAGTCAAAGAAAAGGGTAACACTAAAGGACAAGACAGCCTTGCTGAGAAAGAGGGAGCAGGTGAGAAAACTGGGGAGAGAGAGGCTTTTCCCCTTCCCTCTGACCTGGCATGAGGGAAAAGCTCTTCTAGCTGTTTCCCTCAGACTGGCGAGAGGTAAAAAGTTCTTTGAGCCATTTCCCTCAGCTGGAGCCCGGATTGGGAAGAGAAGAGTCAAGAAGCTCAGCCAGGAACAAACTAGCAGAAAAGGTGAAAAAGTCAAGACTTTGACAGGACAGAAACTGGAAAAAGTTGAAAGACAGATCGAACTCTGTGGAAAGGGAGTATAGCTCTGAAGAAAGCGACCGTAGGATATATAGGGTTTAAGACAAAGGAAATATAGTGGACAGCCATAAACAAATGTATTAGAGATAGAGGATAGAAAGATACAGTGAAATTGGACTTAAAGAATATAGTGTAAATAGAGAGCCTATAGAAAATAGTTAAAATCAAATATTAGTAACATATTAATTTCTGAAAGAGTTGAAGGCATTTATAATTTACAATTCCCTTTTTTCATAAGCTCTCCTTGTGTTGTAAAATAAAAGTCTCCCTCAGCCATTGAAGAGAGATACAAAAAAGCAACCAACTGTCCCAAGTTGTCAGTGCTTTGTGTCTTTATTGAGTGTGGGTCAGTCTGGTTATCACACTTACATGTAGCAGCTAATTGTTGCCTGCCTGCCCGCCTTTCTTTTTTTTCAACATAGAAAAAGCATTGCCTTTGAGGAAAGAAAAAGAGAAAAAAATGATATTAAAATTACAAAATGGAAATACTATAAAGACAGATAATCTAAAGATGCAAAAAATATTTCATCAATACTACTCTAAATTATATAAAGGAGATGAAATGTCCCTAGCAAAGGTTGATGAATATTTAAAGAAGCAAAATTTACCAAAGATCACAGAAAAACAGAAAAAATTAATGAATGGACCCATTATAATAAGGGAAGTTTGTGAAGCTATAAAACAGGTAAAAATAAGGAAAGCGCCTGGACCGGATGGTTTACCAGCCTCTTATTATAGACATTTTGAAGATGAATTATTACAACCATTGCAAAACATGATGAATTCTATTTTACAGATTGGGAAGATACTGGATGGATGGATAGAGGCTAATATAGCATTAATACCTAAAGAAGGTCAAGACTTGACTTCACCAAAAAATTATCGCCCAATATCATTACTGAATAATGATTATAAGTTATTCATGATTTTAGCTAGAGCATGAAGATAGTTTTATAGGACTTTATTCATGAAGATCAGTGTGGGTTTTTAACCTAAAAGCAGCTGATGGACAATATTAGAAATGTATTGGATATTTTGGAATATTTAGAACAACATAATGAAAAGCAGCACTGATTTTTCTTGATGCAGAAAAGGCCTTTGACAATTTGAACTGGACTTTTTTGTTTAAAATTTTGGAAAATATGGACTTTGGCAGGATTTTTATTAAATCGGTAAAATTGATTTATACTTCACAAAAGGCACAGATAATTGTGAATGGGGAATTAACAAAACCCTGTGAGATACAGAAAGGAACTAGACAAGGATGCTCCTTGTCACCATTGTTATTTATTTGAGCTTTGGAAGTACTGAATAGAAATATAAGACAAGATGAGAGAATTGCGGGAGTGAAGATTAAAAGAGAAATTTATAGATTATGGGTGTTTGCTGATGACCTGGTGATAATCTTGGCAGTTTCTCTGGAAGGAATAGAAATATTAATGGAAAAACTAAAGGAATTTGAGCTGTTAATTGGTTTTAAAATTAACAAACAAAAGAAGATGTTAACAAAGAATATGAAAATGGAAAAATAAATAGAATTGATGGGAAAAAATGGTTTTAAGATTGAGAAAAAAGTGAAATACTTGGGTATCACTGTGACTAACATGAATTGTATGTTATACCAGAATAATTATGTTAAGACATAGAATGAAATCAAGAAGAACATGTTAAGATGGGAGAAACTACAACTGTCATTGCTGGGGAGAATTTCTGTGATAAAAATGAATGTTTTGCCAAGAATGATGTTTTTTCATTCTTGACCTATTATGACAACTGATGTACCATTTAAACAATGGCAGAAAGATATATCTAAGTGTGTATGGCAAGGGAAAAAACCAGGAGTTAAATATAAAATACTTGAAGATGCAAAGGAACAAGGATGATTGGGACTGCCTGATTTGAAATTGCTGCTTAGTCTGGATGAAAGAGAGGGTTCTGCTGAGAAACAAGAGAATTTTAGAATTAGAAGTGCATGATCTGAGGTTTGGATGGCATGGTTTTCTATGGTACAATAAAATTAAGGTTAATGTAGATTTTAAGAATCATTACATTAGAAGTGCCCTATTGAGAATATAGAACAGATATAAACCCAGACTGTGCCTGAAAATGGTTTTATGGGTCTCAGCACAAGAAGCATTTTACATGGTTAACTTACAGAGAGTTGTTAGAACAGGTACATGGAGAATATAAGATGAAATCAAGAGAGCAACTGCTTGCAGAGGGATTTAGTTTTCAATGATTTTCGTATGCACAGTTAAGAGAAAGGTTTAAGGTAGATTATAGGACATTTGGAATTGAGCAGCAGACGATAGAATTTGAACTTGAACTATGTACAAATGATGAACATGTAATTGCTAAAATGTTTAAACTTTTATTGCAATTTGAAATGGAGAACAAGTGAAAGATTGTATGATAAAATGGGCTAAGAATTTTGGCACAGGATACTGATGGAACAGTGGGAAAATATGTGGTTAAACATACATTATGTTATAATTGAAAAGAGATTTTTTATAAAATGATGTACTGTTGATATATGACTCTAGAAAAAAATGTCCAGAATGTATAAAGGTACTTAAAATTTATGTTGGAAATGTGGATGACATGAAGGATTATTTATCATTCCTGATAGACTTGTAAAAAAGCCAGAAGTTTCTGGATTCAAATACATGTAATGGTATAAAAAATTTAAAAATCAACATTCAGCTGAAACCAGAACTCTTCTTGCTGGGATTAATGGATAGTCAATTAGAAAAGAGCCATGGAAGATTATTTTTATATATGATTACTGCTGCAAGACTATTATATGTGCAAAAATGGAAAGATCTGAAATACTCACATCAAAGGATTGGTTGGTGAAGATGACAGAACTAGCAGAGATGGCAAAATTAACTTGTTTGATTAGAGAAAGATCAACAACTACATTTATTAGTGATTAAAAACCCCTTATGGACTTTTTGCTGAAAAAAGAAAAATGAACTTGTGATTTATGGGTTTGAAGATTAGAAAAGGTGGCTTATGGAAAGAAGGAAATTATGGTGTAACCTTAGAGAAAGAGAGGGCAAAGTAAAAAATGTATCTATACCCACTGCCAAGAAGATTGGAAGCTGCTTCTTTATAAACTTGCTTTTTTTCTTTTTTCTTTTTTCACTATTTACTATTCTTCTTTATTATCTTTATTTTCTCTTATGGTTTTTACTTTGTTAAAAATGTCTTTAGTAAAAATTATTAAAAAAAAGAAAAAGAAAAAGTCTTTCAGTTAGGAGGCATGTTTTTAAAAAGTTGCAAATAAGGTCACCCATCTCAGCTCAGAGGTTTCCTGCTCAGAGGTTTCCTTAGCCAATATACAAGAAGGCGTCTAAGTCTCTTGGATTCTTAGGGACAGGAGGGAATGCATGTCTAATCCCACTGGAAAAGAAGGGGTGGGAGAAGGTGAGTCAGTCAGCTAGCTAAGCAGAGATCTTGTCTGGGGACTTCACATTATTGCTCTCCTGTAAATCAAACAATAGCCAAAATTATTGCTGTAAGACAGGACAAGGCAGAGCCAGAAGACAATGTAATAGAATCCTACTTGTGGTCATGCTCAGTTCCCAGGAAAAAGAACTGTCAAATGCATCACTAATGCTCTACAGTGCTTTCTGGAGATTAATAATAGGCCTGCATGAGCACAGTCATTTGCTTGCTTACAGACAGCTGCTGACAGGCAGCAATGGTAAGCCACAGTTCAGTCATACAGACGCTGAAACCAAATTGTGAGGCAAACCAAGATGCCAGCTGTGCTCTGGGAGCATCATCACTGGAGCTAATGTCACCCGCAATACCGAGAGCTCATCCCCCAACTTGATAAATGCCATTGTCTGTCAGTGATCGCCCCACTAAACTTGACATTGGACAAACCAGCCAGTCCCTATGCAAAAGAAAAGAAGAAAGGGACACAGAAAATACAGAAAAGGCAACAAAACTAGTAGAGGAAGCACTGCAGTTCCCAAACTTACTTATAATAACTGGTTTGGGACGACTATTTATTTGGAGACTTTTTTTTTCTCTTGAATTAAAGGACTAAAACTTCTTATCGCATTAAAGTAGTGAATGAATGTAAAATTCTAGCTTTTAGAATCTGTGTTTTAACTTTCCTGCATCATCCCCTCACTTCCCAAAACAACTGATTGTATAAGCATATGTCTCTCTCAGGACAACACCACTCACAATAGTGGATTGACTGCCCTTTAAGGAAATGTAAGACTCTTGATAGCTCTCACTGAAAAGGCCTGACAGAGATACTTCTCTGGAAAGAAGATTCTATTATTCTCACTATTATTCATGATTAACATCCTAAGCACATTAGTGTCTCTAGTTCCAGCCTTCTCAGAAATTCTACCTCTTCCCCTTAATTCTACTCTGTCTTGCCTTTCTTTTTTCCAAGCCCAGCAGGAGCTGTGCATTTATAAAAGTCTTTTTCTTAGGACTTTACTCCATGTATCTGATAAAGTGGATGGACAACCACAAAACTTATATGAAAATTAATTTGCTAGTCTCAGAGTTCAGTTTGAAGAAGTTTTTACCATTGTTTAAGTTGAAAAACAAAGTAAAATGAAGCAAACCCTCTTGGGATTTTTTTTGGGTGGAGGTGATTTAACATAGTAGATACCCATTTAGGAAGTACCTGATGGAATGATGCTTTCTGGGCTACTCTTCTTTGCTTTTGTATTGTTACAACAGCCACAAGCAATTTGGACAATTATCATTGTTTCAGGGAATAATATTAGATTTCCTACCAATGTCAGGGATATCTGTTTTTTGTTCATCTGTTTTTATGTTTTTCACATGCCAAAAGATTTCTTGATGATGTAAAATTCAAGTGCTCTGAAATGGTCAGGTCTTATATTTGCTGACCCAATGTTATACCACAGATACTTCCTTCAGGGCTGATTTCTGATACTAAAATCAGTACATTCAGATGTTTCCTTTTCTTGAAGCAAGAACTCTCTGTGTTCTCTCTGACAGGCTTAGGAAGGGTACATTGGAATGGTTTCCCATCTGTATTTGAAATCTCTAAAGACATTGGAAAAATTGAAGAAAAGTAGAAATGCAAGGGAATTATATCTGTGGCAGAACTGGTAGATCTCAATTTGGGCCCAATCTTCTGAATCACACCACAGGAGACATAGTAAATTACTTCAGATATTTTGTTTCAGGCTGGATTTTTTTTTAAAGCTTGTTTTTATATAACACTTGTATCATATGACATTTCATCCTTGAAACCCTGTCCTGTCCTGTGGTTTAAGATTTAACACATCTTAATGGAGCCTAGACCAAACACCAGATACCAGCTTTGGAACTCCCTTTATCTATTGATCCAATAGAAGGATGTGAGATTGAAAAATTAATGGAGCAGAAACCATCTGCACATTTCTCACCCTGTAAATATTCTTACACAATTGATGCAAAGTAAACAAAAACATTTTGAACAAAGCCCTGCCTATAGGAACTTCAGAGCCATCATTTCTGTGCATTTTTATCAGTAGCTTAGGTACGGCAAATCACAGAGCATCCTTGGTTCTCAGTAAACATCCATGGATTTGAACAGGCAGCATTGAAATGCAGATCTGCATGTGAGGTCAAGTGCCATATAGGCAGCAGCAAAAGATGCAGAATTAGTTATTCATCTCATTACTGTAAATTTTCAGCTCTGCTTTTCTATCATGTAGATTAACCTCATTGCATGTATCCACATGTCGCTAACCATATCACAATGTACATTGGGTCCTGACAAAATTGACCAAACTTTATTTTGAGGTGGGCAACAGTGTATGTCCCCCCATTTAAAAATTGCAGTTGCTACTAATTCAGAAGATTTTAAAGGTTGAAGTACAACTGAAACCAGAGACTTTTCTTCTGGAGCTAATGAACAGGCAATTAGAAAAAAGTCATGGAGCTTTGTTTTTACATATGACAACTGTAGCAAGACTATTATATGGTCAAAGGAGGAAAGGTTCAGCACTACCCACCATGGAGGAATGGTTGCTGAAGATGATGGAACTTGCAGAGATGGATAAATTAATATCCTTAATTAGAGGAAAGACAATAGCTACATTTATGGCTGACTGGAAACCCCTTATAGACTTTTTGCATAAAACAGAAAAAAATGCACTTATGATCTGGGGTTCTGATGTTTAGAAAAAAACTGGATAATAGAAAAAAGTGAATTTTTTTTTTTGAATCATAGAGGAAGAGTTAATTCTGTAACTGTACTTATATTTACTGCAAAAGAAATCAGAAGCTTCTTTCTTTTTCTTTTTCTTTTCTCTTTTTGTACGTTTTCTCACTTCCTTCTTCTTTTCTTTCTTTGCTCTTTTTACTCTTTATTACTTTGTGTTAAAGTTGTGCAAATAGCCTGACTCTGTGCCATGCAGGGCTTTAGGGCAAGTTGAATTGTACCTGCAAAGAAAGTGAGAGCCAGTGCAGCCTGTGCAGCAATGGTGTAATGCAGGCAGGCAGAGGGGTTGCCTGAAACTGCACAGGCCCTTCTGGACCATTCTGTGCAGAGCTAGTTGTAATTTCCAGACGGTCTTCAAGGTCAGCCCCATGTAGAGTACATTGCAGCAATCAACTGGGAAGGGACTAAGGCATGAGTGACTGTGAACAAGGCCTCACAGTTCAGGAATGGGAGCAAATGACTCATAAGGTGAATCTGTGCAAAGGCCTCCCAAGCCACCACTACCACTGTTCCTTGAACAGAGCTGTGAGTCCAGGATGTCCTCCAAATTACAGACCAGCTTTGTCCATGGGAGTGCTACCCCATCAAGAGTCAACAATGATACCTCTCTAAGTCCAGTGTGTGTGTGGGGGGGTGGGGGGGGGCAAAAACCCAAAGCCACTCCATCTTGCTAGGGTTGAGTCAGAACCTCATCCATCCAGACTCTCTCCATCCAGACTCTCACAGCAACCAGGAACTGCATCAGTACCTGAATGGTGCTGCCAGAGGTGGGGAAGTATGACTGATAACATCACACCCCCTTGCTGCCGAATGACCTCCAGGAGGGGAGGAGCTGCACAACAGAAAAAGCCTCTCTCCCTGTAAATGGTATGGATGGTGCTGTGAATGCAGAAGGGGGACTTGCCTTCCCATTCACTGCTCCCCCAAGGACCAAAACTCCTTCCCAAACCCAGGAAAACAAACCAACACAAATCTCAGCCTCACTCATTTGCAGCCCTCAAGGTGCTTCCAAAATGGAAAAGTGTCATCAGCTGCCAAAAGGTTGTCCACCCCTGCATTAGCTGAGAAATTACAATGGCTAGTTGAGGTTCACTTGGCCTATTACAATTGAATCAGTGAAAGTGTACAACGCTAAAAATTGTTCAGCTACTTAAGCACAACGCTCTACTGATGTTCACTATTTATTTGCCAATCTATAGCTACAGAAGAATAAAACAGCTTGGCTTTTAAAATCATGATGTGTTTGCAGTATTTTTCCTTTTGCAGAAGCAGCTATACACTAAATTAATACTTCACCTTTTCTTAAATGGAAATGTTTAAAATGTCATTAAAATTGAGCTGTACATTTTTCATTTTGAGAGAGACACAAAGAACTTGTTTTATTTCTCAGAAAAGACATGGAGACCAATTAGTCTAAGTCCAATTAATACTGGAGTTGTACTCAGGATGATTTATTTAGTTTAGAACTTGGCTTTAAACATACTGATAGCATGTGGCATAGAAGGGTTTTTTTTAACTGCTTGAACTGCCGGTATCCTCCCAAATTAATGTTAATGTAGGGGTGTGGATGATATTATGCCCAAAGCTTCTTTATAGTGAGTCAAACTGCTGGTCCATGTAGTATATTTTGGAACGCAGTTCTGCAGGTTCTTGTATAATTTTTTCAAGTCAAACAATTTCAGCTCCTTTTATCTACTGTCTGTGGAAAAACTTATTCTAGCAGTCTGATATTGGATTAATATACTCCTACTCCAAAGCCATACAAATACAAATAGATATAAAAGATATATATTCGTGAATGTATGTGTAAATATAAAATATATTCATATAAGTAATGTATTTAATATGTATTTATTGAGATCAATAACAGTAAAATGTACCTAAGTAAAGCAGTAAAGCAATACCCAAGTCATCGGATCAATACAGTTCAGCAATGTACAGTATAATGTATTCATTCTGAACCAACCTGCTCTCCTTTTTTTTTCTTTTTTCTTGATAATCATAGGAATGTGGTAAACATCTTGACTTCACCAAAATATTCAACGAAGTCTCCTGTGAGATTCTAGTACTGGTAGTCCTTATTTAGCAAGTCTTCACAGTTACAACAATGATGAAAAAGTAACTTTATGACCAACCCTCACATTTATGAACTTTGCAGGTCTGTAAAGGAAAGGTGAAGTAAAATCATAAGTACAGTCACATATTCACTTACTGACCACTTTGCTTAACAACCAAGTTGACAGTCCCAATTTTGGTCGCTAAATGAGGACTACCTATACAGAAGTTGCTAATCTGATGGTAAGATGGTTGAACAATATTAGCCAGGGACTGTACATCAATAGCTCCATGTCAAGTTGAGTGTTGTATGGTTTGAGTGTTGAATTGTATATCACAGGGCTCTTTTCCAGGCCTTGGTGTGTTCAACATATTTATATATAACTTGGATGAGGGGTTAGAAATACAGATGTTGTCAGATTTGCAGATGACAGAAAGAAAGGGGGAAAGCAATATATCTTAGAGGAGAGTATCAAGATTCAGGAGTGTCTTAACAAGCTGGAACAATGAGCAGAAACCAGTGAGATGCATTTCACAGAGAGATATGCAAAGTCTTTTATTTGGGTAGGAAAATATCAAAGGCTGGGAGGACCAATCTGGACAGCAGTACATACAAAAAGGAGTTGGGTTTCTGAAGAAGAACAACCAAGATGATCTGAGGTCTAGAGAAAAAAAAAAAAAAGAATTATGAGGAATAGTTGAAGGCTTCTGGTATATTTAACCGGGAGAATAGAGCAGGGAGGCCATTGTCTTCAAATATATGAAGGGCTGTCATGTAGAAGATGGGCAGAATTGCTCACAATTGTTCCAGAAGGTAGGACAAGAAACAGCAGATTTAAATTACAAGTAAGTATATTTCCTTTGAACATTAGGGAACATTTCCTAACAGTAAGAGTTGTTCAAAGTAGAACAGATTGTCTTGGGAGGTGGTGGACTTTCCTGCACTGGAATTGTTTAAAAAGAGGCTGGATGACTGTTGGAATAAAATGCTTGCTTATCAGAAACTTGATTCAGGCTTCTGCAGTGTGGCCAGGCCAGTGGCCGACACACGAACCAGAAACCTAGGATGAGGGAAGGCACCAGATAATAAAAGCACCTAAAAGCACGATAAGGCGATCACTGCTTGAGAAATACCTGATGCCACGTAAGCAAGTAGGGAAACGTATAACCATGACAGGCTATACAGGAAACATAGAATAAACCAATAGTGTTGCTTAAAGCTGTTGCATGACTATAAAAGGCTATATGCCCCCACAACCTGCCCCCACAACCTGCTTCCTGACTTGTAATACCCAATAAAAGAGTAGTTCAGAACACGCTCTGGGCTCACTCACCTCGAGGAAAACCTGCGTGTTTGTCTTCACTCTCGCCTGTCGAGACCCCATGAGTGGCCCACCCTGATGCGGACTGCAAAGCCGCATTGTGGTGACCCCGACGTGATCGCGTGATTTCACGAGGTGCGTCTCGGACCGTCCTTACTTATTCGCTCGAGGGGAGCTGTGCACTCGTCCCGTCTGAAACACGGCTGGATATTCGTAAGTATGGGCGGAAAATTCTCTCAACAACAGACAGCGCATCTGAAGGAATTGAGGGAATTAACCGAATCTTCCTCTAAAATTTCTTCAAACGGAGGCAAAACCCTCCCACGTTTGAAAAACAAAGAATTAATTGGCCTTTTGTCTTACATTTGGCAACAATGTCCATCATACCCTGAAAAAGGGTCACTGAAAATATCCACATGGACAAAATTGGGGGAATACTTCCACGCGGCCCCTAGGGCCCCGGTCCAAATTCTGACCTCATGGCGTGTGGTCATGGAATGCTTAATGATTCACCATAAATTCGAAAACCAAATGCCGGCAGAACCCATACCACCCCCGTATGATTCTGTTAAAAATTCTCCGGCCACTTTACTTCCCATGTCAGCAGGTTCTGGGTGCCTTGATCCAGCCAATGGTCCCACGGCTCCCATGGCTCCAAGTCCACCCCTTACTATAAAACCTCAAAGGGGGGGTCACATAATCAGAGCTATGCAGACTGCTCAGCAGTCAGGTCAACTCTCTGCTGAGGATCTTGAAGCGTGTGCAATGTTTCCGGTGACCTGGGTGGTGCCCGCCGGAGCTGCTGCGGGCGCTCCCGGCCAGCCGGTGCATACGCACATAGATTACAAACAAATCAAAGAGATTAAAAGTGCTGTTAGAGATTATGGCCTGCAGTCGCGTTATGTTATGGGCTTGCTTACTTCGCTTTCTACTGCTGCTGTGGAAATGCTGCTTGCAGATTGGCAGTCGCTTTTTGGCATGATTTTAACCCCTGCTCAATATGTAATTTGGAATTCGGAGTACGGCAAACAGGCTGCCGTTGCCATAAATGCTGGACTCCCTCAAAATGTTACTGCTGACGATGTCCTGGGGACTGGCACCGTCAGCACTATTGCACAACAGCAAAACTCCGATAGAGCTGCTTTTCCTATTATTAAAAATTGTGCCTTAGCAGCCTTACGAAAGGTTGATGACAATCAGGGCAAACCTTTGCAAACCTTTTCTAAAATAATTCAATCGCCTACAGAAGACTATTCTTCCTTTATTAGTCGCCTTCAAGTTGCATTAGAACGCCAAATTGACAACGTAGATGCTAGAGGTGAACTGTGTATGAAATTGGCTTATGAAAATGCTAATTCGGACTGTCAAAAGGTGCTCCAGCCCATAGCTAACAAACCTGGCATCACCCTGGCTGATTTTCTCCAAGCATGTCGTATTGTTGGAACCACCAGCCACAAAATGGCTGCGCTGGCCTCCGCCATTACCACAACCTTGCTTCCGCCTTCTTCTTCCTCCCTCACGCCACAAGACGCACTTCCTGTGTCACGCCCTGCCGGAAATTGCTTCAATTGCGGGAAACCTGGTCATTTCAAATCTCAGTGCAGGGCACCAGGAGGGGGCGCACATCGCAGTTCCTCCCAACAGGCAGTCAAGCCTAAGACCGTTTGTCCAAAATGCAAAAAAGGATTTCATTGGGCCAACCAATGCAGGTCCTTTAATCAAAGTCAGCAGAATTCGGGAAACTGATTGTGGGGCATGCAGCCAGCCCCACCCCCAAGGCTGAATTACCCAATGAGGACCCGTCCCCTCACTCTGTAGAGATGACTGCGGACGAGACCGTGACCTATTCTTTACCCGCTCATGTTTATCATCTTTTTATATCGCCTCGCTTGCCTTTGACATTGCCCCCCGAAATGCCGGTGCTTGTTTTCCCTAACTTGGACCTTACCGCTCAAGGAGTCATAGCTGCCCCCTTTTTGCGCAGTGCTGACTCCTTTTCTGATTTTGCCTTGGCAATTATGGTTAATTCTCCGGTAACCATCAAACAGGGAGATGTGGTGGCGACAATGATCCCCCTTGAGACTTTTTCTGACTGTATGACTATAGAGCAAAACGTCAACTCCAAAAGGCCAGTAGCCAAGTTTAAACTCAATGGACGTTCTTTTTCCGGTCTTCTAGATACCGGTGCCGACGTCTCGGTCATCTGCTCAGCTGAATGGCCTGCCGATTGGCCTACTGACCCTGCCCCATCCGTCAGAGGGGTAGGAGGGATCCAGACGGCTCAGATCAGCTGCAATTGGATCTCAGTCACGTCAGCCACAAGCCCTGTTACCGCTTTCATTAAGCCTGTAGTTTTACCTTTACATACTAACTTGTGGGGACGAGATTTGATGTCCCAATTCCAAACCAAGCTTATTTTGCAATAATGGCTGTTTCAGCTGTTTTGCGGCTGGAATTGCAATCTCAAACTCCAGTCTGGATAGATCAATGGCCGCTCACAGTGGAAAAACTCACTGTATTAAAACAATTGGTCAATGAACAATTGGACAATGGGCACCTTGAGCCCTCTTTAAGCCCTTATAACACTCCAGTCTTTGTAATTAAAAAGAAATCCGGTAAATGGAGATTTCTTCATGACCTTAGGGCGGTGAATGCAATTATCAAACCAATGGGGGCGCTGCAATGTGGCCTCCCAAATCCAAATTTGATTCCTCAAAGTTACGATATGATGATCATTGATCTTAAAGATTGCTTTTTCTCTATACCCTTGCATCCTAAAGATAAACATATCTTTGCCTTTACTGTACCTGCGCTCAATAATTCTCAACCAACTTCTCGCTATCAATGGAAAGTTTTGCCACAGGGAATGCTGAACAGCCCCACCATGTGTCAATACTTTGTATCGCAGGTTTTACAACCCTATAGGGATAAATATTCGTCATTTTTAGTTTATCATTACATGGATGACATTCTGGTTGCTGCACCAGGACCCAAAGGTACTGTCTTAAAAACATTGCCTCACCTACAACACATATTGCAACAAGGAGGATTACATATTGCACCAGACAAAGTACAACTTTCATCACCTTTTCATTATTTGGGACACAAGGTGCTTGAATCACACGCTAACCCCTGTTTGCCGAACATTCAATTGCCACCTGCGCCTACCTTGCTACAATTACAGCAATATTTGGGATCCATCAACTGGATCCGCCCCTACATAGGTCTTTCCACCATTCAACTTTCTCCCTTATTCACGGCACTAACTAAAGGAAAGCAACCTGCAGATGTCATCCCTTTGCAAAAGGAACAATTGGACGCTGTAAAATTAATTAATCAGGCCCTACGTACCAAATGGGTGGATCGCATGAAAGACAACTTGCCTTTCTCTTTGCTCCTACTGAACACGCTGACACTGCCAACAGGTGCGGTGGTTCAGGTGACACCTTCATTGCTAATCCTTGAATGGATCCACCTGTCTCACACGCCTCGTGCAACGCTTACTACTAAACCCGCTCAATTTGCTTCCCTTATTACCAAAGGTCGGCTGCGGTCTAAGGCCCTAGCTGGTGTTGAACCCTCTGTCATTTATGTTCCTTGCTCTCTCTCCACATGGGAGTCACTGCTAGCGGTCAGCGACCACCTTCAGTTTGCCCTCGCTGACTGGCCTGGCACTGTCTCTTGCCATCCACCACCAGACCCTCGGGTACAACTTCTCAGAACCACTCCCTTTATTTGGCAAACTCCTATGTCTCCTTTCCCCATTCATGATGCAGTCACTGTCTTCGCCGACGGCAGCAAAAATCTGGCGCCTGCGCTTGGCAGATTGACGGCCAATGGCACACAAAACCACCCCTCCACAATCCTCCGCCCAACGGGCAGAGCTTTATGCTTCCATCCTTGCTTTTGAGGCCTTTCCTCATCAATCTTTTAACCTTATTCTCGACAGTTTTTATGTTTCCCAAATTATTTCCTCCATTTATCAAGCCTATTTATCCCCCTCTATCGAACCAACTCTTCTATCTTTGTTTCTGTCCTTACAACACCTCATTTCTAAAAGGACTCATTTTTTCCATGTTGCACACATTCGTAGCCACCAACCGTTCCCTGGTATCCTCCAGGAAGGAAATAGCGTGGCCGACGCTGCGGCCGCGGCTGCATCCTCCTCCCCACTCATTTTTGCCTTTTCCTCACCCACTCCGTGGGAAAGTCATTCCTATTTCCACCAGAATAAAAAGGCGCTCATTCAGCAGTTCAAAATTTCTGCTACAGAGGCCACTGCAATTTTACAGCAATGCCCCACCTGTAGCAAACAAGCGCACTCTGTGCCCATGGGAGTTAACCCCAGGGGGACAGAGTGCAACCAAATTTGGCAAATGGATGTTACCCAATATGCTTCTTTTTCCCCATGGAAGTACTTACACGTTTCCATTGACACTTACTCGGGGTTCATCATGGCCACCCCTCAAAGGGGCGAAGCCTCTAAACACATTATTAATCATTGTATTCGAACCTTTGCAACGCTGGGACGCCCAAAAGAACTTAAAACAGACAATGGGCCTGGCTATACAGGCAGTGCTTTTGCCGCCTTTTGCCAGAAATGGGGAATCACACACAAATTCGGCATACCATACAACAGCAAAGGTCAAGCCATAATTGAAAGAGCAAATCAGACCTTAAAACATGCTCTTGACAGATATATAGAAACCAAGGGGAAAGGGCCCCTAGCCTCCCAGCGGTGCAAGACATTCTCAACCTTTGCCTCTATACTCTTAACTTTCTCAACTTGACCGGACTACCTGCCACTTCTGCTGCTTGTCGTCACTTTGCCTCACAACCTGCTGCTGACCACCAACGACCACTTGTCTACTATCGTTGCCTGCCAGACCCCGCCTGGAGAGGGCCTGCGCAACTCATCACCTGGGGTCGAGGTTACGCGGCCATTCAGCTTCCCGATAAGGTTCTGTGGGTCCCTGGTCGCTGCGTCCGTCCTTGTCATCTCCCGCTTTCGCCGGACGCCCAAGACGTCCCTCCTCCTCCCCACATAAGAGGCCTTACTGGTGTCACTCCGGAAGCTGACCCTCAACGTACGGCCGAGGAAGAGGACAGCAGGGACAACAGAAGGTAGACCAAGGGAAGGGCCTCAATCAAAATGTCACATCTGCCTCAATTGGGAAGAATACTGTGGTTCCCGGTTGCCCTTCAGCTACTGAGCGTTGCCCTCTGCGCACCTAACTATGCGCAGCACAATCCCCATCAACCCCAGAACCTAACGTGGGCGGTATTGGACGCACACGCAGACATCCTGAACTCCACTTCATCTATGGCGGTGCCGGGGTCCTGGTTTCCTGACCTGTACTTTGACTTTGGAGTGATGATGGACACCACCACTTCTCCCAACAGACCGGGTATGGTTAGCCACAGATGGATCAAGAGATGGCCCCTTTATGTCTGCCCCGGCCATGTCAGGGCAACAACATACCGGAAGAAGTGTGGTGGGGAAAACGATTACTTTTGTGCGGACTGGAGCTGCGTCTCCACGGGAGAAATAACATGGAACCCCCCTTTCAGAGGTGATCTTATTACACTCAGACGGACTGGTGAGAACGTACGATGTGAGCAAAACCAATTTGGAACATATGTTAATTGTAATCCGGTTAAAATCTCTTTCACCGCTGAGGGAAAACGACACACGGGGTGGCAGTCAGGGGTCACTTGGGAGGCCGAGTTCATGATAAAACCGGGGAGCCAGGGAATATTTTTACTATACGCCTAACACAAACCCCCATAGAACCCCCGGTACCGGTGGGCCCCAAGACAATACCAGCCAACCGCAGGGAGCCACCCCCACAACCCACCCCCACTCCCGGGAAAAGTTCGCCTACTTCCATCGGTTATTCTTTTCCCCTTCACGGAGCCGCCCTGGGAACCCCCTTTGGGACATCGTCACAGCCACCTATCACATGGTCAATGACACCAATCCCAACCTTACTACAGCCTGCTGGTTTTGCTACGATGTTCGACCCCCATATTATGAGGCTGTAGGGCTTGTTTCTCCATACAACACTTCCTCGAATGACAAGGCATGCAGATGGAAACATGGCTCACAAACATTGCAGTCAATCTCAGGCAAGGGAACCTGCCTTGGACAGGTTCCCACACAGTATAAACAATACTGCAACACAACACATAGTGAGGTTGATACAACACTCTTTTACATACCACCCACAGATGGATGGTGGGCTTGCTCTACAGGCCTCACGGCCTGTGCCCATGGTCATGTAATAAGCACCAAAGGTTTTTGCATCCTTGTCCAGGTCATGCCACGCATATACTACCACACAGAAGAAGAAGTTTACAACACTTACTCAGGGTCAGAACTCATAAGACACAAGCGTGAACCCATTTCCACCCTCACAGTAGCTCTCTTGGTAGGACTTGGCCTAACAGGAGCAGGAACTGGGATAGCATCCTTTGCAAATCAGTATGTCCAATATCACCACCTTAGGGCAGCCATCGATGAAGACTTAGAGAGAATAGAAACTTCGATCTCTCACTTACAAAAATCCCTAACCTCCCTCTCAGAAGTGGTCTTGCAGAACAGAAGAGGCCTTGATTTACTTTTCTAAAAGAGGGGGTTATGTGTGGCTTTAAGAGAAGAATGTTGCTTCTATGCAGATCACTCTGGCATAGTGCAGGACTCCATGACCAAACTCAGGGAGGGCCTGGATAAACGTAAAAAGGAGAGGGAGGGTCAGCAAGGATGGTCTCAATCCTGGTTCAACTTTTCCCCATGGTTGACCACCCTGATAGGTACCATAGCAGGACCACTGATATTGCTACTCCTTGCATGTACATTAGGCCCCTGCATTTTATCTCGCCTAACAAAATTTGTGGAAACTAAAATAGGTGCCTTGGAAAATATGGTACTGGAACGCCACCATTACCAACCAATACGGTCTGGAGAAAATATGGAAAAAGCATCCCTCCGCATATTAGACTCTGACGAAGAGTTGGAATCCACCAGTTTTACTTTTAAAACAAAAACGGAGGAGATGTTGGAATAAAATGCTTGCTTATCAGAAACTTGATTCAGGCTTCTGCAGTGTGGCCAGGCCAGTGGCCGACACACGAACCAGAAACCTAGGATGAGGGAAGGCACCAGATAATAAAAGCACCTAAAAGCACGATAAGGCGATCACTGCTTGAGAAATACCTGATGCCACGTAAGCAAGTAGGGAAACGTATAACCATGACAGGCTATACAGGAAACATAGAATAAACCAATAGTGTTGCTTAAAGCTGTTGCATGACTATAAAAGGCTATATGCCCCCACAACCTGCCCCCACAACCTGCTTCCTGACTTGTAATACCCAATAAAAGAGTAGTTCAGAACACGCTCTGGGCTCACTCACCTCGAGGAAAACCTGCGTGTTTGTCTTCACTCTCGCCTGTCGAGACCCCATGAGTGGCCCACCCTGATGCGGACTGCAAAGCCGCAGATGACCATCTGTTGGGGATGTTGTGTTATTAAAAAAAATAATAAATGTTACAAAATTACAAATTGCTTATAATAGTTACAGCAAATATCTGAGGCACTGTGCTGCAACTACATGCTATTTAAGCAGCCTGTCCACAATCCCCACATTTGGCAAGAGGATTAGATAAAGCAAATTGTTGCTGTGGTTCTCTCATTGTGCCAAGCTTTTACCTCTTCTCTTGGTGTCAGGTGTGATAGAAGAAGCCTGCTAGTTCAGGAGCTGCCTTTCTGGATGATTCAAGCAAGCTGAGTTTCTTCAACAATCAACTTAGGATGTAATTAACTCTATATTGAGGTTTATCTGGAAGATACATTTTTGAAATTGTCATATCAACAAGGTTTGTTTGGCTTCCAAACCATATAGGCATTTAAACATATTGTGTCCACTTTGGCAGTGGTAGTGGTGGGTAGAAATATTGGCCATTAAAAAAAAAATCTTTAAAAAGCTATCAGACAACTTTTTGTTATAGACAACCTTGTTGGTGTTAAGTCATTCAGTTGTTTCCAACTTTTCATGGACATCTGTTTGCCAGGATTGTCTGTAGGCAACTATTTCTTTGAGTTCTTGTAAGTTTCCACTTGAGTCTTCCGTAATAAAATCTAGCCACCTTGTTTTCTGTCAGGCTATTTTTCAATTGCCGTTATTTTAACAGGCATCAGGTCTTCTCCAATGACTCTTACCTTCACATTATATGTCTACAATACCAAAGTTTTAGCTTCATTATTAGTACTTCCACTGAGCAGTCTAGATTTGTTTGCTTGTTTATGGTTTTACTTCAGCTAGTATTGAATGATTTGTTCTTCTTGTGTTCCAAGGTGTTTTCAACAATTTTCTCAAGCACCACAATTGAAAAGCATCAATTTTTATTTGTTCAGGCTTTCTGATGGTTCAGCTTTCACACTCATACATTATATCTGGGGAAAATCATAGCCTTGGCAATATTTATCTTTGTCATCATTGTGATGTTTTAATATTTTGTCTACATTTAGATGGCATACAAATGTAATAAATATGTTTGTGTATGTGTTTGTGAGGGTGATGTTGAAGATAATTTGATCACAGGTATCTATATCTTTAATCTTATTATTAAATTCATACTTGGAATCTGTGCACTGAAGGAAAAAAGAAGAAAGAATAAGTATATATTACTTGGTGCTTAATTAATAAGTGTCAGATCATTTTAATAATAAAGAACTTGACAAAAGAGTTTATGGTTTTGAACATTGTAAGACTGAGTTTGAAATGGAATTATGTACAAATGATGAACATGTAATTGCTAAAATGTATAAACTTCTACTGAAATTTGAAACAGAAGAAGAACAAGTGAAAGAATGTATGATAAAGTGGACTAAATTTTTTGGTTATAATATACAGATGGAACAATGGGAAAATATGTGGTTGAAAGGACTGAAATTTACACTATGTTATAACCTTAAAAAGAATTTTTACAAAATGAAGTATTGTTGGTATATGTCACCAGAGAAGTTGCCTAGAACGTATAAAGGCACTTCAAATACATGTTGGAAATGGGAACAACAAGAAGGGGCATTTTATCATGCCTGGTGGATGCATAAGAAAGCTAGAAAATTTTGGATTCAAATACATACACTGATTCAGAGGATTTTAAAGATTAATATACAATTGAGACCAGAGGTCTTTGTTTTGGGACTGATGGACAAACAGTTGGAAAAAAGTCATGGAACTTTGTTTTTGTATATGATAACTGCAGTGAGATTATTGTATGCATAAAGATGTAAAGACTCAGCAATACCTACAGTGGAGAGTTGGTGAAGATGATGGAACTTGCTGAGATGGCTAAATTGACTTCTTTGATTACAGAAAAGACAATATCTATGTTTATTGCTGACTGGAAACCCCTTATGAACTTTTTGCATAAAACAGAAAAAAAATGAACTTATGATTTATGGTTTTGATAATTAGACAGGATAATTATAGAAAAAAGAGAGAGATGTAACTTTAGAGAAAGAGGTAAATTTATAATTATACTTACAACTGCTGTAAAGAAGATTAGAAGCCACTTTATATCTATTTTCTTTTTCTTTTTTTCCTTTCTTGCACTCTTAGCTTTCTCTTTGATTTCTTTCTTTCTCTTTTTTCTTTCTTACTTTTTATTAGTTTGTATTAGTTTTTCTTTTTTTAAAACACTTTTAATAAAATTATATAAAAAATTAATAATAAAGAACCTGCAGTTTACATATCTAAGTTTTGGGGCAAGAAACACTGTATGTATTTCGATGCACTATCCTATGTCAGATATTTCTTTGCTGATTCCTTGCCTAACAGCATACTAGCAAAAACGTTATCAGATGTTTTAGTTCATCTGGAAACTAAACTAATTGGCAAGCTCTATCTAGTTGGTTCAGAAGTTCAAGCTGAATGGTAAACTTAGTGGTATTAGTTGGCAAGCGCTCTTAGATTTGTCAGCATCATGAAATATGGTATTTTGGAACTGAAACAACAAAGTGCTTCGCAGTTTCCAATAGCAGATACTTTCTTAATTAGGTACCTTGCCTTAAATAGCACCAATTATCTATCAGTTTGACTATTTCCCCCCATAAACAGAACACAATGGTGATGCAGAACTGAGGTTTCAGTCTTGGATTTCTTGTCCCCAGTTTTTATCGCTGCATATTTAATTTCTCTTGCTACTTCCTAGATATGCTCTATTCAAACGTGAAGCTTGATCTTTCATGAAAGCCCCAAAGGAGTAGACAGCATCCTCTACCTTACCAATGGTCCACCTTGGTGTTTTCACTCTTACTCCTCTTTCGGGCTCCAAAACACCGTGGACAACTACAGTTGTCAGAACAACTACCACCTCTGCCATTACTGACCTTCTGTCCTGGGGATAATCCTGTCCACCTCAGCGCCAATACGGAAATAAATGAGGAATGAAATACATACAAGTGGTAACACACAAAATAGGCTGTTCTGTTTGAGGAGCCTTTAGAGGGTCTATGCCCAGTGCACTGAAAAACTTGTAGCCAGCCAGCTTTTATGACAGAGAATAAAGGTTGTAGAAAGGAAGGCTGAAAATAAATATTCTGGAATATACTTCACTTACAATAGGAAGTTTGATTATTTAAACATTTCGTTGAACAAAGGCAGTACCAATATAATGGAAGTGAGATGTGGAATAGAAATGATGTCTCTTTTCCTGGAAAAATAAAGCATGTCTCACTTTTACTATAATCATAGATAAATACTGTATTAATATAATATCTACACTTAAGAGCTCGTTAACGTGTATAGAGCAAATAATTTTTTTTCTGCTTCGTGAAATTGTTCTGTGATACAGCTGATAATTCATGAGAGTGGTGAAAGTGAGCAAAGGGAATTTCTCTGTCCCCCCGTCTTCTTAAAATTGTTGAATTGTGCGGCTAATAACATATTCAGAATGTACTACTGGTTCAGTGAAATTTACTGCAATTTCATTCTAACTTTTTTCTTTTCAAAACAATAATTATAACATTGGGAATTCTTCCCATTGTACACACTCACTTACATATATACCCAGGAAGATGCACAGGAAATTCTTTGTAGATATTAAACAAGAATGCTGCATCTTGTTGCTTTGGGAAAAGGTATTGGTCTAGTGATGCTAAAAGCAGATTCAGGAGACAGAATGAAGAGATTTAAGGCAAGAAACTTCAGTGGAGGTGGAAATATATTGACCACAACTTTATTGATAACAGTAAACATAGTTTTGGGGCAACATCAGGTCTTAGTCCAATTTAGTCCAACTTCCATGCATTGCCAACTACTCTCCCAGGTAGGAACTTCATATAAAGAATGGTAGATTGTGAACAGTCTGGAAGGCTTCATGTGACCAATCACTGGTCCACCTGCCACTATCAGGTGTTGGGGAGGGGAGGCCAACTTTCAGTCCAAGGTGGCCAAGGGTTGTAGGCTTTCCCACCTACCTAATCTAACCATGCATCTAGTATAGTTTCTTAATCATCAGCTGCAAAGTTGTGATGAAGCTATTTTACAATATTGCATGCATTAACATTAATATCTTGACCAATGGGTGGGTGAGGAAATCAGATGAGCAGAGGAGGTGAGGTGGCCTTGACTGCATGCTGAATAGTCTGGAGCTACTTTGATGTTCTTCAGCCCTTTTTCACCTGACCTTATATCCCAGCATATAAGGAAGGAGGTGACAACTCTCTCCCTTCCTGACATATTCCCCCCTTTTTGCACAGGCAAATTCAGACCTGGCGATTCAGGCTTCAGTCATTGGTTTTGTTAAATAAAGCACCTGTTCCCCCCCCCCCCCTCGCTCCACCCTTCTGGAGCTAATTTATTTGCCTTTTGCTGGATTATAGATTTGAGCTTGCTGTATAGTTTAAAGTGTTCAAGGGTCTTCATGACTGGAGTCTAATTTGTAGAGTTTGTAGAGTTTATGCATCTCTGTCAGCAGAACAAAGGAAGCATTAACCCCTGCAGCTAATTAATAGAGGTGAAAAGAACATTGGCTGTGTGAATTGCTCATACATATAGGAGGTTTGTCCAACAGAGCTGCATCCAGTACCTTTCAAATGATAGAGTATGGCCTTATAAAATATTTGCAATTATAAGCATCAATACTTTACCTTTGCTAAGAGACTTCACTGAAAACAGAAACACCCAAAGCTGCATTTATTGGACTTCTTTGATTTTAGCTGGGCCATGATTTTTTTGAAAAACATAAAAGGAATTTGGAACTGGTTTGAAGGAGTTAAATCTAACTTGTTTCAGAGATAATGCATTATTAATAGCACGGAAGGCTGATTATGCAAGATTAACCTGGCATCGTAGGCATGGAGGGCAGCCGGGTGAATGTGGGCTAGTCACCCCCTCTCAGCATTGTTGTAATAGGGAAAATAGTAGGAGGGAGTATTACCACCATGAGTTGTACAAATAAAGGTGGGATATAGATCAAACAAACAAACCAATAAACCACATGAAGAGCATGAATAGACAAGACTGGCCTGATAGTCAGCACTAAGAGTTAGTCTAGGGATAAAAAAGAAATCACTGCTGTTTTCAGTAAATCCACAGAAAGAGAGAATGTGATGCATTGTTTCCATTGAACAGCAAGAATATATGTGAGTCTGTAGAAAAAACCCCTCTCTCACACACTTTCCCCTAAGAGTTTGTTTAAACTGGAGATTAGCACACAATTCTGTTGAAACATCAATTGTTTATTATACCACTGGAACAGCACACCTAAAAAGGGATGATGCACCCTCTCTCTATAGATTTATGGAAATCAGAATATACATATGTTTGGGTCAGCAAAGGGATTGATTGGATACATCATATGTTTTGTGAGGTCAGATGTGGGATGGATTCTGTGAGATAATGGAGTGGAGCTCCAGAAACAATGTTTTATTGAGAGAACAAACTATTCTCCTGAACGTGGTTTCTTTCTATAGAGTTACTTTTATGGATTTCTCTTATACTGGCTGTGCTTCTCAAAGCCTATGCTAGCTTCCAGCTTCATCTATGTTCCTTGGCCTTCTGAATGTTTTATGGCTGAGTTGAGAAGGTTTATTGTTTCTCAGGGCCCTGGGAAGGGAGTGGGATGGACATACAAACACACACACACACACACATATATATATCCCAAATGGTGCCATATTTTCCTGCTAGTCCATGAAATCAGTTTACCCTAGAATGTTTTGGCATAACTTGTATGCATGGCAAATAAGTCTATCGACAGGTCACTTTATACATGGGTGTCTATGGGGGGCAGGTGGGGGGCAAATAATGAAATGTGTTATAATATCCAAATGCAAATACAACAGGGGAGGAGTTTGCATTATGACATCATAATACATTTTGTCATTTTGTCATCATGACATCATAACACATTTTGTCATTTTGATGAAAGCTTGGGTTGCTGTGGACACCCCTGTTAAACAGGGATATAAAAGAATTTTGCCATGGATAATATTGGGATTGTGTGTGTGTGTGCGCGCGTGCCTTCAAGTCAGTGTTGACTCCTGGCAACTGCCTGGACAAGTCCCTGCAGTTTTCTTGGCATCATTTCAGAAGTGGTTTGCCCCTGCCTCCTTCTTCCCAGGGCTGAAAGAGAGGGACTGGTCCAAGGTCACCCAGCTGGCTTTGCACTGAAGTGGGACTGGAACTCACAGTCTCCCAGTTTCCAGCCTGATGCCTTCACCACTACACCAAACTGGCTCTGCAGCATTGGGATTAGGGATTCTTAAACTAGGGATTGGTTTTCTCTTCAAAGCAATCCAGATCACTTTTTAAAATGTATGAGGTGACAGGCAATTATGTTTTTTTTTTCCCCTTGCCACAGCAAAAATTCTCTGAGCACTTAAGCAACACAGAGCAGGCCTTAGAGGCTGCTTCTCTGTTGCAGCACTTCCTGGACTGACTATACAACATCATAGGTGAGACTGTCATTCCAGGAAGTACCGTGAAGAAGTCGCAGCCCTGCAGAACATCATGCCAAAATGAAGATACCCTGAGGTATCTGGAAAGGAGAGGAAAGAAAGAAAAGTTAACAGCCCTGCTCTGCTTATACATTTTCCAAATAAAACCCTAACTGCCTGTAAATTGATCAATGAATTTATGTTTACAGTAGGTTTATATATATATATATATATAAAGTATATATATATGTATACTGTCAGCAATCTGCAGAGTAGAAATCTTTCTTAGAATTTTACTATGTTCTGATGCTAATATGCTACATAATTTTTCCTATGAATACTGTAGACTTCTTAAAGGCATCAGGTAAAAATAGAAACCCATCTTGTTGCAAATTTTAATAGGGAGGCAGAGAAATGAGGATGAGTTTGTGTCTTTCAAAGCGCCATGGAGTCAGGCGATGCTTCTGGGCCCTTGACAAAGTCAGATTGTTTTCCCAAGTTCATGTTAAATATCTTATCGTTAGCAGAACAAAATGTTTTTGCTCTCTTCGGATGTGCTGAACTGATTCATTTTGCATGAGTTGCAGAATTAAATTTGAATTATCAGAACGTTAGATGCAAACTGAGTATTACCTCGGATGTGTATCAGACAGCTTTTAATATTGTGGAGCAACATGTTTTAGTGTTTAAATTAGTAAGAAAAAAACCAGAAATTGTAAGAAAGATACATTATAAAAGGATCAATCTGTAAAGGGCTTAATTAGCCCATTACTTTTAAGTCCCTTTTTTCAGTGAGCTTGAATGTCACTTACTTTACCACAAGGGAACTTACAGTTTTGATTAGGATGGAGAAAACAGATCTCAAATCTTCCAGATATGACAGAGTGCAGAACAGTGTTTGATAGATGGTGATTTAAAGTGCAGAAAAACATTATAATTCAAGGGGGCACTGCTATTATTTATCAAGATACAGCATTTGAATCAATAAAGTTTGCAATTCTTTATACATGAGAAGTTTTTGTTCTTACTTTACACTGTTCTATGACCAATGTAGAAGTACATTTCTTTTAAGTAAAAGAATTCCTGTTATGACACTGTAGATCTCTGATGGGTCACCAAAGCAACCTTGTTTTGTCTGCATTTTGCACAATGAGGTACACTTATGGAGCTAATGAACCTGCTTGTTATAAATCTTGGCTTCTGTTTCTATAAATCTATAAAACAGCAGATATAACATTTTCATTTTCTTAAATGTCAGAAATAAAAGTAGTTTATAGTGAAGCCAAATGTTTATTTCTTTTCATGCCATTACTTAATCACCTTTGCTCTTTCAAGCACTTGGACTTTTCCTTTCTGCTTCTCTGAAGCCAGCTTTCCTCCCAGGCCCTTTTCTTCTTTTTATTTTTTAACATATCTGAAGAATCCTTTTTTGTGGTGGTTCTCTTTAGGTTCTTCTACTAATCTCAGCACACTCTGAAAGTTAGTTTTCCTGATAACATCTCTACAAATCCCAGCTATCTATATGTACTCTTCCTTGGTGACCTGTCCTCCTTTTCACTTCTAATATGTATCTTTGTTGATTTTCAGATCTCCTGTTAACTTTTATACAGCCATATTGGCATCCTTTGCTATCTTCCTTTTTTCCCCCCAGTAGAATTGCTTGTGAGTGTACATTTACTATCTCTTTTTTAGCACTTTCCCCCTCCACCTGGAATCCTTTTCCTATTAGCTTTCCCTGCCATGGAGCTGTGGTTAATCTTTGCTTTGAGTTTTGCTTTCTTGAAATCCAAAGCATGCATTTGACTCAGGTTTAGTTTCCCTTAATCTTCCCTTAAAGATTTTTGGTCAGTTTTTTAAATAGATCTCACTAATTCTACTTTGTCCATTGAATCTTCTGCATTGATTAGTATCAAGTCAAAAATAATTCTTCTTTTCTCTTCCTTCTATTTTGTGTAAATGTGTTTTTCTTTTTTATACATTTTAACTATGTATTTATTTATTGTTTTAATTTGTTGTAAACCGCCCAGAGTCCCCCATTGGGGGGAGGTGGGTGGGGATAAGTTTGCTAAATAAATAAATAAATAAATAAACTCATCCCCTGTGTCTTCTTCCACCCTCTGAAGAGAAAGTTGTCACATGGTTGCAGATGCTCTTTGGGTTATAATTTGTCCTCATATAGATGAGTAGTATTGGATACTTGTTAATATATTCAATGAGAGTAGGGAGCTGTTCCTTCAGATACATACTTTTAGGGTACAAGCCAGCAAATTAGACTGGGAAACATTCTTTCTGATTCCTCATGGTAGGGACTCATCAGCTAATATAATTCTTCTCTTTGACCTCTTGCAGATAACAGTTATATCCCCTTTATTCTTCAGAGCATCAGCTTCTGGTCTTCTATTCCACATGGTCTCTTGTTTCTTCTCAGAAGATTCAGAACCTGTTTCTTTTCTGTAAGGAAAAGAAAGGAAATCTTCATCCTCTTTAATATGCTGAAGTGAGCCAAATCTGTGCTCCAATTCTCTTTCCTTTTTCCTTGCTAAGTAGAGTTAGTGTATATTTGCTGCATATGTATCCTATGTTATATTCAGGCAGCATCATAAATGTGCCAGAATCACTGTGGGCAGGACCAAAAGTTGCCACAATATATAAAATAGATAATTCATACGCAACAATATGTTTTCTTCTACTTCATAGGAGAAGAAGTAACTTGTTTTCCCTCTCTACATATGACTTGTATATTAGGGATGTGTAGATAATCAAGGTGTGCTAATATAAAGATATTAAAACCTTTGGAGAACCACAGTGGCGTGGAGCAACCTAAGGAGGAGAATGGCCACTTTGCTTAGCAGCTGCAGCTTCTGCACAAGGGTGGGGGGTACATGCATAAGGTAATGTTTGTGAAGTGGAGAAGCCAATCAAGATGGACTGTCTTCTCTTTGGCTCTTTGTTGAGCAGTGCGACCCACCTCTGCAAGACAAAGCACCTTTTCAGGTAGAGTGTCCATCATCCACCTATTCCTAATGTATAATATCATTTAACTTCATAAGGAATATAGTAAAGAAATACCCACCATGTCCTCTTCTCCCCCCTCTTTTTTTTGGCAGTTTCTTTGGGACATAGAGAATATATGAACGACTCAGGCTAACATGCTGAAAATGATATACCAGCATTATTGTCTGTGCTATTTTATTCCTGTCAATTAACAAGTGCATTCTCTGCTTGATGAAAAAGAGAGAGAGAAAGGGAGAGGAAGGGGAAGGGGAAGGGGAAGGGGAAGGGGAAGGGGAAGGGGAAGGGGAAGGGGAAGGGGAAGAAAGTGTGGGACAAAGCACTATGAAGACACTTAATAGATTATATCCTTCTTATTCCAACATTTCAATTGGAATGTATTTGGAAAGCTGCTAACTGATGTGGGAGCAGAATATAACTCAGTGTCATAGAAAGCCATTTCTCACAAGATTTGTGCTGTCCATGAGTTTTTTTTTTTAAATTGATGTAAGGTACAAGAACATGGTCTTTAGATCTTCCATCCTCTACAGATAGTGTTCCTGGGCCTGCTTCCCAAAAGTTGATAATGATTTGTTTCAGACAAGGAAGGGGCAGAAAAAAATATTTCACTATGTCTTAGAAAGTTCTTTCACAAGATAATATGGCATATTCTCTGAACAGCTTACCCAAACTTGGGTCATAGCTAATTTGTAATTTACCACCATTTTCTTTTTGAACAAAATAGCATGGTCCATCAATAAGGACTTAGCCATGGTAGGAATGGTGGTAATACTTGAAGTCTTCTGATGATTGCCATTTTCAGTCAGAAAATGTATACCATATAGCATGTATATTAGGAAAACTGACTTTAAAATAATGGCCCTTCCAAAGGAAAACTGCATAGAAAGCAGTGTCTATTAGGGAAAGCTGCTGAAAAGAAACATATACAGTTTAAATGTTAGGAAAGTTGCATAAGAAAACAGTTTTTTAAAAAGGATTTTTTAAAAAATTCACAGAACATTTGATGGAACATAAGAAGCTAATACAGGAAGACTGACAAGATTTAAAAACTGATGTGCCCATTTAGAATTGCATATCTCATCTCTGGGGCAATCATTTTTGTAGCAGGTATGAAGGTAGCCATCTTTTGTTCTGATTTGTGTTAAACAGCCACTGTGTCCCCATTTAATGATGGCTATTATTATAACTATCTGATTGGTTTATGAGTCTACAAGCCTTGACCAGTGGTTTGGTGATTCAGTGTCTGATAGGAATAAGCCAATTTACTAAGTTTGATTTTATTGGCAATTCTGCCCTAAACATTTTAAAAGTATTATATATTAATGGAATTGTGTTGAAAGCCAAAGTATCATTTGTCAAGCAATATAAGACCTTTAGTTCAACACATGCATTCAATATTTTCTATTTATTTATATTTCAATCTGCCTGGAGTAACAATATAGAAAACACCAGATCAAGAGAAGGAAGGTAATATTCTTGTGGTGTTTTGGCTTTTAAGGGGAACATCAACTTATTCTTCCCATCCTCAGAAAATTTAACACCAATCTTCTGATTTTAGCAGGTAATGTTTTGATTAGCCCATAGAAAACTTTGTAGAAGTTAACAATTTCTGTGGCTGATTATAGTATAGCAAAACGTCAAATACTATAGTTGATTAAAAGAAGTTTGGGAACAGGTAAGCTGGTAATGTGGTAAATGAGAAAAATTATTTAAAAATTGGCTACTTTATTTCAAGGTCAGTTTTAAAAATCTGAATGAAGCGATTTGCAAGTTTAATTTAAAAAGAAAAGTATTTTCTTACTTTACCCAGTAGAATACAACCCAACAGTCATACATCTTCTACTTACTTAAAAAGATGCGGGGTGGGGAAGTGGGAGGACTCACTGAATTAATTCAGTTAATGCTGCAGCATTTCATTTTGAATTTGAAATAAAATGTTATCAACTAATCCACTGAGAGACAATGCTGATTATTCATTACCACTTAAATAGAAAAGAGTGATTTAATGTTCAGTAGCTTATCATGTATTTTAAACTCTAAAAAAACCCACACTAGGCTATTTCTGGACTGGAAAATTCTCATATTCTTCTGTGCCAAGATGATTCACAGCCATTTCAAACAGGTGAATTATCTAAAAATGCTCTCTTTGTTAAAGCACAGATAAAACTTCATAGTGCTCCTTGCCTTCAGGAGTTCATGAGGGCATCCAATGTTTTTCATTACATTTTCGTCCTCACAACAACCCTGTTAGGCAGTGTTGTAAACTAGGAAGGAGGGTGATTTTTACTATGCTGGAAGACTCTTTTTCTCCAAAGAGTCCTCAATTAGAAAATAACCAGGATAGGTTGTCACCAGTCAGTATAATCTTCCTGACTTGTCTAGTTTGGCAGCTGGGGAACACTTAGCCCTATTGCCAAGGACCTCTCCCTTCAAGCTGGCTATAAAACAGAGAGAAAGAGAGACACAAAAAGAGAAACCCGTGAGTTGGATTCTCCACAAAATACACAACCTAAACTATGCAATGATCCGGTCTTGTACATGAGGACAATTTAATGAGAAATTTCTTCTTCAAACACTATAGCTAAATCTCAAGAATTAAAAAAAAGTTTACTTGGGGAAAGAAGAAAACAGGAAGCCCAAGGAAAGGCAACAATTGCCACACGCAGAGGTCTAAATAAAATCAGTAAATGAGCCTTAGATTTCAGAACTGTGTAGGTTTCGGAGCACAGGAACGGTTTGCTTGTCCTGCCTTTTGGTGGTCCAATTCTTGCTTTTCGTTCTGGTTTCTTAAAGAACAGTTTACAGTGGAACCTCGGGTTACGAACGCTTCTGTTAACGAACTTTTCGGGTTACGACCAGCTCCGGCCGCAAAATTTTGCTTCGGTTTGCGAACTCTGCCTCGGGGTACGAACAGGATAGGCGGCCATTTTCCCTGCTGACACGCGGTCGCGGCTTCCTGTGGGCGAGATCGCGGTAGCAAGGAGACGTTCGGTGAGGCTTGTGGTGTGTTTCGTGGCGTTCTGTGAAGGTTTTTGGTGTGCTTGTTAGCATGGCTCCAAAGAAAGTGCACTGGGAAAATTTGCTTCGGGTTGCGACCAATTTGGGTCGCGACCAGAGTCACGGAACGAATTAAGTTCATAACCCGAGGTACCACTGAACTCACATTTTTTTAGAATGAAGAGTTAACTAAAACCCAACCTCTTAGGGAAGACTGTTGGTTTGCTCAGTCCAATGATGCCCTTCGTTCCTTGTATTACAGACCATCCTAAAATTGCCTGGTGGCCCAAGCTATCTTCCTAATGAGTCAGTTATGGAATTACAAAGATACTGCTTAGTTTCCCCCCGACAAACCATCGTGTAAAATGGATTAAGTATGACAAGCATTTTGGGGGGAAAATCTGAGCTACTGAAGTCTCACAGCATGGAGATAATAAATTGTGCTCTAAGGGGCACTGTTGAGCCAAATCCAAATGCAGAGCGTGGGCTAAAGTGAGAGGCAGTGTCACCTAGCGAGCTCAGCAGGGATTTCAACTTGTCAAAGTTCAGCACTTTACTGTAATAAAGCCAGGTTTAAATACAATGGTTCAACAGTCCACAGTGCTGGCTTTATTTAAAATGTCACACCAAGTTTCTAATGTGATCAATTAGAAGGTCCAAAGAAGCTTCCATAGTGTTCAAAGTAACTATGGATCAGAGCCAGGCCAAGCTATTTTGCTCTATGACACAAGGCAGAAAATGGTAGTCTTCAGTTAGTGTCCAAGACCAGTAACATTATTTTGGCATCTGAAACAGAAAATCCTACAAGTGTGTCCTTGTAGCAGTAATCAATTATTAAAATAGCAAGCAATGTGCTGGCCTTTCAGGACAGCTAGCTTCATATGCTTGAGCTGACCACTTCATTCTGCCTAATAGTAGGGTTGGCCTTATGGTCAATTCTTGAAAAGTGGTTATTAGAAAAGTACATAAAGATTACACCCCGGCGGGGGGGGGGGGGGGACTTTCAAAATTTATATCCAATACCAAAAAAAAAGAAAAAAAAGAATGCCTTAATCCCCAGAAAATCTGCAGGATTTTGGTGATGAAATATTAAGTTATTTTGGAGCATTTTTTTACATAATTGAATATAGCACAAACCTATCAACAAACTCCAAGCACCTTCTGAAAAAAAAAAAAAACTCAAGGAGGACAAAACAGACTAAATAGTTTGTGTTCCTGAACTCAGCATGTACCTTCCAATATATTCAGAAAGAGCAACAGCGCTGTGGTTCAGAAAATAACTGAGGATTTCAAAAAGAAATCCGACTGATGCTTTTACATCCAAATGGGAAACATCTCAAAAAGAAAGCTGAAGCCAGGTGTGAGGTCCTGAAACAAAAACAGAATTATTACAAGAAGCTGGAGGGAACATAAATCAATAGGCTGCAGTGTAGCAGAAGTGTTCTGATGTTGCAAAACATCAGGGACTAGTGGAAGGCTTGCTAGACCTGCCTCAAAGACCATGCCTCATTTCTGCCTCCTCCAACATTATACTTGTATGCTATTGCTAAAATGGTACATTGGAAGGCTGAAGATGCATCTCAGGTCTATCCCAAGTTTGCTGTAGCAACTACATATAGCCCAAATCCTTCTAGTTTTATTTTCTCCAGATTCATCAACCAGCATCACTTCTTGGATGCACCTCCAGATTTTCAGTCTACAATGCTGGAGAATTTGACACCCACGGTTGCCAGACACTGCCTCCTATGTAGAGAATTTGATCAAAACAATATAAAATTTTATAGATGGGGGAGTGTCCAATAAAAGTCTCATATTTATATTTCCTGCTATATTCCCACATTTCCTACTGCGAGGATGGGTAACCCTCTCAATGTCACTGGATTCTAACTTCCATCAGATTCAGTTAACATGAACTGGTAAGAAAGATGATAGCTGTAGTTCACCAAAATCTGGAGGATGACAGGTGGTTCAACTCCGCTTTGTTGACTTGATTCCCCTGTAGTAATCATGGCAGGACTTTATATATATAACCTTAACACAGTGTTGTCCAAACTTGGCCACATTAAGACGAGTGGACTTCAACTCCCAGAATTCCCCAGCCAGCCATGCTGGCTGGGGAATTCTGGGAGTTGAAGTCCACTCGTCTTAAAGTGGCCAAGTTTGGACAACACTGCCTTAACATATAATCTTAACAAGCTCTGCAGTGAGTTTTCTTTGTGGCTAGCTTTGCAGCTTCACTGATGTGGTGCAATCTATTCAAAGCCCCATTGTATACTTACACTTCAGAAAACAATGACATGAGTTGTGCTGGCTTATGTCAGGCAGAGTTTTTCCCAAGGTTAAAGGAAACCATGTTGCAGCATCCTATGGACTGGATGCATTTTATCTCGCTGAGAAAGGGAATCGAGAATCAGTGGCTTGTAACAGTCATCCCTTGCTGAACTGAAAGTGCATTGCTGGCATTAAGAGCAAAGTCTGATGATAAAAAAAGAAAGCACTCAGTTTTTATGTAATGGCCATTTAATTCTTTATTCAATAATTAAAGTCAAGACAGCCAATTCAAAGCAGGCAAGAAAGTAAATACTGCATAGCCACTGAGATGACCCCCTTGACAGAAGCTGATTCATCTTTCCAAGAATGCCCCTGGGTGGGAGTTTACTAGTGGGGACACAGTTTCTGACTCTCTCCCCTTGGTTTCTGGATGTTTTATTGGCTTCATTCTCCTTTTCTTCACTTGACTGGCAACAGCGAACACAGTCCTCCCCCAATTTTCCAACCAGCAATCCTATTTATGCAGATATCAAGTACCCACATTTCACCAGGAGTTACAGTATGTTGGAATAGTAGCGTCTTCTTATTTTCATGCTTACATCTTTTCTGTACTACTTATTAATGCAGTTTATTGTTGCAATTGTTTTTTAAATGTTTAAATAACTTTGCAGTCTTCCCAGAGAATTCCAACTATTGGGTGGGTTAAAATAAAATATTAATAAAATGAATAGGCCGGGCAACATGCACCAAATCTTCCAGTGAGCTGTTTGGACGCAAGTCTCCCTAGGCATAGCCCGGTATATTGACCAGTACCCTACACTGATTTGTATTCCAAGATCCCGGGGAAGGAAAGCACAGAAGAAAGAATGATGATTAGAAGGGTGGAAAGAAAAGGGGGTAATATTAGCCCCCATTTAACTAATGGCCAACATTCTGGTGTCAATTAGCAAAAAGAAGGCAGCAGGTAAGAAGGCACTTTTTAAATCTCTTTAGAGATTCAGGTGAACACATGTGGGCTTGCAAGTAGATGAACAATGGGGCCTTCCATCCAGCCCTTAATCTCTCTGACCTCCATACATTAAACAGGAGATCTGTCAGAGAGCTGTATATGTGCTTGCTTGAACTCAAGTACAACTCTTTTCATTATTCAAGACCCTAATTCAGGGGTCATGCTGGCTGGGGAATTCTGGGACATGAAGTCCATATGTCTTAAAGTTGCCAAAGTTAAGAAACATTGCCTTAATTAATCAGGGGCAATAAAACTGGAGTATTCTTGTACTTATCTATTGGTTTATCACTAGGCAAGACCCAAGACTGCTGTAATATCCAATAACTTGTACTATCGCTACCTCTACAAATTTTAAAACCTACGGCTTCCATGGGGATTCCTATTCCCAATTTTTTTAAAGGGGTTTTTGTTTTGGACAAATGGACTATTTCCAAACAAAGCACAATTGTAGCCCTCCATTATTTTTATTTTCTAAGAATGGTTGCAAAGCCTATAAGTGATTCGGAGGAAGTATTTGAAATAAAGATGATAACACTGTGCTTTATAACAATGACTATTTAATGGTATTTACTGGAAAGAAATGTAGACTTTGTAAAAATTTACACACAGAGTCTTTCTAAAGGAAAATTTCTTGCTGAGTTTTTTGGGTTTCCTCAGATTTCTTTGAAGGATTCTTCTGAATAAGGGATCTGTAAATCAAGATCCAAGAAGGTTCTTTTTAAGAACATACTTCGGTGCTGTTGACATGTCAACAGCCAAACTATATTTGCATTTCTTGCTATTTAGCTAGACATCTTGCAGATTTTATTGCTTTGTGGAAAATTTCTCCAGAGTTGTTCCATCAAACCTATCTTGACATCTTGAGATACATTCTGGTGGAGGTTCTAAATTGCAACAAAGTTCTTCCTTCTCTTTCCTCTTACATTTGTATGAGCATGAAAGACTTGAAGTATCCCTGTTCGCCACATCCAAAGGAACAGCAAAAGAAGAGGTAAAGTGTGTTGACAACCTTCCTATTTGGTAGAAAAACACAATTGGTTCATTGAAGAAACTGAATTTGCACTGGTAAAAATATTTATTCTCAGGTGTGTTTCTAATATTTATTTTATTTATCATATTTATATATACTCCCAGAGTCACCTTGTGTGAGATGGGCAGCTATATACATAAACATGAAAATAAATAAATACTGTAAATAATAAAAAGTCATTTCTACGTTAAAACAGCTGCTGCTTCTTGACCTGTTGCACATTTCTTGAAGTACAGAGCAATTCCCATTTCCCTCATAAGACAGTCTTTTCTTAATTGTCTCAGAGATCAGATCCGAATGGTAGTATGCCAGGTACCTGTTAGTAGTGGGTCATGTATTGAAATAAAAATCAAATTATGGCTTTGCTAGTATCAGGACATCATTGATTAAAGGCTTGGTAGCAATCCCTTTTTTCATTTAAAATGTACAGCTGTACTACTGATAAAGTTTTCTTTCCCTTCTGTGTTCTGTTGCTTCCATTGCATTTGCAATATGAGTGATACATTAAAATAAGCAGTGTAAAAGCTGAGCTTTCATTCAAGTGTAAAATGTGGTGATATAATCCAGAGGAAAGACACAGACCTCTCATACTGTTTTTATGGAATGCCATTATGATTCTTGTCAGGTCTGTATTATGTGCTTTGGAGTCCGGACCTTGCTTGTAATGTGACATAAACCAACTTCGCCCATTTCAAACGCAGCTTATCGTCTAACAACAGGTGCATACATTTTGAGGATGTTCATTTGTAGTGACTTAAGTATTCCTACATGATTTCCTTATATTTGGTCAATCATATTTTGCTATCCGATTAAAAAGAGGTTAATTTTGTGTTTCACTGCTGTACCCTTACAGATCTGCCTTCAACAAGGATTTTAAGAAGGACCTGCATCAGCAAAATGCAGATAAGATGCAGGTCCTTCTGGAAATCCTGCTAGGAATCTTCAACAGGTTGTTCAGCAATGTGAGTTTCCACTGAACACAAAAGAGGTACAGTAAGTATAGTCCATGTGGTGGGCTGCCACTGTTCCATGTATTGCTCTACACACTGAGACAAGACTGTTATATTTATCCCATATCCTTATTTTTACTCCCAAGTCCCTCATGATAAATAATGGGTGGCTTCTCAGGAGGGCTTCCAATGTATTACTCCCCAGTTGCCTCCCTCTATCGTGGAAAATCTGTTCCCCTGCTGCCTCCATTGTAATTTTTTTTCAGCACCCTAGGCCTTTTTATTCTCTTGTGTCTTTAATCTTCTATATACTTCATTTGTGATGTTGTGTTTTTAGGTAGTTTCATTTCTGTGATGCTTTCAAGTATTTTTATTTCCATGTGATTCTGAGATCATCCAGATATGCTTGTTTTAGCCTCTGCTGCTTTTAACTGATGGCTGTCTTTCATGGATTGTTTTATTACACTGCTTTTGATTGGTTTTATATGGCTTTAAGATTTTATTTGTCCTTTTATTGCAAGTTGCCCTGAGAATTATTATTCTAGGTTAATTAATTGGCTGTACAGAATGAATAAATAAATAAAACTTGCAACTGGATTCTCAGAAGGTGATTATAATAATGAGTACTTAGGCTATCCACATTCATTCCTAGTGGAGTCAGCTGTTACTATGGTGACACATGCATTAGGTTCACGGAGACAGAATGATTTCTGGCTAGATGTGAAGAATCTTTGGAAACTGCAATTGGTTCATAATGGACAGTGAGAATGTTGATTGGTGCTCACTGATATTACACCTGGGGTCGAAAGGCTGTATTAATTACCAATTTATTCTTGGCACCATTCAAATGGTGGGTAATGACCTTTAAAGCATTAAATAATTCAGATCTAGGATAGCTTAGGCAGGGATGGCAACTAGATGATGATGATGATGATGATGATGATGATGATGATGATGATGATATCATATCCAAGGGTTTCAGTGCTCGATATATTAACCAAGTTGGCTTGACCTTTTCTTTTATTTTTTGTGTGTGTGTGGAAGAGGGCTTCTTGGTGGGGATTAGATAAAACAGATGCTTTAGGCCCCCAAGAAGCTTAAGAAATTTATTTTCAGAGTTTAATTGAATGTATATGAAGGGGAACCATGAAAAAGTTATACCACTAAAAATCATTTAGTCCTGAATGTTGGTATCAACAGTAGCATAAGTATTGTGCAGACAGGAGAAGCAGATGCCTTGGGTCCCAATGACATAGGAATTTGCCAAACTCCCTTTTGCTACCACTCTTTGCTCCATGCCTTCAACAAACATGATTATGCTGGGAAGGGATACCATACCTGGGCTGCATACATCTGCAAAAATGCTAGCTGTCAACCAAGAGAGTTCTGCTGAGAATGGCTGTTGGGAATTTTGCAGCCCAGACATGGTAGCCCAAGTGCAGGATTACAGATGGAGCCTCAGAGAAGCAGTAAAGATAGAAGGAAACAGTGAGTGAGAGAAGAGCCAACAGTGCAGGTGCAACCAGCTCCTGCTCCGTGGGTTCTCCTGTACAATTCGTGCAGCAGCATGAATTGGAAATAAAGTCCTCAGAGGGCTTGGTAGCTTCCTTGGTGATCACTCTCCTGTTCTCTTGTATTATCATCATCATCATCATCATCATCATCATCATCATCATCATCAGAGGGAATAGGCACACCATATCTGAGTTGCAGAAATCCAAATAAACATTAGATGGGAACAAACAGATACAGAACACTATTTCTTTTCTCCCATCCAGAGGCTATCCATATTTTGTTGCCCAATATGGTATGCCTGGAGAGAAAGGCTTTCATGTAGGGGAATCTTCTGAGGGGAGGATACATGAATACAGCATGTCAAGCTGGGGGGAATGGATATTTTGGGTGACTGAGGGGATGAAGGGAGACCTGCTTCTGCTGAGGGGGCGGGGGGGGGGGAAGCAGCCACATGACCCTCCTTTTCACTTCTCCTCACTACCTCAGTTCCCATTACCTGAGGGGCTTGGTGTCTTACCCCAGAGATGTCCCATCTGTGAGGTTTGCCTTGGAGTGCAGAGAATCTACTTATGGCTTTGGGTGTCATGGTCCAGGAGTTCTTGGAGCTCCCAAATGGGGCTGTGGATTGCATGTAGCCTATAGGCCGTTGATTGCCTACCCCTTCTAAGGACTGTTTCATTCCATAACTACCGGTCTATAAGAACTTCTGGAGACAGCCTTCTCTATGCATTAACAGTGGTGTAGAATAAAAAAGAGCTTTCTCTAAATTGTGTGATTCTTTGCCCTGGTTGGTTTGGCTGCTTCTGTGATATTTCATCATTTGGCACATCAGTCTTCTTTAGACAGGCTTTTGTTTCATCAGTAGATGCCTTTGTTTTATCTGCTGCATCTCTCTCTTGTTTTATTATTGTACTTTTTGTTCAACTTTTGTTTTTTCTGCTCCATTCACTAAATGCTCTGTCCTGGAGTTACACTAAAGTAAAGTTGTACAGTTTCTAAGGCCACTGGTGTCAGGTTCGGTCAGCACGGGGCTTCAGGGAAGCAGGGGGCTTCAGGGAAGCTCGCAGCCAGACCACGCGGAATCCACCGACGGTAGCTAGCGGGGAAAAGAGGAACCGAAAGCGCCGCTAATTAACGGGCCACCTGCGCCCAGCCAAACAGGAAAACCGCAGCGGAAGCTTTTAACTATAAACTGATAACGGCGCGAGCCAGCAATGAACGGGGCCGCAGGCAGCGAAAAAAGATTGCAACGCAGCACAGAACCCGCGGGCTTGCACGTAACGGGGAGGAACCAACCCAGCCGGAGGGGGACTGGCAATCAAGGACAATAGACCCTGACCGATCCTGCCATCATGAACAATCAAGGGGGATTATTGGGGGCCCATAATCCGCAGCTGCAACGTGATCGCGGGGCGGGAAAAAAGCGCGGGAAGGGGGGAATATAACAAGTGATGCAATTGTACCAAGCCAGTCCTGGCTTTGCTTGTGACTACTACGTTACGCATGAGTAAACCTTCTTTGTGAACCACACGTGTCACGAGAGTTTCTCTGTCGAACGGGGCAAACCTTACATAAAGCCAGGACTCACTGTTAGCGCTACCTGGTACCACCGAGGAGCGTTTCCTTTTCCAATACAGGCATGACCAGCGACGAGGAATCCGTGGGTCAGCTGGAGCACGAGGAACCCAGGCTCGAGGAGGGACGGTCGGAGCCACCTGGGAGCGACGGGACAGCGGCCAGGACCGGGCGCCCTCCAGCCGAGCGGTGGTCGATGGGCGTGAACCAAGGGCCAGACGGTTCAGGCGTCACGATGACCCGAGGTTCAGGATCCCGGAACCGCGAGTGGGACGAGAAGTTCGCCCGACTAGAGGAGAGAGTCGAGCGGCGCCTAGACGCCATGGAGGCGATGCTCCAGACCCTGCTACAGAGAGTGGGACCACCTGCGGTGAGTGAGGGGGCGAGCAACAGGGGTGGCGGTCCGGCACCTCAGCCGGCACCGCCCACGACGCCCCGGTCGGTGGACCGACGGGCGGCAGACGCCCTGAGACTTTGAGGTATCACTGGGAAGTTCTCAGGGGACCCTGAACAGCTGCCGCACTTTTTGACGCACGTTAGGGGGTTCATGCAGAGGGGTGGTCACCTATTCGCTAGGGACGAGGATAGAGTATCCTACGTGGCCGAGCTGCTAGATGGTCAAGCAGCTAGCTGGGTGATCGGACTATACGATGCCAACGCGGCGGAACTACGGAGTTTCCCGGACTTCATGCAGGCGCTCCGGGACAGATTCGAGGACACATTGAGCGCCAAGCGGGCGGAGGACGACATCCTGCAGTTCAGACAGCGGGGCAAGTCGGTATCAGAGTACGCCCTGGAGTTCCGGAGATTGGCAGAGAAGCTCACGGACTGGCCGGAGTTCCTGAGGGTGAAGTATTTTAAGAGGGGGCTCAATCCAGAGATCCTGGAGCGGGCACTGGGGCGGGACGACCCGTCCACAGTGAAAGATTGGATCTGGCTGGCCGGAACAGCGGAATCGGCGTGGCGGCAGATCCAACAGAGCGCGAGGCGACGGGACCAGACGAGGGACCAGCCGAGGGAGAGAACCCCCGAGGAAAGGCGGAGCAGTCGGCGGCAGTCCACCAGGGTGCGAGAGGCGACCAGAGCCCCGAACCTGTGCTTCCGGTGCGGAGGCAGAGGCCACCGAGCGGCGCAGTGCCCGATGGAGCGGGAAGGAGCCCCACCACGGCCTGAAGTCAAGCCCCCGCGTGCGACCGGGAAAAGGGCCGGCGACCGACCGCGGAAGGGGGCAGTGGCGGCGGTGACCGAGAAAGGACGCGGGGGGTGGTCGACCCCAGAGACGGCATCCTCCGGAGAGGACTCGGAGCCGGCGGGAAACGAGGCGCGCTCGCACTGAACGGCGTCCCAGTGCGAGCAGAGGAGTCGAGGCGCGCGGACCCAATAGGAGATGAGGACTGCCCTCCGTTCCGGGTGAGAATACACATCCGGGGGGTGAGATCTGGAGGGGAGGCACAGCTGCGGGCGCTACTGGACTCAGGCTGCACCCACTGCTTGATGCACCCAGCTGTGGTCTCGGGGCTCGGACTACAGCTGAGGCGGCTCCGGGAGCCCATTGCATTCAGCCAGCTAGACGGCACGCTGGCAGGGGGGGGGCCAGCTCAGTGTTACACCGAGCCGGTCCAGATGACGATCGGGAGTCACCGGGAAGAACTGAGATTTGTGGTGGTCCCGGTGGCCGACTACGCGGTGGTACTCGGCTTGGCGTGGCTACGACGACGGAACCCACGGGTCGACTGGACGGCGGAGGCAGTGCGGTTCGGGGTCGACAGGCCGGCGAAGTGCGAGAGCCGAGGGGACCGAGCCGTGGAGACGGGTGCGGCCGCAACCACAGACGGGCAAGTGGAGGATCCAGGACACTGGGAGACGGGGCGAGAGCAGACGGAGCCTGAGACCCGGCCGGCAGCAGCAGCAGCAGCAGCGCCGGGACCCCAGAGACCCGAAACGATCCCGAGGCGTGGGGAGGCAGCGGCGACTGGCGAGACAACCGCAAAGAGAGAGGCCAGGCCCGGGGAACCCACGACGGGCGGCGGAATCCCGAGGCAGTATCGAGACCTGGCGGCAGCGTTCGGGGAGAAGGAGTCCGACCAGCTCCCACCACACCGGCCCAGTGATTGCGCCATCGAGTTAGAGCCAGGGGCGACCCTGCCTAAGCCGAAAATGTACTCCCTGTCAAGGAGAGAAATGGGGGCTCTGCGGGAGTTCATAGACAAGAACCTGGCGCGGGGGTTCATCCAACCCGCGAAGTCGCCATTAGCGGCCCCGGTACTATTCCGGGAGAAGAAGGATGGCTCGCTTCGAATGTGCGTGGACTACCAGGGGCTGAACGCAATCAGCACGGAGTACAAATACCCCCTCCCCCTGATGAAGGACTTGATGTCGCATCTGTCTAAGGGGAGGGTGTTCACAAAACTGGACTTGCGCGAAGCTTACTTCAGAGTCAGGATCCGCGCAAAAGATGAGTGGAAGACGGCGTTCAACACGCCGCTCGGAAGCTACCAGTTTTCCGTGATGCCGTTCGGATTAAAAGGGGCCCAGGGGGTATTTATGCAGCTAATAAATGAGGTGCTGCACGACCTACTCTATCGGGGCGTCCTGGTCTACCTGGACGACATCCTCATCTACACCGAAACCCTGGCGGAGCACGTGAGCCTGGTACGCACGGTGCTCCAGAGACTGCTGAAGGCACAGCTGTACGCGAAGCTATCGAAATGCGAGTTCCATTGAGAGCAACTAGACTACCTCGGCTACCGAATATCCAGCCGGGGAATTGAGATGGACCCAGCGAAAGTGAAGGATGTCCTGGGCTGGGAAGCGCCGCGAACCCGGAGGCAACTCCAAAGCTTCCTAGGGTTTGCGAACTTCTATAGACAGTTTATCCCGAACTTCGCCCAAATCGCCCTTCTCCTAACCGACCTGCTGAAGACCAAGGGCACTGGGAAACCCCCCAAGCCCAGCATGGCACTTGCGTGGACTGCAGAATGCCAGGGGGCGTTTGAGGAGCTAAAACGGCGGTTCACAGCGGAGCCGATCCTGCGCCATCCTGACCCAGATAGGCGGTTTATAATCCAAGTAGATGCGTCAGACGTGGCAACGGGGGCAGTCCTGCTCCAGCCCAGCCCAGAGGGGGCCATCCACCCATGCGCGTACGCCTCCCGCAAATTCACCGAGACGGAGAGAAGGTGGATGGTGTGGGAGAAAGAGGCGTACGCAGTCAAGTGGGCACTGGCCACGTGGAGGCATCTACTGGAGGGGGCAGCTGAACCGTTCGAGGTGTGGACGGACCATAAGAACCTCGAGGCCCTGAAGACCCCGCGTAACCTATCCCCCAAACAGGCGCGGTGGTCCCAGTACTTCGGGAGGTTCAGGTTCACACTAAAACACATCCCCGGGAAGCGCAACTTCCTAGCAGATGGACTGTCTCGCATGCCCCAGCACGCCAGCCTACGAGAGGAGATCGTGGACTCCATCATCCCTGCCAGCAGACTGGCTGCAAAGGCGGTGACCCGAAGGCAGACCAAGGGGGAGCGACGGGACGCGGCGCCTGAAGTAAGGCGAGGGTTCGCGGAGGCGGCGGAGCGGGACGCTTGGCTCAAGCAGAACCGAGAGGCGCTAACCTGCCAAGAGGGGTTGTGGTGGCACGAAGGAAAGCTGTACGTGCCCGAGGGTTGCCGACGGGAGGTCATGGAAAGAGCCCACGACAGCCGGAGCGCGGGGCATTACGGCTTCGTAAAGACGCTCCACTTAATCCGGCGGCAATTTTGGTGGCCCATGCTCCACAAGGACGTGGAGGCGTACTCGGGAGGTTGCCCGGTGTGCGCGACGGCGAAAGGGGCCAAAGGCACACCTAGAGGGCTACTCCAGTCGGTAGCGGAACCCGCCGGCCCATGGCAAGAGGTCGCCATGGACTTCATAGTAGAGCTCCCGGAGAGTAAGGGGAAGACCGCCATTTGGGTGGTTACGGACTTATTCTCTAAACAAGCGCACTTTGTAGCGTGCCGGCGAGTCCCCACGGCAGAGGGGTTGGCAAGACTGTTCGTGCAACATGTTTACCGGCTCCACGGCGCGCCCCGACGGGTCGTCAGCGATCGGGGCGGCAACTTCATCGCGCGGTTCTGGAGGGAGTTCCTGAAGCGGGTGGGGACGAAACAAGCCCTTTCTTCCGCGGCGCATCCGCAGACGGACGGAGCCACGGAACGCCTGAACGGGGGGCTCGAACAGTACCTGCGCTGCTACGTGGGGCACCAACAGGACGATTGGGCAGAGCTACTACCATTCGCGGAAGTGGCATACAACAACGCCGTCCACAAGAGTACCGGGTTCTCTCCGTTCAAAGTAGCCACCGGGAGAGACTTCGTCCCCATGCCGGAGTTGCCTCAGCCAGAATCCCAGATCAACTCCCTGGACGCCTGGTTCGCCCAAATCGACGCGACCCGGCGAGCGGCGCACGCGGCATTGCAAAGAGCCAAAGCCGACTACAAGAAACACGCGGACCACAAGAGGCTCCCCGAGGAGCCGTGGAAAGTGGGGGACCAGGTGTATCTGTCAACCAAAAACCTAAAGACGCACCAGGCATCGAAAAACTCAGCCCGAGGTTTGTGGGGCCGTTCCCCATTGCAGAGGTCATCAATCCAGTAACCGTCAGGCTGACGCTCCCGAAAAGCCTCGGAAGGATCCACCCGGTGTTTCATTGCAGCCTGCTAAAGCTGCACCAGCCGGGGAACGCCTGGCACAAGACAGAGGGAGTGCCACCACCCATCATGGTCGGGGGGGAGCAGCATTTCGAGATCAACCAGATACTGGACGCCCGGAGGCACAAGGGGCAGACCCAGCTCCTAGTGCAATGGAAACATTTTCCCAAGTCCCACAGCGAATGGGTGAGTAAAACCCACATAAGGGCACCGGACCTAGTGCGGGACTTTTACAAGAAATACCCCGGGAAGCCGAAATAGAGCCGGGGGGGGAATTGTCTTCAGGGGGGCAGTATGTCAGGTTCGGTCAGCACGGGGCTTCAGGGAAGCACGGGGCTTCAGGGAAGCTCGCAGCCAGACCACGCGGAATCCACCGACGGTAGCTAGCGGGGGAAAGAGGAACCGAAAGCGCCGCTAATTAACGGGCCACCTGCGCCCAGCCAAACAGGAAAACCGCAGCGGAAGCTTTTAACTATAAACTGATAACGGCGCGAGCCAGCAATGAACGGGGCCGCAGGCAGCGAAAAAAGATTGCAACGCAGCACAGAACCCGCGGGCTTGCACGTAACGGGGAGGAACCAACCCAGCCGGAGGGGGACTGGCAATCAAGGACAATAGACCCTGACCGATCCTGCCATCATGAACAATCAAGGGGGATTATTGGGGGCCCATAATCCGCAGCTGCAACGTGATCGCGGGGCGGGAAAAAAGCGCGGGAAGGGGGGAATATAACAAGTGATGCAATTGTACCAAGCCAGTCCTGGCTTTGCTTGTGACTACTACGTTACGCATGAGTAAACCTTCTTTGTGAACCACACGTGTCACGAGAGTTTCTCTGTCGAACGGGGCAAACCTTACAACTGGGATATACATGGCTCCAAAACCTTGGTGTGGCTCCTAGGGATATCTTACCCAATTGTAATGTTTAAGGTGAATAGAAGGTTAAAAAGAATGGAGAATAACATTCACTATATTTAAGTTTAATTTAAAAATGTTAAATAAAACATTATGTTTGTTTAGCTCCGTGCACTATTGGTGGAGTTAGTGTAGGTATATTTATAGCATACCTCCTGCCCCCAGTATACCTCAACATAGTTCTTGGCCTAGAAAACAGTGCACTTCTACTCTAGAGTAACACGCTTCTCAGTTCTACTTACCTCCCGGCAGCATTTTAATCTGTCTTCTGATTTTGGTACAGTTTATTGAAAGTAAAGCTACAGTATATGGGAGAAAAGTCGCTGGAGAGAGACCTTGATCACTTTCCTTCCTCCATCTAGATGGTTTACTTTGAGTTTGTCACGTGGTGCAGACATTATGGAGCTCTGCCCAATGCCAGCAATAAGCAGGAGTCTCACTAGTGTATTCAGTGGATAGAAGCAGGTTTGAAAGAGGAAGGGGTCTTCCATATGGCTCCTTTAAGCTGCCGATCTCCTGTGCTGAAACCAGCTGAAAATGAAGCAGGCTTAGGAAATTGCTATCTGGATTTCAATCTGTTCTTCAGCTTTGGTGACAATGTTTGCCGGGTGTTCTGTTCAGGCAGTGGTTATCATGACCCTTTATCTGCTTCTTTATTCTTCCTCCCTGGGCCAGGAAAGCAAGTCCAGTAGTTCACCAGTCCTCTCTGGCCACTCACTGCTTATCCTAACTATTGCTATACTGGTTGTACATGCCGATAGGAACCAGCGAACTGGTACTTCAGAACATTGCTTATTGGAGGCATGTAATGCCTGAGACCCGTCTTGCAAACCACAGTGGGGTTCAGGCTTGATGTGAACATCTTCTTCTTGGACACAGACATTCCCAAAATGGCTGTGAAAAGCAGTGATCAGAGGAGGGATGTGTGCCAGATGTTCTGCACAGCAACCAACAGCAGCACAGATGTTGTCATGATCAAAGAAAAGCACAGCAGAGAAACTACACGGCTGGGCTTGTTCCAGTGCAATTTGAAAGCATCATTTTTGAAGTGCCATAGAAAAGCATAATTGCAGACTGCCTCCACGCTGAGATAGAAGTGAGCTGAGGGTGACATTCAAGTCCATTCAAGTCCTCTCAATGTGACTGTTGAACTGCTGCCCACCCTCAGTTAGTGGGTCATGTAGAAGTGTAAAAAATGTGCTTCATAAATCCTTTCCAAAGGTGCCTCATTAACTGTGTGATTCAGATTTATTCCATCCCTAATTCATATTTATTGCATTTTTTCCAGTGCCACACCAACACTCTCTGTGGATTGCATTCATGACAGAAGCACTAGTTCATCTTGGAGATGCATTTTATCTCACTAGGTCTGACAATCAGGGTGATTCTATCATAAATAGGGTTGAGTAATATTTCTAATTTATAAAAAACAGTATAGAGTTAGGTAAGACATAACTACATTGACATAGAATTTAAGAAAATCTAGCTGATTACAGATTCTAAAAAAGAGTGATTTGTTTTTCTCTTAGACCACCCTTGTGACCTCAAATATCGAAGTTTTCAAATGAACCCTTTCACATATGCAATGAACAGATGAGGGAGGGCTGGAAAATGACTGTTAGTTGTGTCCTCCCTCCCTCCTAGACTTTGATATGCACACCGATCACCCCTACCCATGACCATGTATCCAGGATCAGTGTGAAGGTGACCTTCATATGTGTGAACATGGATCCCCTTCCTACTGTGGCTGAATGTGGACTGCCTTCAAGGAGACTTAGTGTGGTGTTATTGCTTAAAGGGCATCTGACGTTGGAGTGGGAGTACAAGGATCTGTTTACCTTCCATATAATGAGAACAATCAATATGTGGAGAAGACTACAAATTAATATTCCTAATCTTCTGGGCTTTTTTTTTTTTTTCTTCTGCAAAGCTAGGGCAGGCAAGACTTGGCAGTTTAGGAAAGTCAGAAGCTGTAGAGCCTATTTCTCTTAAAATCTAAAAGGGAGTTTGAGATAACTGCAAAATAACTTAGGTGGTGCCACTGAAAACCATTTTTGTTAACCTAGACTATAATGGGGGAAATGGCTGCAATATGTTTTCCCACCTCATTGTTTGATATGGCTTTTGATCTGCAGTTGCTTCCATGAAAAAGCAGGATAATATTGATTAGACCCCAAGTTTATGCTCTTTGTTAAGCTGATCCTGGAGAGATGATGGAGAGGAAACTGAAATAAAGCTACCCACAGTTCACCCTTATCACACCCTTGGTGTCTATTGCCCAGGGATAAGTAGACTCCTTTAAATATATTTAAAACAATTTACACTCTTCTGCTTTTAATACATTTTTATCACTATCTCCCAGTGAATTTCCATTTAAGCTATAATGTTATACATTTATTTATATGCATACGGTTTGAGATTTCTCATTTCTTTGCAGTTGGAGGCAGGCACTTTAATAACCCTATATTAATGATCTTACCTCCTTCTTTATTAGCCCCCATAAATCCAAGTTTAATCTCTTATTAAGCTCACTTCCACCTTGAGTGCACACTTCAGTTTTATCTTTTTATCGTCCTCACTTCTATTCCATCTTGCCTCTGTACAATGATTATTTGTTCCCTTTTAAATTCATCACTCCCTTTCAGAAATATATTTCATACTTCAGAAGATGGAGAATCACATCACCTTCCAGTTATAATGGCACTTGCCCAGCTGAGGACTCACACTGTGAGGTGGTGCCTTGACAGACATGCATTTGGTGGGAATAAGAGCATAAACAATTCCCTGTACAGATAACAGGTTGTATTGTTGGTAACCTGCTAAAAGTTAAAGTGCTCATCTTACAAAGGAGTGTGACATCAGGGTTTTCTTTAAAGAAGTGTACAGTGAGCCACAATGTAACTAAGGTTAAAATATTACAGTGTTCATGATTTTCATTAAAATCACAGATCAATGCAGCAAAGATCTTCTGATTGGATTCAGAAGCTGTGCATTTAACAGTTGCTCTCACATATGATTCTTCAGCATCACTGATTATGATTTTTTATTAGTCAGGGTGGCAATTTAGAGCCCAGATATGCTTACAAGGTTGTGAAAAAATCATGCTCAGACAGCTGAATAACTGGCTTATTTTTGCCCATGGTGACATAAATCTTCCCAATACATTCTCCAGATGTACTGGGATTGCACGTTGTAGAATTCACAGCCCATGTGGCTGAAGACCACATGGTTTGGAAATTCTGGGAGGTGCCGCTCCAATAAATCTGGAGGGCACAAAGCTGGGAAACCTTGGTATATGCTATGTCTTTATCTGACAAAGACATGGAGGTAGAGCTAGTAACATATTGACATTTTCCAGACTGACATTTCACTGTGCTACCAGAGTGTCCCATTTAGGTATGTTCATTGGTCATTCAAATGAACAGTAGCACCCAGTATGTGTTCTTCCTTTTTGTCTTTCTGTGCTGCAGAAAATCTCTTTGGTTCCTCAGAAAATAATCCCATTCTTGGCATTTGTACTAAGGAAGATGCCCTCAGAGTTGGACCAGTGCATCCCTCTGAGCACTTCAGTTTTGAGGTGACCTGTGCCTGGGGATGAACAGTGACTGGAAATGTAGGTCCCTTGCTGTCATCACCACTTCATTATAAACTAGTTTCTCCAGCCCTCTGGAGAACCAGGAGAAGATTGAAGGGGAAATCCTCACCCTGCCCTGGGTCTGGTTAACTGCAGGAAGGGAAACCAAGCAAAACTTTGGGAGACAGTAGCTCAGCCAAATAGTGGGACACGGTGGCGCAGCGGCTTAATGACACTGAAAGTTGCCAGCCAGAATTGGTCGACACTTCAGCAGTTCGAGCCCAGCCTTCACGCAGCAGAGTGAGCTCCTGCTTCCTCCCCCAGTTCCTGTCAACCCAACAGTTCGAAAACTCACGTGAGTAGATAAATGGGTACTCTCACTCCAGTGGGAGGAAAAATGCTGGCAGCGCCTTGCAAAAGGAGTCGGGAGCAGTTGCCAGTAGCGCGGAAGCTGCGCATGCCCGAAAAAGGCGCGAAGCAATGGAAACCCTGCCTCCTGTGCTCGCCAGCTGGACTCTGCTCTAGGAAGGAGGCACTGGCAATCCACTTCCGAAACACCTTGCCTTGAAAACTGCAAAGGACTTGTCCAAAAGCAGTCACTGCAGAGTTGGTAACGACTGAGTGCAGATTAAAAAAAAAAAAAAAAAGCTCAGCCAAGCTGTGTGTGTGTGTGTGCGCGTGCATGCACACGTGCAAGAAGGCCACCAGTCAACTCCACGACTGAAACAAAAATTAACTTCATTAAAGTTGCCAAAAGAAGATAAGGTTCCATACACACAACACACAGTTATAAAGAGAGAAAATAATAAAATAAAATAAAATAAAATAAAATAATCAGACCAGATCAAATACCCTACTGCAATTCCAGCTACAGCCAAACAACTTCATTTCCAATGGAGCCTGAGATCACTCCCTCCTCATCTAGAACTTCAGCCAACTCTCCAAACCCCCCAAAAAACTCTCTTCCTGCCCCAAACCTGACAGAACCTCCTTCTTTTCCTCTATTGGCTCTCAGGGGGTCAGGTGACTCTCTGGGCACATCAGGCTGGTTTGTTTTTTAAAGTGCCAGCTGCTCCTCCACTACAACATTGTTTCAAAATGCAATTTCCCTCATGGAAAATGATCCTTTAGTGATATCATGTACAAGGGGTTCATTCATTTGGACTCTCATGCCATTGCACTTCTTCACCCAACCTTTTTTCAGAGCCCATATAATCATCTAGCTATTTCCCAAAAGGATTTGTGTCATATGTGTCAGCCTTGTGAGGTAGTCCAGACAAGAAGCACACCCAGGAGTACTAGCTCTATCTTTATTGTAAGGTTACATTAACAGAATCTTGCAAGTCTGAAAGTACATCTCTCCCCTTTGCCTTTACAGTCCAAAAACTAGGGATGGTCCCTTCTGAGATGTTTGCCATGCCCCCATTACTTCTGCAGGCTCAGCTGCCTCTTATTTGACCACTGCCTAGTCTGTGGCTCTTCCTATCTCCCAAGATCATTCCCACATACTATTACAATATGTTCAGTAAACAGACAGATAGAAAAGTGGAAGGAGGGAGAAGCAAATTGCTGGAAAGCTTTTTTTTCAGGGGTCTCTCTTGACTGGAGTCATTAGTTCCAGGAGCTTCAAAGGTTCAAATCCAGTAGAGAATGGATTTGTGATGGACAGCAAAATGCTAATTAATTCGTTAACTTTGAGGGAAGAAAGGATCATAATTGATTGGTAAGCTTGATTGGCAAACATCTCAACAGCTTGTAAATGGTTAGCAAATTTGCAAGTGGGACAGTGTGGTAAGAGATCATAGTAGCATAAAAACATAAGCAGTGCCCTGCTGGATTGGATCCTGGTCCCATCTAGTCCTGCAGTCTGTTCTCACAGTGGCCAACCAGCTGCACAAGGAAGCCCACTAGTCTCCCAGAAGATGGCCTTACAACGCAGTCACACTGCCATCAAGGCTAATAGCCATTGATGCCCATGGTGTTCATGAATTGGGTCATCCCTTCTTTGAAGCTAACCAAGCTAGTAGCCAGCACCACATCTTGTGGTAAAATCATATTTTACACGTGTGTGAAAGGGAAACTGCTCTCAACATTTTCTAGATTTTCTCATGGAAAGACTCACTGAAATGTTGGGCAGAGGAATAGCAGAGAGTTTTGGCTCGATATTTAGATGGATTAAGAAAGAAAAATACTTGAAATATCAGAATAAATCTTCTTGATCCATTTTCTCTTCTTTAAAGCAGCATTTACTCTGGGTGGAAAAGGAACAGAATCATCGATACTGTGTAAAACTCTTTTGGAAAAAAAATAGCATTTCAAAGGAAAGTTATAGTGTATCTAAAATGTTACATTTAAATGTTGTCCAATTATATTAGCTGTTCCATCAACTTGAAGAGAAAGCATTGCTCCACGGATGCAAAAGAAACAAACCCATTAAATAAATGCAGGCTCTCATGAATGAACAAATTCTGGGTATGCATCAGATTGTAATCTTGAAAGGTAACAAAGAAACACAAAGAAACATAAAATGAACCAGTGCCTCTAATTCTTCAGGAGAATCCATTGATGGAAGTGGACAAGATATATTGTTTCAACAAGAGTCATGAGTAAGTAATATACTTAATAAAGCAAAATATCCTTCTTTGATTTTAAATCAGCTCCCAATCATCTTAAATGAATTGCCATTTTCCTCTTTTTCTGTTTACATTGTAGAGTCATGCCTACCTCCTCTGTATGGCATTCTGTGGGCCTTCTCTGCTAAACATGCAGCTGAATGAGTTTGCACAAAGCTATGTTCATGGCAAGCTGCAATCAGCCTGCATGCAGAGAGTTCAATGAAGTCTTGCCCAGTGACACTACAAAAGATACAGTTCTTACTGCCCTCATGCATATAGATGGGATCAAGAAGCCAAGGTCGTGGTCTCTAGGAAATATCAAGCAGATTCAGGATGAGAACTTGATTTGGAAGCAGACATTTTGCCACGGTAATCCTTTGAAAGCTGTGGGCTTTGCGCTGAAATGCTAGTAGTTGAAACTGAAGTGCTCATATGGATATAGTGTGGGAAGAAGTTGACACTTCAGGTTCAAAATCTTCGCTTGTATGTTATCCTGATAGAAGCCTAGAAGAGAATAAGGTGTTTGTACTGACTTTGTTAATGTGAAGCATGTCAGTGGGAAGCAAGGAGCAGGTCAGCAGTAACTAGCCCTGACCCTGATATTGTGCATGCCAGCTTGCTTTGTTACATGACATTTGGGCGTATGACATGAACATCTGCTGGGAGTGAATCTTTATATATACAAATAGTTTTATGCTCAAAGGCGTTCATGCTGTTTGGAATCCTGATCATATGTAAGCTGTTGGCTGTATTGATGTATCCTTGGAGGTTCCTCCTAGATGTGTGCATATGTATGCGTGTGCGTGTGTACATATATCTATTTCACCATTCCTCTGGAAGCTCAAGATGGCACATAGTATGTTTCCCTCATTTTTTTTCTCACAGTAACAATTCTGTAAGGATGCTTAGGTTGAGAGACGGTGACCACCCCAAGTCATTCAGTGAGCTCCATGATCAAGTGTGAACTTGGACCTAAACCACTACTTCATACCACAGTGGTTCTCCTTTGGCACTTGAGATATTAAAGCATCCTTAGTCATCATGCACAATATCAGGAATAGGACAAATTGGTATATCCCTGCTCATCCCTTGACACAACCATAAGTATTTGGCATGAATGGAGCTACTGTCAAAATCTGATCTTCCATATTTTTATTATGCCTTGACTATGACTGTACAACAACCTGGACATTAGAAAGCAAAGAACGATATGGTTTTTGCCAGCTTAATTAATAAATAATGGGAGTCATAAGATCAATTAGAATTTTCAAAGTATTTTTACGCCACTAAGTGAGGAATGGAAAACCTAAGAAAACATTTTTCATTCCACAAGTGAAAGTTGTGAGTCACATTGTTTTGCTTCTAAAGAATTTATCAGCTAATTTTAGAAAAATCACAGCAAAAGATTATCTGCAAGTGTCTGGTCCTGATGTTTTCCCCCTCTTCTCTCCCCTTTTCATTCTGCTGCACTGAGCAATGTTTCCCAGGAAAAGCTTATTACTTGCTCACCCACTTCAAAAGTACTTTGGCTTGAGAAATAAATGATCACAACCCACTCAGTAACTTAACAGAAAGAGAAAAACAAAAGATTATGTAAATATGTCTGACTTGCAGATAGAAGAAATGTTCAGCAAAGCTTGTTTACCACCCACCATTCTGATTTATCATCTCTCTCTCCCAATAATATTCATTTTGGATTGTCATGTTTTTTTTTTCTGGAGGGGGTGGCGGGGGGAAGAATCATGACGTTCTACTTTTCCAGATCCATACTGAGGTATTTTTGTCAGATACTTGTGTAATTTCTCTATATGTGTTTTGGTTAAGAATGCTATATTCTCTACCAATGATATGATGGATTAGGAATGTAAGGGAAGTGCTTCAGCATTATTTAGGGTGCTTAGGTACTCCATTACTGTTCTGTAAGAATCTTCCAGTTGCCTGTGTGTGAATGGATCTATTCACTGACTTCTATGCCAACTTTGTTGGAGAAGGAGAGGTAATGCCAGAAAACTGATATTAGATAAATTAGTTGGCTGGCTAGTTCTACTTATTATTGCCATGATTTATTAATTTACCATTCATGTATTCCAGCAGCTGTATCTTCAATCACTTGAAGGGTCCCTACAAAAGCCTCAAGATAGGTAGAATCTATTCTTCTTCCATCTGTAGAAATAAATCCTTAATGGTGCAAGATTCTCTATCTAGAGAAATATAGTGGACATGCATTAATACTTATCCATAGGATTGCTGGAGTACACTGCCAATGTATGTGATATTAGAAGGAGAAGGGTTATTCTTCCAACATTTCATGGATGTGTGTGAAGCCCTTTATCACTGGGGACTTAAGGATCTCTGGAAAGACACTAAAATATCTCTATCTCTGGAAATACTAGTCAGGGAACTGCATGTCAAAGCAATAAGGGGATATTGTGATAGCACCAACCAGTAGTTCAAACCTCTGGCCCTCCTCATTGGAATGGCAGACATTTCCAAGCTCCAGTCTAACTCATAAACTTGGTCATGTTTATTTATTTATTTTATTTATTAAATTTCTCCCCCGCCCATCTGCCCCCAATGGGGGACTCTGGGCGACTCACACAAAACATTAAAACCATAAATGTATATAAATACATAAAACATCAAAATTTAAAAAAACATTACTAAAAAAGGAAAAGGAGAGTCCAAGAAGATGAAGAATCTGGGGCTGAAGACAGCAGGCCTCTATGGGGCTAGCCATACCCACGCTTGACGTATTCCCTCCCCAATGTTGCCAATTTGAAATATTCCCATCAATTTGGTGGGCATTTGTTGATGCTCTGACTAGAAAAAGGAAGTTAATACCAACATAGTTTACGAGTTCATCACTAATTCTGGTATTCTGCATCAAAAATGGTACAATCTCTAGGTTAACTCTCTCTCTCTCTCTCTCTCTCTCTCTCTCTCTCTCTCTCTCTATATATATATATATATATAAAACCTACTTATACAAACATCTATCTGGAAGCACTAACTTGGAGAAAATCATTGCTCTGTCTATTGAGCATTTGCACAGGATTATCATTCATTCTGCTGCTGCTAATTCTACATTTCATCATCACTGCTTAAACTAATGAATTAATCAAAGGATATGAATGTCTACATCACTGGGAATAATAAATTTGCCACAAACTAGAGCTCAGTAAATTGCAGGGGGGGGGGGTTTAGTTTAATTTTGAAACTTCCCTTCTCCAAATTATATAAACAATTGACATGTTACGGCTCAAAGATTCATTGATTTTCACATGCTTTAACGGGCACTAAAATAAAAATGCGCTGAACTTCAGCTGGGGTAAACTTCAGTTATATATAATTGGAAGGTAAGAACTAACTTTAAATTAATTGTGGCAGAGCAGAATTTACTCTTTTTCATTCTGAATAGCTTACCGATTGTACCTAATGATTAACACATGAGTTTAGTAACTGACAATGAATTTGATTAATTAACATTAATTTTGCCCAGCTATTCCAGTATTGATAAATATACATGGAAGCTTGCACTTTTTCCTACTTTTAGAAGCTGGATTGAATTATGTGAACAGTAAATAATAATAGCTGCGTGTGTAGTTTGACTTGCATTTAAGACTGAAGCCACAACAATGAAATTATAAAAATAAAATGTTCTGAATATCAGGTATGATTAGTATCATGGTTTATTAAAAATTGTCCCCTTGTTTTCCCCTTTCCTCTCTACCTTACCAGGAAACCATCATGGGAATTCATATGTGATGGAAGACATGAGTGGGGAAGATTCTGGAATGGAGAATGCCGGGAGGGGGAAGAGACCTTCCAGGGAAAGCACCTCCTCAGCCCCCAGCTGGAGTGTGGGAAAGTCAAGAGGATGAGACTGGCCCCTCCCTGAGGGTATTATGGTTATAGCTGCTGTTGTTGGGGATCAGAATTAGTCCAGCGAGATTCTGTCTATTAGGTGTAAGCTAATAAAGGAGCTGAATTGATTCTGGACTGTCTCGCTGTTGTTCTTGGGCTGAACCTGACATCATATTAGTTAGATACAGATTTCAATAATTTCTAGCTTTAAGTATTGTCATTGTTCCAACTGCCATCTTCTGCCATCAGGCATAGTTAGACTCCAAAGTGCCTTCCCTGTGCTTAAGACTACTAGAGATGACTCTCTATCTCCTCAACTACTCATTGTGATGTTCTGACATTCCCTGCTGCTTCTTGACGTTCCTGGATGCTGCTGAGGTGATACTGTGAAGCCACAGTAAAGAATAAACCTTACTGCAATAGTGGCAAGGTGGCCAGGCTGGATTAGGGTGCTTTTTATCAGCTTTGACTGCTGTAACTCTCAGAAATGAATGGCAGGGGTTCATGACAGCCTGTAAGGTTTCCAGGGTCCATATATACAATAGTGCAAGTGAATTGTGAATTGCAAAATTTTTCAAACAACTATAGTAGAGAGCCAATCCCAAGTATACGTAGTCTGCTAGTTGACTGTAGTGTGTTCTGCACTTTTTGCATGTATGCTTGCCTGCTGTTGCACAAATTTAAGTGACTGGTTTGCGTAATGCCAATTAATCAATGGTTTGCTTCATTAAAGGCCTGGAGATTGTTGGGACTGCAGTTTTATTGACTGTATTCAGCTGTTTGAGCTTACAATATCAACAACTCAATCTATAAAAGATATCCTGCAAGAGTCACTCATCTGCTAATAATATGACTTGTAGATGACTACAATGTGTTATCTACATAGTAAGGCTTAATATTTACATTACCATTACTATGACTTCCACCTCATTGTACCTATATCTTCATCTACATTAATATATCTAGATTTGTACAAATTCATCTGCATTCATCTCTCTCCCAACCTCTCTCTGAGCATATCTGCCCTTGCCGTTGAAGCTGCTCCTGTCCTGTGCTCATGCTGGCTTGATTCTAACCTGGTTTCAGAAAATCCTCTCTGGGCTGAGACCCTCTGGTAACAGCTTGCAAGATATTGAGTCTGACTGCCAACTGCCACATCTTCCCTCTTCTGCCCTCCTTCCTTCCCACTTACACACACAAAATACACATGCAAACACATAAAGTTGAATTTATGTATACAGAGGTTAAGCATCTAAATGCACATATGTGCAGTCCCAACAAAAAGCTCTTTCTGAAATTCCTTTTTTGACCATACATGTTTTTTAAGGTCTTTTTTTAATTACCATTTTTCTTCTGGGTTTCCTCCTTCTCCCTTGACTCCCCCCCCCCACCTTTCCTTTCTTTTCTCCACCATCTCATTATGTTTCCATTCCTCTGAAACAGAAGGCTTTCACCCATCTCCTCTGCTTCCAAATAACCCAATGGTTGGATTGAGAGGCAAGAATTCTACTGATTAGGTTATTCATCGTACTGAATATCAGGGTAAAGGGAGAGGCTTAAGCTAATGTTAAGCTTTGGCTCAGCTGAAGGGGCTTCCTTTTTTTTCTCCTTCTCTCTCTCTCCCTCCCCCCCCCCCTTTCTTACTCTGCAAATAGCCAATGCACCGCTGAGATTAGCCTGCTCCTGACTGAAGCACTGTAGCCCAAATGCACAGGAACACTCAAGGTAACAGAGTAGGGAAGAGGGTTCTTCAGAAGCGCAGAAGAGAAATGGTCCTTGAACTCACTTTGAAGAGGAGCAGGGAATTAATAAAGGGTGGTATCATCTGTTTTTGCCCTCCAGAAAGAGTTGCCTGCTCATTCTGGAACTGGGCAATGGATAATTCAGATAAGCCTTCTCTTTATATCAGCCTCGTAAGCCTGGATATGCTGGCATTGATTTACTACCACAATGCATTTTATGTGTCAAGGGTGATGTGATTCTCTGTAATGAGGTGAAGAGGCAACATGGTTTGCCTTGATGGGGGACTTTTCATCACTTGCAGTTCTGAGCAGTGCTTGCAAAAGCTGGAAGCTTCTGTGCATACATATGCCAGTCAAGGCAAGTCATTTCTTGGTCCTGAGAAACGATGTGTTGCTTCAGAGAGTCTAGACGGGTGTTTTGATTGAGCATTCATTGAAGTGAAACATACCCTTGAAAATCTACTTGGCTGTAAGAAAGAGCATGCCTATTGGATATCTTCATCTGAAGGCCTACCTCTGTGCTTATAAAGCATCTTTTCTCTTCTGCAGGTAGAATTCATCCAGAGGCGGATAAATTGTGAGAGGAGTGAACTCAGTATACAGCCCGAATTTGGGCATTTCAGAACAGAGCTCATTTCTCCTCCACACGCTTCACAGGCAGTGCAACAGACTTCCTGCATCTAGTCTCGGGTCTTTGTTGCAACTGTCAAACCCTCCCTATGGGAAAGAAATCCAAACAGAAGTAGATTTCTAATTTGGTGTGCAGGGCAGCTGGCCACTGGAACAAAAATCATGAATAACGCAATGGAAGAACCATGACTCATCCCAAAGAGAAATATCCTGTGGCAACTCCACAAGTGTTGACATCTACCCCAAATGAGTGTGGAGGGCCCCTGAGGGTCCAAAGAACCCGGTCAGAAGCAGAATCAAGAGTGACCTTGCTCCCAAAGCAGCAGGTTTCTGCCCACTGAAATCTGGGACTAAGTCCTCCAAAAGATCTGCAGGAATGAAGTCTTACAAGTGCATGGAGTGTAGGAAGACCTTTAAAGATCAAACTGTGCTAGTGAAACACTTGAAGAGACATGCCAGGGAGAGGAGCTTTAAGTGTCTGACTTGTGAGAAGAGCTCCAGCAAAAAATCAAGCCTCTTAATACATCAGCGGAGCCACGCAGATTCAAAGCATTTTGCATGTAGTGAATGTGGGAAAACATTTGGGCAAAGAGTATATCTTCTAATCCATAGTAAAACCCATCTGCTGAAGAAAACTAATAATGGTAGAAACCATGTTAAAAAGCACAGAAAAGAGAAACCACACAGCTGTTGGGAGTGTGTGAAGACATTTTTTCTCCACAAAAATTTCATAAAGCATTAAAAAATCCAGGTAGCATCAATCAATCCCAGGCAGACCTCAAGCAGTGCATCTTGGATACAGCACAAAGGCAGAGCAGAGGAGGATCATTCTGAACTCCTGCTTGAAGAACTGACAAAGATGAGGCAGAACGATGACATGCTTCTCCTCAACCAACAGAGTCAGCTCCAGGTTTTGCAGGAAACTCAGAAGCAACTGGGTGTTCTTCTGTCTGGAAATGATGTAATCAGTTTCAACCTATACAGCCTTGGCCTTCTGTTAGGCCAGCAGGCTGCAGCCATGGGATCCATCCCCTTTCCTTTCCTTCTCAACCCAAGGAACCTCCTTCCAGAAAGTGCATGTCCTTTTTCTTCTCAGATTTCATCTTAGTCCAATATAAAGTGCCCTGCTCTGTGGGGTCCTGATGGGCTCCAGTTTTTTGGAATTGGTCAAACATTTTCTGTAGACATTTTTGAATGGATTTAATGGTATGTCTACAGCCCAGCCCAAATATTTTTTTAATATGGGAAGTATAATTAGCTTGGCTGGTCCAACTATTGTATCTATACCCAAAGTTTAACGTACATTTCCTTTACACCATAGGTTTATCTTGTTTCATTTAGACCCAGCTATCATGATAAGCTTGCTCCATATCCTTTTGTGTTTATGGTTGAACCACATAGAGATATGCTTTTGTTTTTGTTTCTTTAAATAAATGAGAAAGCACTCTGTAACACTAAGTTGTGAGAGCCAACTCTGGTTGTTTTTAAATCCATGTTCAGGAGTGGTCTGAGTTGATAGTCACTGATTTAACATCCTTCCCAGTGGCTACCTGCCTAAAGGAGCAGTTGTCCCAGCAAGGTGGGATCCTGGCTGGCACTCCTTTCAAGATGTATGTACGTTTAATAGGTCACATCTTATTCAGGCCAGCCCCCAATGGGTGAAATCTTGAAAGAACAATTCAGCTTAACAGAAGAAATGGAAGTATAGCTTTCAACTGAGAAGTTTGGAAAACTTCTTTCACCCCTCAAGGCCAGCAGAAAGTCTGGCACTTTTGTGAAGGCCCTCCTGGATCTACTAAAGATGGATTAGAATGACTGACTGCTGTCTCAGAGCTTTTGCTCTTTCATTTTATCAAGAATATCTTGCACTGAGAAGATGATATGTTTTTCACTGAGAGGCATGAATCTCATTGAGTCTGCTGTGTGATTGCACAGCATGGAACTGTCATTGGGAGGCTGCAAAAGATGAAAGGAGAATGTGTAGTTGAGGAAATAGGTTGACATTGTTTTGCCTACAGGGATGTTTGTTCTGCACTAGGCTGACTAATTTATGGCTGACAAAAAAATTGGAAAAAACATTCTTCTGCTAATTTCTGTCACCTTTAACTTTCAAATTTATTCCTTTATTTCTTAGCACAATAAGAAATCTCACGTTTGAAATTAATAAAAGAAGCATGGAATTAAGATCCCAAACCCACAGAGGTGGGAAATTGGAGGTCTTTGATGTGTTCTTAAACTTTACTCCCCCTGTACTATTCTAACTAAATTTGTTGAGAAAAGAAGTTCACCAACATCTGGAGGACCACCGTTTGTTTCATCTTTGTTAACCATTTTGTTTTTCATGAGCACTAATGATTTGTTACCATTAATGTGGACATCAAATAGTATTTTTAATGACATAATGGGTCATTTACTAAATTTTGATAAAGATCCACCAAACTGAAAGCAGTCCTCCAGGGACCAGTGAGTCTTTTTCTTCCAGTGACTGTATACTTTTGGAAGAGCACAGTGTTCCTTATCACACATTCTTAACTGGGTCAAAGAAGATTAATATGTCAGGCGGATACCCTAACTCAGTTAATGTTTGTGGCTAAACTCACTGTGTCAACTGCATTATGTAAACTGGAGGTTAGCTGTCTCTTCCTGCTTCTGAAACACAGACAAAATCCTTGTGGGACTCTGTGAAAATGGGAATTAAATTCAGTTTCCTTTTGGCTCCTTTTTTAAAAACTAGAAATGGATCAGACTGTAAAGCACCCAATTCTTTCTGCAGTGACTGACTATATCACCACAGATTTTTTAATTTTTAATTTTTTTTTTCATAGAATAGCTCTGTTCCCAGGATTTGGCAGCTCTTCGGCCTTCTTTGTGGAGGACTCAAAATTGGCTGCTTTCTGAAAAACGAAGTGATCTACTGTCATATGCTACCAGAGCACAGGGTAGGGCAAATCAATTGCCTGATGAAGTAGATCACTTGGCCAGTTGTTTCATTGGAACACAGCCAATAAAAAGCTGTTTTAATCTTCATGGGTCACAGGTTGTATTGGCCTATTTTAGATAATTAGGTTAGCTTACCCTGAACTTTATAGCAGGTCAGAATAGGTTTCAAATACAAATACAAAGAGGAGAATTTCATGGTATAGTTCTTACCTTGTCTAATTCTTTTTAAAGTTCTCTGTATACTCCTCACAAAAAGAGGTTGAAATTACTTGTGGTATGTCATTGTTCTCATTAATCACATTTTTTTAAAGGTAGCATTAGGAGCATTGCATTTTTAAGCAAATAACTGGCAGAGGTGTGGAGAGTGACATGTCTCGAATATGCAGGTACTCATAAATTTGGGAGGGACATTTGACTGAAAAAAAATGATAGGAAGAAAGTAATTAAGCTTGCCCTCTATCTTCAGTTCAGCAATGAAAATTGGAGCCATACATGAATCTTTTTATTTTAAACTATACAAAAAGAGTTTTCACCTCAGATATTTGGGATACCTTGATTGCCAGTAAAGTAGTGCTTTAATGACCATACACAGGACCAAAATATTTTGTACAGAAGAGGATTTCCATTGTGACCTAATCATCTCCTTCTGTGTCCAAGGTAGTACCGTCCACCTCAGGAGGATGCTCTATTTTGGAAACTAGTTGATGGGTAGAGTCCTATATGTGTTGTTTCTTAAAACCCATGTTTGTTTTTTAACTTCTCTGATCACTTTTTTTTTTTCATTTCCTGCTTCTTGATCTTATCCATGATCATTCTGATAACTTGAAATGGTGGATTCTGCTTGAAGTATAAGGCAACCGTAAAGGGAACAAATTATCTGGATACTTGGTCATGGGACAGAAAAGGCCTTTGTCAGCTTGGCAGATAAGCTTCACTGAGACTTTGATGGGGCAATGCACCTCTCTCAATCCTATTGCACCTCTTAGCAGCGTTTGATACTATTGACCATAGTATTTTGCAAAACTATCTCCAAGCCCTAGGAGTTGGGGGCACCATTCTTTAGCAATTCCAGTGTGTAACGATGGAGAGGTTGCTCCATTGCAGTGTACCACAGGGTTTGGGTCTTTCCCCTTGCTACCTAATACCCATTTGAAAGAGCATCTACCAGTTTGGAGTGAGATGTCCTCCCTATGTTACACACATTCACTCACTCTTACCCACTTACATGTGGTTGAGTTCACCAAGCTCAGTCTGGATTTGGGGAAGATAGCTATGTACAGTAGCACAGACGAGAGTCTGGAGGATGGGGTCATCCAACAGAGACCTGTACAGATTGTTCTTTTTATCCTCTGGCAGCAGCATTTGTTACATATTCTTTTCCATGTCACCTCAGATCCATTAAGTTCCTATTAGGTTACTGAGCCAAATGTGACTGACTGCATGGCAGTTAGTTGTTAATGTTCTTGTCTCTGGTTGCTATCCTCCAGTCTCTGCTTGATTTGATTTTGATGAATTGCTTTCTAGTTCCATGCCTCAGTGCGTCACCTGAATATGTACCCAACGGTAGACCCCATTCTTCCATTCCTAGATAAAGTTGTTTTCTTTATACATTTCACTCACCTATTAGTTTAACTATCACTGATGCCAAGTTGCTTGCCCTCACCTGAAACTCAGGAAAAGCTAAAGTGAGGTTGCTTTGCCCAGACAAAATACCATGAAAAGCTTTAAACTGGCTGTCAAGCTGTCAGGATGCAAATGGGCAAATAAGCTCAGATTAAATCCCTCTGAGACTAAATTGCTGTTCATAAACATCCAGAGGCCCTGGCCCCTACTATGGATGGTGTCACACTTCCACTCAAGAAGTTGTTTCATGATTGGGGAGTTCCTCCTGGACTCACACCTATCACTTAAAGAGCAAGTGAAGATCATGGCCAGGGGGGCCTTTGCCCACCTTTGGCTTGTGCTCCAGTTATGTCTGCAGCTCGATCAAGATATTTTGGCGACTGCCCTGATCACCACTCAGTTGTATGGCTGTGTGTGGGGCAGCCTTTGGAGATGATCCACAAGCTGCAGCTGGCTAGACTGCTGAGAGGTCAACCTCCTCATTGCAGGGAACTCCCAATTCTACCAGTATAGTTCCACACCAAATTCAACCTACAAATCCTTTATGGTAAAGCACTGGGTTACATCAGGCACTGCCCATTTGGTGGGAACATCACTGTGGTTGGGAGGTCAGAGCTGATAGATCAACATGACAGGCCTTTTCTGTGATGGTCCTTGTGTCCTGGAATTCACTATCTCCAGAGGCTCACACAGTCACCTTCCTCCAAGCATTTCATAAAGCAGTTAAACAACTTTATTCCACCAGGCTTACAGTTACAGTAGGTGATTATTTTGTGGCTTACATCTCTGTGTGTATGTTCTTTTGATTTTACTATACATTGCCCAAAGTTTTTGATTGAGGTGGGCTGCAAAACCTATGAAGTAAATAAATGAAATAATAGCCATTGGCCCTTGTTACCTTCTCAGCTACCCAGGCAGTTTTCACTGAGGTCAACCCTAAGACTATTCCTTCTTTGTTCTACTTTTGCAGTTGCCCAATACAGCTGCTTCTTCAGCTTCTCCTCTTTTCCTCTCATATCTTTCCTCATTTGTTCTTCAGATTCTTAAAATGTGAAGAATTTTATATTAAATCAAATGTTAGATTTAAGCACTTCCTTCAGGCATTCTAAAAGTTATTTCTACAATACATTAGAAAGAAGAGTAGGATAGTGTGGTATAAAACTCACCTAAGAACACACCAATTAGAGAGGATCCAAACATTATAGCATTTGGGCTACAAAGTTAGTTAGTCACTGATCTCCAGATGTTAAGAGTAAAGAGCCAGAGACTGGTCAACCAAGTTTTATATGGAGTTACAGAGATTGAAAATGAGTATATAAATTGACCATTGACAAAGAAATGTTTTACACTGATAAGGAGTACAGATAGGGCTCCAAACAAATCTGGGTGTCCCTCTGTCCAGAAAGAGAACTCTTTGTAATGCATGGTACTTAACCTTTGAGACATATGAATGCCAATCAAGCTTATTATTATTCTAGGTTTGACCTTGTGTCCCATTTTGAATAAGCTGAGTTGTCAACAGTCCCAATATCCTTCAGACTGTTGCAGTTTTGGAGTATGTGAATCAAAGGCCATTCATTGATGTAACAAAGGTTACAATTTCAGCAGGAGATGTCATGAGGAAGTAGTTGTGCCATGTATATGGGAATGATGGTTTAACAATTAAGGCTACTGTGGCTAAATACATTGATTTTTACATTAAGTAGGCAAGCCAAGGCAAATATATTCAGGGGCTGTCAATGATCTTGTTATGTGCATGTAGGAGGTATACAGACAAATAAAAATTCCTTCCATAATAGCATGGCATCTTGGTTCTCTCTCACATTTTTCATTCATATCATGTAAAGGACATTTTTCTGAAGTGGGGAGATTCTTTTAGTTATGGAAACTCCCCATGAAAACATAGAATTCTTTGAAACTTTCCTGGAATGTCCATGTGGTTATGAATTTACAAAAACATATAAAAATATATAATTATTTTCATAGGTATATAATATGTAATTATTATATTTTATTTATTCATAACTCACTGATACATTATTATGTTGTTTCCTTGTGGTAGTCTCACTCATACACCTTGTACTTTTTCCTCTAGTGTTCTGATCATTTTGCTAGCCTGAATGCATAATGTATCAAAAAAACTCCAAAAAACAAAAACAAAAACCCTCATTCTCTAGTCAGAATACATCTGATATTAATTGTATAAAACATTTCCTGTAATATGTTCAGATTTTGCTTGAGAAAATTACCAAGCTACCAATTTCCACAGTTGAACTGGCCCTAGGGAGGGGGCAAATGAAACTTTTCCTATGATTGGATTTCCTGTCTCCAGATTACTCCCAATTGGTGGGTTTATGGAACTTAAACATCCGTTTAACTTTATTGTCCATTTTTCCTAGCAGATTTCTTCTCTGCCTTTTCCCCCCTTACAGATCCTTTAAAATGGACGAGGCCTTTTGAATAACCCTATCCTGCCTATCTTTAAATGAGCCTTGAAAACCTGGCTCTTCCTTCAGGCCTGGAACGAGGGGGGTGGAAGGGCCCCTTAAGGTTGGGTGTTATGGGGAAGATGTGCTTTATTGTTCCCTCTGGGTATCGATCATTAATTTCTGATATTGTGTTGGTTCTTGTCTTTTTTAATTTATAACTTGCTGAGAGTCATTCTGAAGTCAGGCAACTCTAGAAATATGTTCAATCCAATCCAACCCAATCCATAGAAAGTTGCCACATCCTCTAGACTAGTGTTTCTTAAACGTTTTTCTCTCAGGACCCCTTCCCACTTTTAAAAATTATGGAGGAACCCAAAAGAGATTTGGTTTGTATGGGTTATATTTATCAATATTTACCATATTAAAAATTAAACTTGATGCATTCGCTGCTGCTGCTACTTCTCAGGATTGTTTGATGGGATTTTAATATTGTGTTATTTTTCAACATAGGCTGGCAAATAATTTTGATTCTGAGGACCCCTGACAGGGTCTTGGGGGATCCCCCAGGGTCCTGGGACCACCCTTTAAGAAACACTGCTCTAGACCAAGACTGAAATTATTTTATTCAGTTTATAGTGTACACAGTTAATATGGCTTACGTGGATTGTGATATGGGTTTGGTTTCATAAAAGCTTTTCCATCTATATCATTTCTTAGATGGCCTGTGTGACCACTTGCATGTGTAATGCACTGTCACTTTTTCTTTGGCTTGTAAAAATAAGGGAAAAGAAAGGAGTGTGTATCTCTGAATGTATTGCAATGGAGCCCATAAAGAGAAATCTAGGTTTTCGGTTTTGTTTGAATGGCGCTTATTCAAGAAGAGTGCCAGAAGTGGTTTGAGGTTCTGTTATATAGTTCTTAGCTTATAAGGGTTTATCAACTGCTGTAAGAATATCTTCACTAAAGTTTTCTAACATGGAAGTTTCTTCAATTGCTCCATCAAGATGAAAACTTTCCCCCCCTCGATAATGCAGATGTAGTATTTGTTTTTTCAGATTGTGTAACGGTTAATAACATTGAAAATTTCTGTCCCATCCCCCCACCTCTTTTGATCTCTAATTAAAACTTCCTCTTCGCTCATGTAGTGCTCATTTTCTTTTTTTGGAAAGATGCATTTTCTTCTGCCTTCTGGAAATTGAGGTCATGTTTCTCGTTTTAATATTGTGCTTTCCACTTTATTTCAATCTTTTCAATCTGTTGGTTGAATAAACACTATCAAGACAGTGGGGGTGATATATGTTGATTTAGAAAACTCCGTTCATTTTTTCCCATCCACATAGCAAGAGGTTGGAAGTATCTAAAATGTTGCCTTCTTATTTAAGGGCATAGGAAAGGCTGTGTAAAGTATGAGATACATTGCAATCCATGGTCTTCCTGTTCAAGAGCTTTGTGGGAAGGAGGGCTTTAAGGGTTCCACTTGGCTAAGAAAGGGCAGGTGATGTTTTTCATATTGTAGACAGCACTGATTCCTTTAAATTCATGCTGATCAGAAACCAAACTTTATGACTGGCCAGGAAAAAAAAATGGTTAAGGAGATCATATAGCAAGAAGCAACAAGTCCAACTGTCAGGGATAGATTCAAATTAAATTAATCTTTACTACACTGACAGAGAAGGCAGCTTTATCATTAGGCAAGCTAAGACAGCCATTTCAGGCAGATTTGGGGTGTCATGAAAGATAGTTATTCTTATTGCATTTTTATTAATTGATTGATTTCTGCCTCATAGTCCAAAATAATTCAGCAGCTTTGGGTCCTACACACATTGACTGTGGTGCAAAGTGGTATAGCCAAATACTTGGGTCTGGTGGACCCTGACTTTTGAGGGATACTTATTTTAATTAACACTTGTGAAGGCTTGTGCAGTAAAACAGAGCGACAATGTAAAAGAATCTAAATGGAGGCAGATGTTCTTTGTATCTTGTAGGCCTCACTGGGCTGATATCAGTGATTCTAGGTTCTCAGAAAGAGAAGTGGGTGGAAAAAAGGAACTATTGGAGAAGCTATGGAAACAGTGGATTAAAACGGCATGTCTTCAGTTCTTCAGCTATTGCTTTGCCTATCCGTCAGTGGCAACAGGAGAGGAGACCCTCTGCTGGAAGTAAGCAACCAAGTTCCATGCCTGGACAATGCCAGGTATGTGATCTTAAGCATCACTATTTAGCTGTTGTCTTTAACAACTGAACAAGTGAAGTGAAAAAGTCAAAACAGCATCCAGTTTCCTAGACTTGCTGATTTTTAAATGTACACTGAGGTGGTCTGAGGCCTGAAAGAATCATTCCGCTTAAATTAACCACCCAAATCAGCTGCTCCAGCTTGCATTACAAAATGGCTTGGCCTACGGACTTGATTGCAGTGCTTTAGGAATCAAAATATAAACCAGTGCTAGGGAAACCTTTGTGCTGGCATCTGTCAATGCAGATGCCAGCGTGAATTCTGTTTGACCCTATTCTCCTCTTATGATTAAAAAGAACATTTCCATGCTCTGCAAACTGTAGAGTTGCATAAGAGCCTTAATAAGTGCTTCTGGGTGCCAGAGTTGTGCTTTTTGAATTTTTTTCTCATGTGCTTTTCCCTAACAACAATACAGAAGGATAAATATACCAATAATCCCATTACTGTATTTGGTACAGAAGGAGTCAATGCTAGCTAGCAAAGTGTTATTTTAAACCTTACCCGTGTATGTCTGCAATGTCTCCATGCACATTTATAGTAGAATATTTTTGCTCTTTAGACTGTTCATCTCTTTGATCTAAACATTAGTGCACTCATCCTGAGATTCATAACTATTATCTCAGATTATTTGGAACAGGTATTAATCATTTTGTAAATTCCAATGTTTTATCCATCCCATTTAAGTGCTTTATATTTAACAATTCAGAAACCAATACATAGAATGAAATCCAGATTTAGTTCTACTTAAAGCAGACCCATTGAAATGAGCAAGACAAAAATATCATTGATTTTAAGTAGTACTAAGATTAGATTTCACATAAGGATGGAATAAGATAGGATACTACCATGATTCCCATATTGCAGATAGGGGGCTTTGAGTATAGGATAGTGGTTGCATAGATCCTGTCTAGTGAATCTGTGTCTCAACTGGTGACTTTCCAAATTGGAGCTCACATGGATTAGGTTTGGATGACGCAACAAGTTGCATTATGGTTTCTGAACCAACAAGCATTATTGTGTGCTGCGGCGTCCCCTGCAAGTGGGCCTCATACCAAACCATGAAAAATTCCACCCACAGTTTGTTTATTATTTTGTCAGCACCAAGGACACTGGTTTGCTCCTCTTGTAACAAATAAGAATAAGAAAGGTGGCTCATAAGAAACTGTGGCTCATGGGAAGGAACCAGTAGGTGTGATGGAAAAGTGTGTACCTTCTGTTTGCTGGCTCCTCTGCAAAGAAACATAGCTAGCAACCCCAGATATTTTCTTCCATGGTTTGTTTAACATGTGTTAACCAGAGAAAGAAATTAACCATGATTCATCAAAGGAGGAGAGCTGTGTTAGTCTGTAGTAGCCCAAAATCAGGAGTTGTCTGGTAGCACCTTTTCAGACTAACTCATTTTATTAAAAGGTATTAGCTTTCATGAATTACAACTTCATCAAATGCCTGAAGTGGCTAAACTGATGTAGGATTTAAATTGGGATGAAGGCAGGGTGGTTATGAAAATGCAGGTTATATGTGAGACAGATTTAAATCCTGGACCTGTTTAGTCACTCCATGTATCTGAGGAAATGAGCTGTAGTTTATAAAAACATACCAGTGGAAGAAACCAACATAATTTAGGCAACAACTCAAACTTAATGATGTGTACACATTGTAGCTCGGTGCCAGTAGAAAAAGCCAGGTTTTCAAGGTTGTGTGGATCTCAGAAGGAATGTCGTTCCAGAGAACAGGCTCATCTTTTGTTTTTATCCTGTATCTTTTAAAAGGAAAAGGTCTACAGGAACACTAATGCACATTGTGTGTGCATTTCTCTTACTTGTGCCTAATCTATTATATTAATAAACATAATGTGGTTTTGAATATTCTCAAAGATAAACACTTTCGAACTTCTTTCTGATTGAAGAACTGCATCAGTGATGATTTTCACAATTTATACAGTCATCTAGCCATCACTCTGGTGGTAAATCACAAATACAAGCAAGCTTTACATCACCGTAGTGATAGCTGAGTAATGCTATAAATCATCAGTGTAAAAATGCAAGATTTGGGAAAATGCAAATATTGAAACATAACTGTAATTTGCATATTGATTTGGAAATGCATATTAAATAAATTCACATACTAAACAATTTTTTCTCCATTCTTATGACTGAACTATACATTTTCCTGCATTTTACCCTTCCCACCAAATCCAAGAATTTATTCTCCCAAGTTCTCTAGATATCTTAATTGAGGGTAACTCTTAAAGCAAAAAGCACATTTTCAAGGAAATGTGTCCTTAAAGGCAGAGCATAAAAATGTACTTTAAAGGTCCATATAAGTGATCCTTTGCTAGATTTATACATGTTATTGATCTTTCTGGGTTAGAAACACTTTCTTTAAAATCGTTAACAACTAAGCAGTAATCCCTAGAATTTTATGTCTGTAATACTGATCAACCAACTTCTCAGAATGTGTCTAAACTGAAGAACCAGAAGCAGGCCATTGATTAAACTTAAAGATGCTCTTCAACTTGAGAGCAATATTTGAAGCCAAACTGGAGTTAGAAAGATATATTTTCCTTAGGCATTCAAATGATACTCTGGGGGCCCATTACTTAAAGCTCTACCAAACTATAGGTGTAAGATCAGTGCAAAAAAGCTGTACACACATGTATATATAAACACACACACACACAATGTATGAAGAAAACTAAAAATTAGTCTACTTCCTTCAGAGATAAGTAAATAAACCTTGAGATGGAAAATGATGAAGTAAAAAGATTATGTACCAAAGATTACTTTGAAGTATTCATTCTGACAAGTGGGTAGAACCGTTTTTGCCATCAACAATCTTCAGAGGTCTAAACTCAGGCTGTCATCATAATGGCGCTCTTGAATCAAGCTGGAGAGGTTTTTCCGCCTAGGGACTTGGGGCCTACTGGTACAACCTTAAATGCGTGCCTTATAAGTAAGCAACATCAAAACAAACTCAGCGTATGGGTCTCGGCTGATGAACAATTCTACTGCTGCACTCTGAAGAAGTTGAAAGCAGCAAGGAGGTGCTGCCCCTATAAGAGTGAATCAAACACACATGTCAAGCCTTGTGATCATCACAGAGACCCTTTCAGCCTAAGATGAGTAGAGACCTCTCTTGCATAAGTTATATAGCAGGGAAAAAAATACAAGCACCCCTGAAAGAAATGATATACCAGAATGCATGTTCCTGGAAGCTCTGATAAAGAACATTTCATAGATTTAGAAACTGCTATGGGCTGGTTTTGTTGAGTGTGTGGTATATGACTATGACAATAAAGAGAGAAGAGACCATAGTGTTTATTGAGTCCAACTTCCTGCTCCATGTGGAAATCCGGCGTAGACCATCCCTGACAGAAGACCAGCTGGCTTCTTCAGGAGCATATGCGGTAAAGAGAAGTTCCTCAACTTCATTGGTTCCACAGCTGAATGGCTTTCATCATTAAGATGTCTTCTTTTTTTTTAAAACATTCAGTTGCTCTTCAGTTATTATGCACCCAGGAGGAAAATGGAATAATTGGACAACTTTTCACTATTGAGTTTTACTTCTCCTGCCTACCTTTTAAAATACTTGTGGCCTTGAACTTCTTTTTAATGTATGGTTGTACTGATCTTCTCCTTGTCTGCCAACAATGATGATGTTTTTAGGAGACAATTTTTTTTGTTTGGTTGATTCAGTTTCATTCCTCTTTTGGACTGGAAGGAGATGGGATAGATTTTATTTTATAGCAAAGGTGAAAGGGAAAAAAAATCAATAGCTCCATCTTTCAAATGGAGTTTTGCGAGAGACTAGATTTGAACAGATGGCACATTGAATAGAAAATGTTACATTTTGTATGAAAATAAATTTTACCTCAGGCAAACATATTATCACTTAGAAGCTGCTTGTTATTCTGAGTAGCTTTGCCCAAGGTACAAAAAATATACAATAGGCTAATTTTAATGGAGTTTTACAAATGCATTAATTCATGTCAGGTGTTACAAGGGCATAAAGAGCATTGTGCCGACATTGTTACTTTGATGGAAAGAGGGCCTTTTAAAGGCTCCCTGGAACCCTGTTTGAAAGGCAGATTTGAAATGAATTCTTTTAGCTCTTAGGTTACATTAAATGCTATAAAGAGAAAGCCGCCTCTGTACTTAGGGCTTTGCAAGTCTTTCAAGGGTTCTTTGCTTCAATCAAAAGTTCATTGAAGCAACTCTCTGAAGCCTTGCGATGCTCTGCTTCTAAAGGGAGCCTTCCTTTGCCTTATCCAGTAGGAATAACTGTGAGAGCAGAAATCCCTCCTTTTTAATTGACATGGGTGTTTTCGTTTCGTTGGTCATTGATAATAAAAGCATTGCCAAACATAGCAAAATTGAAATATTAAAAACTCAGGGCAATAGAGTGGCTGGCTTTCTTTAATAAATTCTTTCCTAAGAAAAAATACTATGCTGACTTTACTGTATCCTCTTTCTTTGGGAACTGTCTGTCCTGAAATGGCAGTGACAAATACCTGGACATTATAATACAAAATTTCTACTCTATGCTTTTTTGGTGCATTTTATAATTGCAGCTTTCCTAAGAATTTTATGAATCAACAGGTGGCAGTGTGTTGCTCTGTTCCCAGCCCGGCAGGGTTGGGTCACAGGTTCTTCTGGATTCAGAAGCAATGACCACATGGTATGAGTACTTAAGGCTTTATTCCAAGGCTGTCTAGGAAAACATCAATCATATAACATGAGACAGCAATCAAAGAATACACAGGAATATTGAAGAATATAACATCAAAGAATATTAATACAAGACAGCAATTAAAAACATTCAAAATATAAGAATACAATAAGAAAAAGAATAAAAGACCTTCCACCCCTTTTCCCCTGGGAACCCCAGAGACATGACAGCGAGGGAACCCCTTCAAAGCCAGCAAGCACTCTCCCTGTTATGTCTGCATTGAAGTTCTGCCCCATGGCGGTTTTTGACTAGTTTATATAATTAAGCACACCTGCTTTTCAGTGGTCTCATCTCACTGGTGTTTACCAAAGACAAGGAGGACAAGCTTATCTTATCCTGGACTGCTTTGTCTTCCTTCCAGGAATGAGACTATCAAGGTTGAGGAGTGGATGAATGAAACCATTAAGGTTAAGGAATCCTTGCTTATACCAGATGGTGATGAGACTATCTAAAAGTTAAGCAGTATTTGTTTCTCAAGGTTAACTGGATTGAAGATAAGAAAAGTCTGTTAGGATTTTCTTATGGGAAGAAGTGCAGCTCGTTATCTTCAAAACGGATTGTTATGGCTAAGTAAGTCATGTGAAAATTGTTACTGTTGGTTTGCACATATACTGATATTTACTGCCACCTATTGGCGTATGTATGCTGTATTCAAGGGGTGGCAATAAAATGGGAGGATTATATGCCCAGCCTCTCAGTAGAGTTGTAGCCACCATGTAGTCATTTTTATGGGTTATGTAGTAGTAACTAATAACCAAGTAGTGTACCTCTTCTCTGAGAGTTTGTTTAGCTAGAGACTTTGTTATACCTGTGTAGTTGTTAAGTCTTGGATGCTAAATACATGAGAAGAAGTGTTTTTTCCTATATTTTGTATGAAACTTGTATTTTATGGAGTTTTGCATTTTTATCAATAAACAACCAGATATTTTATACTTTCTGGCTGGTTTTCTTTGGAGACCAAGATATGGACTTTGCATTTTGTAAATCTCTCATACTGGTGTGTATTTTTGCCAATTTCCTGGGAATATTGCTGCATGCTGCGCAACAAAGTCATCCTACTTTATACAGATGTCTTACCAAGGAGAGGGGAAAAGAAAGAATGGCCCAAGTCTTGGCCCCTTCAGTGACTAAAATAAATGCTTGCACCACATATTGAACCATTACATGAAAATATGAAATATAGAGTTCTCTGTACCTTTCACCTAATGGAAAGTGGCATATTCCACTACCAACTTTCTCCTTGCCAATCTTCTGCTGCAACCACCAGCACTACAGTTGGCATCTGGCCAACCTTGTCTGGACTCAGAAACTAAGTAGTGTTGGATCTGGTTAGTAATTGGATGGGATTCCATGAGGGAGTAAAAGGGCTGTAGGCTATGAAGGGAACTACAAAGACTTCCCAGAAAAAGGCAAAACACTTCCCTACTGGCCAAGAAAACTGCATGAGCTTTTAAGATTGTAAGATTTACACAAAGCCTTGTGGATTATTATTCTGTTGGGAAACTATAACCATTTCCTTCACATCTGAACCATCCACTTAGATGCAACAGGTACATTTTGAATGTAAACTGTGTATGTGGAATACATTCAAAACGGACACACTGCACTGTTGTAAACGTTGCAACACATTTTTGTGAAAGTTGCACATTTTTAAAAAGTCTCCTTCTATGAACTTGATTCCTGGTGATTTCACGGATATGAAGGTGTGGACACAATGGAAACGTTTTCTCCAACCTATAATAATAATTAAAATCTATGATACCTTAGCACTGCTGAGGTTAAAATTAAAGAGATTTCAGGAAATAGGATTCTAGACATGATCTCTTTTGATATGTTGAGATGATTTTTAAAATGGTACCGATGCTGTAATGCAGAGTCTCTGATGAGGCCAGAGCTCCAATATTCTTCTGTATTAGATACAAATCTTATGGTCATAGAATGCCACTTTCTATTTACCATTATGCATAAATTAATGGTTGTAATTGAACAGTCATATTTCTTTTGTAGGAGGTGAGTCTGCATGCAGTCAGGCATGTAAGAAAGATTTTGTATTTATTAAGACATAAAAATCTCTTTATTAAGCAGTTATGTGAATAGACAAGTCCAGTTTGTGGGATTAAAAGTTGTGTTTCCTTTCTCCTCCTTCTCCTCCTCCTCCTCCTTCTCCTCCTTCTCCTTCTCCTTCTTGATAAAAATTAAAGTTAATTCTCTTTCAGAACATAAATTGACTTATTATATTTCAACTTTTTTTTGTACCTATTAATATCTATCACCATTGGACCACAGGGATCCTACTAACTAGTTTATAGCTCAGTCGGTCTGTGAGCTGAACTAAAGCAAAACAGGAAATGTGATGTATTCTTCTTTGCAAGAAAGAAAGAAAGAAAGAAGGAAAGGAAAACAGATATTTATACTGTCATTACTGGATATAAAACTGATATATATCCAATTAATTGAAATTAAGTCAGTTTTCATGATGGAAGAATGAAAGTCAAACTGCTCTTCAGAATAAAAGGCGTGCTGCCAGTGGTATCTGTCAGGAGGGTGCGTATGTGTGGCTGTGTATGTGTGTGTTAAAAAAGTGAAGATGCTGGCTGTGCAGCAGGGTGCTCCTTTTTTATGTTTGTCACACATTTGGGACACACAAAAAGTGGTGGCCACCAGCTTGAGGGTTTTTTTTTTTTTTACCTCCCTTGTGGATGACCCTGGGTGCTGACCTGAAATATGGCAGCCTGTGTCAATTAATGTGTAGAAAAAAGTCCTAAGCAATATGGATTCAGTATTTGAAAGTTTGAAATGCACAGAATGAGGATGTTAGAACGTGTTTGCTAAGTAGTGTCTAAGGGAGAATCTGATGTGAGATTTTTTTTTTCCCCCAGTCACTCTTTATATCTTGGTTTTGTATAAATACTCTTTTCTCTGCATTTCTGCCTGTAGTGGAATTTGTAGGAGTGTCTCAGTCCTCCAAGCCCTTGAACTTTATTTTGTTAAATCCTTTTCGATCATGTGTGATCTACAGTATTTGCACATAGTTGCCATGCCTTGAGAAAATAACAGCATTTATTTATGCCACAACAGAACTCTTGAAAACAAGTTTTCTATATGAGAGGCAGGGAGAAATCAATCTAATACTCTATAGAAACAGAACTGGATGTAACTTGCCAGAATGCCTAATTCCTTGGGAAACCTGTAGGTGTATGGTTTATATCAGGGTTCTCCAAAGTGGTCAGTGTTGACCCCCAAGGCTTGATGGGACTATCCAAGGGGTTTATGTTATTGTTGTTATTATTTGTAGTGCTATTAGTTAAAGTAGTATTTATTAAATTATTTTCATGTAATAAATGTTTGGGGGTAAATGAACAATCGGAAACTTCATGAAGGAGTCGATGAGCTGAAGAGTTTGGGGATATATATATAGTCCTCTTCCCTGCGGGTATCTGCGATCAGTGCATAAATGCCTAAGGAAAAGACCAAATTACATCTCATAGGGGCATATCCATATTTCCCCGTTAAACTGCTCCTATCCTATGCTCATGCTGGCTTGACTCTTGGGCAGTTTAAGAAAATCCTGTCTGGACTGAGACATTTTGGCAACAGCAGGTAAAGTGTTCAGTCCAGACTGCAGGTTACTCTTTAGATAATTCCCTCGCTGTTGTGCCCTCCCACTTTTCTATAACAGGAAAGCAATCACTAATTCCTTTTCTTTCTGTTTGCCTGGACATATATACTTTTATGTGAATGTATATACAAAGTATACCCTCACCCTGAGCTGCCCAGAGTCACCCTCTGGGGGAGATGGGCGACATACAAATTCAATAAATAAATAAAAAATGAAGTTAAACTGAATTCGAATATAGAAAATTCATGCACCTAAATGCACAAACATGCAGATACAATAACAAGTTTTGAATAAAAATTCCTTTCCCCCCCCTACTTTGTAGGTCTCTAATGTCTTCTGTAGCTGTTGCAAGTAGTGCTATAGCAACAGCATAGTGGTATAATGTGGAACTGACATATAGAAGCTGGCTGGTTCAAAACCCAGAAGAAAACTTTTTCTGTATCTTTAATTGCTATTTTTCTTTCCATGAGGTACCTATTTTCCCACTGGTGCACCGGAGAAGTTACTTAAAAAAAAAAAGCCCAGCAGAAAAAGAAAATAATTGGGAATGCTGAAATTTGGAGAACAAATTAAATAAAGAGAATGTAAGAATCATGGCTGAATTCTTGAAAATTTAAAGTACCTCTGAGTTGGAATAAACTGGAGCTCCATGCAAACTATGTATATATCCCCAAACACTTCAGCTCATCGACTCCTTCATGAAGTTTCCGATTGTTCATTTACCCCCAAACATTTATTACATGAAAATAATTTAATAAATACTACTTTATTACATACATAATTTCTTGTTATGCTTAATAGGCCCACAGCTGCAAGTCCACCAAGCATCCTGTTCTGTCCTATAGCTCAAACTAGAATCCATCTTCTCCTTTTGTACCCGAGGATGCACTGTTAGGTTTACTTTGCATATCTCTGTGAAGCTGCTGATGCCTCAGCTTAAAGTTTGCTTTTTACATCAGTATTAACAAAATTAGATGTGGGCTTTCTATTCACAAGGATGCTGGAGTTGATAAGGATACTTAATCTTTGCATATTTCCTGTAATCAGATTTAATTGCGCTTTCATTTAATCTCAGAAGGGAGAGCATTTTATTTGCTTGTTTATCATTTTCCTTGATGGAAAACATTCTGGTGTTTAAATTGTCTGAATAACTTTTAGCATTACATTTTATGACTTTGGACTAGGCAGATCAGCCTTGCTTTGTTCATTCCTTGACTTATTTGAATTCCTGAGCTTTACTCAGTACTGCAGGTCTATTCAATGCATGGTTAGCAAGCCAGGTTATTTTTGCTCAGGGGCTGTGTCCTTGAGGGTTGCAGTGCATCTCTGTCATCTGAATGGATAATCATAAATATGAAAAGGAAGTTTCCAGCAAGCTTCTGGAATATGGGCCAACTTCATCACACTGTGAGAAATCTTTCTCTAAATCTATCTTCCTGAGTATGGCTTGGATTTCTGAAGACAGAGTCTCCCATGAAGGGAATCTATATTTTATGATATGTAAGGCTGGTCAAAATAAAAACATTGAACTATAATGGGAATCTTCTGGATCTATTTTTTTTTTATGAGCTACAATAAAATAGTACACTGATGATAGGTTAACTCCAACGTAGTTCATCTATTGATGGAAGTTGCTTGACCTAAACAATGTATGGCAAATTACAATACCATCTAGATCTCTTTATCCAAAGCCAATTTGCACAGGTGTCTGCCCGTAGCTGCCATGGGGGAAAAGCCTTCATGCCATATCATCCCAAGCTCATTACTACACAACTCCCCTCATGGCCAGCCTGGAACTGAGTAAGACTTCCATCTTGGAAGAGGACCAAATTGTTGATCCTAATAATTCTAAACTTTGAATGGATCTAGAAAGCTCTGGATATCCCCCTCCCAAGATCACCATTCAGAAAGATGGTCCTTTTGGAGAACTTGCTGGTTCTTTTCCTATTCCTCAGAAACAGAGGCAGTGAGGGATTCAAGAGGAAATTCATAGCGGAAGGCACAATGGCTGTCTGGCAGAGTGTAGGTTGCTCTCCCTGAGTCCTATTTAAAAGAGGGAGGGCAAATTCAACATGTGCTTGAGATCAGGATACTGCTGATACTCCAAGAGAGAAAGAAGCAGGAAGAACAGCTGTGAAATGATTCTGTTGATGGTGATTCAGTACAGGGATCTGCTTAGCTCTTGTAAAGTCTTGGTCCCTGGAACCTCCCTAGTTTTGATTTCATTATTGAGCCACCCAATTATGGACCTTGCAATACACCAATGATATGAAAATCAATCAGTGCATCATTTGAAATACACATTGCATACAACTATTTGATTATCTGGACAACATGTAGCTTTCCAATTCTTGTCTTTCAGTGACCACTGGCTATGCTGGCTATACTTGATGAGAGTTAGAATTCAACCATATCCAGCAGGTCAAACATTTTTTGATCATTCCTATAATTATTCAGTGTAGATAGAATTCTACCCATTTTTCCTATTAAAAACTCTACATAGCACAGTAAATAATGTAGGTTGAGCCCTAAAATATGCCCATTTTTTAATGAAAAGAAACACTCTGAACACTCCCGTAAATTAGGCAAAATTAAAAGATCCTGGTTCTGTTCATATGTATGACCTGGCCTGCCCCGTTTGCATTAGCAACCCACCCCCGAAGCTTTTTATGAACAAAAAATATTATGAAGACCCCATCCAACAAAACACTGTTTATCCCTGTCATAGAAACAATACTGACATGTAATCTAAGTTGACAAGGTGATACTGTTTGTGGAAATGGCCAGTTTTATTCCACTTCACTCACTTTCTTTAAAAGAGTTAACCTTGTTAACTGCCCTATAGTAGCATTTAATTTCGTTTCCCTTTATTTTAAATTTTGGTGCATGACGTAGTCAATCCATATACATAAATCCTGAAGGTTCTTTTGTCAAAGGGAACACTAATGCTATGTCATTAGTGTCTGCTGCTACCAAAGAGCAAAGATGTATTGTATTCTTGTGTAGTTTAAACAGTTTGATTGCTCTTCATTTTTTGCCACTCTTCCAGTCAGTCTCAGTTGAATTACTCAGCATTAAGTGAATGGAGCAGCAGGGAAGTGTTGGGAAAACACAATACAAATCAATGCAAACAATTTGTTTCTTAGGGATTAGATCAAACAACAGGAGTGGATAAAATTAACTAGTGATCAAATTAAGTGCGAATAATTATGTAAATCACTGTAGTCAAGTCCATTTTCTTGAGCATTGTCTTTCCAAGGTCTGGATTCAAATCCCCAGATCAATCATGAGCTTTATTTGGAAATCTTGAGAAAGCCATTGTTACTTGGTCTCTGTTCCTTTCCATGAGCCTTGCTGTAGTGATCTTATTGATATAAGAATTACATTATATCATTAGAGCTTGCTTAGTTGTCTGTTATGCTGGCAAATAAACCCCTGTATTCATTTTAGGCTTTAGTATCTTTTTCTTTCTTTCTTTCTTTCTTTCTTTCTTTCTTTCTTTCTTTCTTTCTTTCTTTCTTTCTTTCTTTCTTTCTTTCTTTCTTTCTTTCTTTCTTTCTTTCTTTTTTGAGATTGAAGTAAAGTCCTGGTTAAGTTATCTTTCACCTTCACAGCTGCTAATGTTCAGAACAGTCAGTCCCAGGAAATCCATAAATTTGTAAAGGGAATTGACATTTACTTGCTCTTAAGAACCAAGTAAGCCCAGTGGAGGAACTGTGCTGAATCAGACTCAATTTATGTTAGTCCAGCACCTTGTTCTCCTAATGGCCAGTCAGCCTCAGCATTCTCACCACATGTTCCCTAGCAACTTTTATTGCAGCCTTACATCCCGTACCTTTTTTCAGTTTTTCCAATTTTTAAACTTGCAGCATCTTGTTTTAAGAATTTACTTGTTTAATGATGCACTGTACAAATCACAAATTTCTTGTATTTGTCCTGAATCTTCTGCCATTCATTTCCATGAGTATATTCTGGGGTTTAATTTTCTGATCTATGCCCCAAATAGTCAGCCTCTCACTCAAAGTCACCCTCTTTATTGGCTTACCTCAGCTCAGGCCTAGCTCAAATGAAGGATACACAAGGAAGTACAATCCAAAGCAGTAGTAGTTCCTGTAAGAATGGCACATTCAGTAGGACACAGTCATGCCTTCAACCTTGTGGGAAACATTATCTAGCAACTTTTAGGTAGAACTTGCCCAGGAAGAGTGGCACATCTTACCAGCCATTAGCTGAAAATCACCCAGGAAGAGTTGTTTGACTAACAAATATGTGATCTTATGAACACTGGTTAGCTTGGATCTGCTGTTAACTTTGTTCTCTCTGTGGAGCTGTCTGAGTTTTTGAAGGGTCATTGCCTGATGCTTCCATCACAGGCCCCTATGATATAGGGGCCTTAGGTTCTGTACTCCAAATCCAAGGAGTCTAGTGAAATAACTTCTGATCTGGATGTTCCTGGATAGTGGTTGAGGGTTCACAGGTTGATGCCATCTCCTCTTTGTAATGAACCAGATAGGAGAGGACGGTTAGAAATCAAGTCAATGTTAGATCTCCTTATGCCACTGGATATGCATGTCTCTGCAGTATATTAAAAGCTAGGCTGTAGTGGCATAAGATGAAACAAGGCTCATGACTGGGAAGGGAAAATCCATAGTGAATGGACTGAGATGTGTGGGCCAATGTCTGGAAAAAAATTAATTTGCCAGCTCTAAGGTGGGTGTTTTTTTCCTTTCCTTTGATGTCGTTGAGGGGCATGTTGGTTGAACGAGGGAATTTAAATTTATAGTGTTCCTTTTATTCCCCTTTCCCCTTGAACACTTTGTCAGAGGAAAGAAGACACAGGACAAAGTTCTCACTAAGATTGAACTTCCATCATCTGAGATTTTAGATCCTTTTTCTCAGGAAAGAGGGCTGTACAAAAACCCACACCTCAGGATGCTCCTAGGAACTACAAAGTTTATGCTGGTAATCACTAAAACTCTAAAAGCAGCATGCCAAGTGCACTGAGCTGAGTCATGAGCTTAGCTTGTAATGAAGTCAATACATTTATGTCAAGTGAGTCAAACTGCTTCAGACCACTTGATTCACATACCCTGCTCGCCCATTGCTTCAGGTTGAAGCAATTGTTAAGTTTTTGCTAAAGCAGACTTCTCTGGATCCCATTTTCCCAGATAATTATTGGCCAGCTCTCTGATTTCTGGTTTTAACTTAGAGGATTGGGTGGCAGTGCTCCTCCAGCAGTGGTGTCTGCAGGGTCAAGGTGGGACATGTGAGAAAAGCAATATTGTACTGACAGAATGCAAGCTTTGTACCTTTTGTAGTACATTATGATATCATACACAAAGAGGGATGGAACTTGTATCATAACAGTGCAACACTGCTTTTGTCATCCGACAAATCATGTCAGATCCTGAGGATTGCTCTGTACTCCAAAGATTATTGTTTGTTTATTGTTTTATTTTGTTTTATTTCATTACCTTTTTTGTGTGAATTATTGAATTGTAATACACTTTTAGTTATACATCTCTTTGATCAGAAAGTAGTTCATAAATTGAATGAATGAATGAACAAATGTTAAATATTCAAGGCCAAACTGGTGAAGAGAAAGAAAGGAGATGGTGAGGAGGATCTTCCTATGCAAAATGTTCATAATGTAATTATTTCTAAACACAGACCCCACAGTTTGCTGTGCATAGGAGCTGATTTGTTTCCTCTGGGTCCCACTGCTCCAGACTACAGAACCCCATAGCATTAGACTGAGAATGAGCGTGTGTATTCTTATTCTGACCACCTCAAGAGATTACTCTGGGAAGGACTACAAATGTTATTCGACCAGTGACTAGATCATTACATTCACTTGATTCTGCAGAATCTGAATATATCTTGGCAGTATATACATGCTATGAGGAATGTATATCATACTGTATAAAGAATGTAAGATTCTTCAGGGATAGGATCTGAGAATCTAGCAGATCTGACATCCTTCACAACCCCTTGCTGGCCCGAGGGGATGGGAGTTCAATTCCAAAACATCTGAGTGTACCAGGTTGTTTAACCTCTATTTAGAATTTTATAGATATCTGCTTCTACTATCTCAGTTTTGACAAGAAGGTTAGCAACTTCTTGACTTTCATATTTCCAGTCCAAATCAGCCAGTTTAGCAACACACTTTTGTTGGTTAAGAATAAAATGTCAGACTTAGTTATATGAATAAAAGGCAACATGAAAGATTTAATTTGTGAAAAATCTGACTTTTTTTGTGTTCTGTGTGGTCTATTGTGGCTTGATCTCAGATTTTTGCTGAGGCTTCAGCTGTTTTTGAAGAATCTGCCAGGAAACTCCCAGTGGTTGGCATCAAACCCTCTTCCTTTTCTTTAAAAAGTTATGCTCATCCACTCACAGAAATGGCATCATATGATATTCTCTCTAGAGTACAAAAGATGGATGAATGTTACATTTATCAATTGAAGTGATTTTCTGTCTAGTGTGTTTAAAATTAGGAAGGGTGGAAAAATTAAAATCCAGTGCTTCATCTATAAATCAGGGCAGGCAAGATATGCTGACCAAGATATATTTACATTCAGATTTAGTCACTAAAAAGGCATGCCTTGTGTCCAACATTTCTATGTATTTCCAAAGACAGAGATATGCACTACATCCATTTTTGTTGTATATTTTAATTTATTCATTTCTTTTTTATTTTGCCTTTCATTTATTAGATTTGCTTCATAGAGCCTGCCCATACCCCCTCCGCCTCCTCCTCCTCCTCCTCCTCCTCCTCCTCCTCCTCCCTATTTCCATCCCCACCAGCTTGGGGTATCTTTCAATGATAAACAATGCAGAAGATGTACAAGGTGGCTATCTTTATCCATGGGCCTTGCAGGAAGAATTACTGAGAGCATTTTTGTTGCCTTAGCACTGAACATCTCGTAAGACTATTTTCTACTCCTCATAGTCACTGCTTTAAAGATGTTCTCTTTTTCCATATATTCCAATTTTAAAATATTACTTTATTTTAACTTGAATAAAATGTATATAATACACACATAATCAAGTGATGCACAGCAATGACAAATGATTCAGAAAAGTTTTAAAGAAATAAGATCAAGTAAATAAGAAGGCTGTAGTGGCACCTCACCATTCTTCTTCTCTTGGTCTTTGAAGGACCTGCGTATAGCAATAGTTGTAGAAGTGACTGCATGTAGATGGTGGACAATTGCATATTCCCGTGAGGTGCAGACTCAGTCATATCCTCATCAAAGTAAAACCATGTTTTGGACTGCAGGAAGGAGTCTGTTATTATAGCCTATATCAATAAAGTGTTGTTCTAGTTTTCCTGTAGCATTGATTTTCTGGTCTGGTGTACCTAGAGTGGCTGACGTCAATCTTGCAGGCCCGATTGCCCTGTACCTCCCCTTCATCTTATATACCAGTGAATCAGGGAGGTGTTTGCCTGAGCCACTTCCAAGTATTACTGTGTTTCCCAGGGCTTAAATAATGCTTCAGACCCCTTTGCCTAGGTAACAATAATAAAACCATTGCAAAAAATGCCTCCAATTCCCATCTCCTATAGGTGATCCAGTAAGATACCATGGTTGATTGCATCAAAACCCTATAAGAGGTGTGACAGGACCAGGAGGGGTGCAGTCCCCCTATCCAGGTCTCAACATAAATCATCTAAGAGAATGACCAATGCTATCTCTGTCCATACCTGGGCCTGAACCTGGACTGAAAAGAATCCAGACAATCTGCTTCTTCTAAGATACTTAGAAGCTGGTTGGCCACCACTGTGTCATCAGTCCAAAAATGGGAGGTGGCACACAGTACAATAGTTATCAAAGACCACCAGATCCAGGGAATGCCTCTTCAGAAAGGGGTGTACCGCAGCCTCCTTCAAAGGGTGTTGACAACCTAGATCCATAGCAGTCAGGAAGGGTAGGAATTTAATTAAAATTAAACCTGAGGACAATTGAGACAATACCTCTCCACTTCCTTGGAGGTCACAGGCCAAAAGGAGTCACAGGTAATAAGGTAAGATGGTATACCAGTTACCACTGAAGATTCTAGCCATGAAGAGTCAATGCTATAGCAATTCTGACCAACTTTGTCAGCAAAGTGTTGTGCATATTGAACACAGAGGTCATGTGGGAGAATTCCAGCCAGTCCCTTCCCTAATTAAGAGTTGGTAATCCTAAACAATGCTGTTGGATGAAAACCTACTGTAGAAGGCATGGGTGGCTACCAATCGCATCTGGATTATGGCATGATCTGACCATGGCAACTGGGTGATAGAAATCGTCTCCATCTACAGATCATACAACAGTTGCTCAGAGAGAAGAACAAGATCTAAAAGGGGACTGCCTACATGTGCTAGGCCTGAGATTATTTGAGGTAATCCTATGGTTGTCATTGAGATTATGAACATCTGAGCTTTGTTGGAGCCAGCCTCCAGGGCAGGCAGATTGAAGTCCTGCAGGACAAAAAAGTGGTGGTTCTCCATTGCCAGCCCAGAAATCAGCTTAAGGAGCTTGGAGAGGCATCCTGCTAGGCAGCAGGGCGGCAGTACATCAGCCCGGTCTATCAAATGGATGTTCACATCCTGATATCTCAACAGCAGAGTGCTCATCACAACTAAGATTATCTCTCCTAATCAAAGCAAACTCTTGTTTCCACCTTGGCATCAAGGATGCTAAAGGATTCAATAACTGGCTAGGCAGGCTTCTGGTAAGCTGACATAAGTTGCCTTTACCCACCCAAGTCTCAGTAACATATGCCAGACCTGCTGCCTCATCCAACACCAAATTGTGAATGAAGATGTTCTTATTGCAAACAGATCAACATCTTGAAGCCAGTAGCACCAGCAGTCTAATCACCTGTCCCCCAGGATGAGGTAATTGGTTGTAAATGGGGCTCACCAGCCAATTGGAAGTCTTCCTTCATATACTGTATCTCATTCTCTCTCTCTCTCTCTCTCTCTCTCTCTCTCTCTCTCTATATATATATATATATATATATAAAAACCACATCATATCTCCATATCTCCATATATATATATATATAAAAAACCACATCATATCTCCATATCTCCATATATATATATAAAAAACCACATCATATCTCCATATCTCCATATATATATATATAAAAAACCACATCATATCTCCATATCTCCATATCTCCATATATATATATATAAAAAACCACATCATATCTCCATATCTCCATATATATATATATAAAAAACCACATCATATCTCCATATCTCCATATATATATATATAAAAAACCACATCATATCTCCATATCTCCATATATATATATATAAAACCACATCATATCTCCATATCTCCATATATATATATATAAAAAACCACATCATATCTCCATATCTCCATATATATATATATAAAAAACCACATCATATCTCCATATCTCCATATATATATATATATAAAAAACCACATCATATCTCCATATCTCCATATATATATATATAAAAAACCACATCATATCTCCATATCTCCATATATATATATATAAAAAACCACATCATATCTCCATATCTCCATATATATATATATAAAAAAACCACATCATATCTCCATATCTCCATATATATATATAAAAAAAACCACATCATATCTCCATATCTCCATATATATATATATAAAAAACCACATCATATCTCCATATCTCCATATATATATATAAAAAAAACCACATCATATCTCCATATCTCCATATCTATATATATAAAAAACCACATCATATCTCCATATCTCCATATCTATATATATAAAAAACCACATCATATCTCCATATCTCCATATATATATATATAAAAAAAACCACATCATATCTCCATATCTCCATATATATATATATATATATAAAACCACATCATATCTCCATATCTCCATATCTCCATATATATATATAAAAAACCACATCATATCTCCATATCTCCATATATATATATATAAAAAACCACATCTTATCTCCATATCTCCATATATATATATATATAAAAACCACATCATATCTCCATATCTCCATATATATATATATATAAAACCACATCATATCTCCATATATATATATATATATATATATATATATAAAACCACATCATATCTCCATATCTCCATATATGTATATAGTACTCATATATACACAGTACTCATATATAGCTGTTCTTACAAGCATGCCTAATGATTCAGAATGATAGGATTGTAGGCTAAAATATTTGGAGGACCAGGTTTTTGAAGAGAGTTTTAATATAATGAAAGTGATCCAAAATTTTAAAAAAGATCAAATGGGAAATCCACTACTTTCCCTAATGAAATATTGAGGTAGGGGTGTGTGTGTGAGAGAGAGAGAGAGAGAGAATAATTTGGAAATCTTTCAGAGTATTGCACATTTTATAGTTCCTTTGGCACTAAAGCTTGTTATTATTATTGCACTTTTTGCTCCTTTCTCATCACACTGCACAGTATTGCATAACTCGAGTAAACTGTGA